>NW_004444122.1:3546853-3620641 GCF_000243295.1 Trichechus manatus latirostris | reverse complement strand
TTTTTTTTTTTTTTTTTTGAAGTAAATCACCAGGTCCTTCTTCCTAGCCTGTCTTAGTCTGGAAGCTCTGCTGAAATCTGTCAGCCATGGTGACCCTGCTGCTATTTGAAATACTGCTGGCATAGCTTCCAGCATCACAGCAATATGCAAGCCACCACAGTATGACAAAGTGACAGATGAATGGTGGGCACCAAACAGTAGTTTAGCTTAATTAGTAAAGTATATCTGCTTTGAACACTGTGCTCTTGTAAAAAATTATCTATGTGGGATCAAATTGACAATAGCAACTTGAAAGGCTAGATGAGAAACTTAGGGGGCAGTGAGTTTATGTTAATGGTGGTGGAATAATTTGGAAAAGGGTAGCAAGAAGGGTTATACAACTTAAAGAATGCAATCAATGTCACTGAACTGTACATGTAGAAATTGTTGGAATGGCCTATCTTCTGCTTTGTATATTTTCACCAAAAAAGAAAAAATGTTTTAAAAGTGTGGTTATCTCCTCCAAACTAGACAAGAAAGCAGGGAAGGAAATGCACAGGCTGTTGACAGATACTGGTGGCCACTCTTTGGCTGATTCACTGACCATGGAGATTTAGCTAGGCCATCTGTTGTAGCACAGTGAACAAGAAATACAGTGACTCCAGTAGCAGCCTAGGCAGGGACCCAGGAAGCAATAGAGAACTCAGAGAGTAGCAGATGGGGCACACGGATGGCTTGGGAACAAGAACCAACATAAAATTCCCATGGTAAGCCCTGGGATGTCATGTCTTTGCTCTCCCTTGAGGGGGTCGTTTAGGAAATAAACCTACCATTTGGAGGGTCAAACAAGCTCTGCTCTTCCTACCTTAAGTCAGTTTGGTCTTCTGATGGAGAGATTACTCAGAGGGCCCAGCTAGAGAGAGCTGGCAGAGGCAGAGGCTTGGCTAGGATGCTGAGATGGAGGCTGGCAAAGAATGCTAAGCTGGGAAGACAAAGCACTATTGTCTAAATCCCGCCTCTCCAGGGGAGACTGGATGTGATTGGGTGGACGCCAACCTGAAGGAGGCCAATGTCCACCCAAGGCCAGGTTTCCTCTCTGAAGCAGTTTAAAATACAAAGAGTTAGCACAAAAGGCCAGAACTCAGTTCTCAAGGGAGGCCCAAGTGTCAAGTGGTGAAGACCAAACCCCAACCCTCAGTCCAAAGGACAGGATAGGAGCTAAGAACACTGTGTAGGGGTGGTCCAGAGTGAGCTCAAAGAGGGAAAGCACTCCAAAAATGAGAACACAGACCAGGCTCCATGGAGGAGGTGACATTTGAGCTTAGCCTCAAAGGCATTCCCACTCTCTCCAGGATGCCTTCCCTACTCCCCTTAACCCCCAGACCATTTCACATTTCTTCCTCTCTTTAGACTGGCCTCAAAGCCAGCAGAAACCATCAGTGAGGTTGTCAGGCCCTGGAGCCTTCCCAGCATTAGCCCTCCTGTAGGTTTGGTGCTCACTTGGGTTCCTTACACTGTCTGCAGTGGACACAGCCCAACTGTTTCCCTTAAGGTATTTTTCACTTCCCTCTTCCTCCCACTGCTCCAGCCTCTGACCCACCCTCTGTCCCTGACACCTCAATCTATTCCTGTCCTCATCTTCTTCAAGGATGCCCATTTGCAGCTGACACTCATCGTGCTGTGCTGAGGAACCAAGGGAAAGTCAAATTAAAGCCCATATCTGAGCTCCTTTTGTTGTGGCCTCATATTGCCTTGTTGTTCCTACTGATGCTGCTGCCAGCCTTTCTTCTCCCACCTCAATCTCTGAAAGACCTGGGCCTACAACCTATGGCCACTGTCCTCTGCTCCATTCACTCACACAGGTGAAACTTCCCAGCCACCTAACAGACAGATGGAAACCCTGGTGGCATAGTGGTTAAGAGTTTGGCTGCTAACCAAAAGGTCAGCAGTTTGAATCTACCAGGCGCTCCTTGGAAACCCTATGGGGCAGTTCTACTCTGTCCTACAGGGTCTCTGTGATCCAGAATTAACTCAACGGCAATGAATTTGGTTTTGGTTTTTTAACAGGCAGATAGGGCCCGTAAAAGTTGCCACAGCCCTAAAGTCAAACCGTTAGACACTTAAATGATGCTGCCGAGCTCCCTGATCCTTCCTCTTTCTCTAAAACTACACTGCTAACAATTGTCATAAAATCAAAGCTTGGATGCCCTTCACCCTGCTCTCATTTGTCTGATGAATTGAATTTTAGTTCTGTAACTAGAAAGAATAACTTTCATTTCTTCCCAAGATACACTCAGCAATCAGCACATAGCTACCGAATGGCCACTGGGCTGCCATCCTTAGGAGCTCTCCTATGGAGAAGGATGTAGGGACAGATGCAGCTACATTGCAATAGGATTGTTTTTGGCATAAAACTTAGCCCCAGGGAACGTGGAAGCACAGAAAAGGGCTCAGACCCTGATGAGTCAGTCAGAGAGGCCCTGGACTGAAGAGTTGACTCTCGACGCAGAGTTAACCAGATGTGAATGGTGGTGAGCATGTTTAAGCCAGAGGAACCAGTATGCACCAGAATACAGAGACATGGAACAGGAGGATGAGTTCACGGAACCACAATCCAACATATGGGCAGTGTTGCTGAGACCTCCCATGTTTTCTCTCCCAGCACCATTACTAGACTCCTCATCACCCAAGCCAGATGTCTACAAGCTACCTCTGACTCCTTCTCATCCCTATGTCTACTTTCAAATCCTGCCGATAACATATTCCAGATATGTCTCAAACCCGTTGAATTTTCTCTATTTTCCCTGCCACTCTCTGGTTTAGGGTCTCAGACTACCCAGCCTTGATAACCCAGAATCTCCTAGCTTCTCAATCTTCCTTCAGTCTTAAGCCCTCAAATTCATCTTCCCCCATAGCCACAGAAATCTGACCTTTGTACTTTCCTACTTAACACTTCTCTAAGATTCCACATAAACTACCAGATAAAACCCAAACCTTATGAACAAGGAATGTAAGACCTTCATTATCCGGCCCTGCTCACCCTAGAGCCTCATCTAAGCCCTTCCCTGTGTCAAACTTAATACTCCAACAATACAGAAATTGTGCTAATTATCTGCTCCTACCCTGCTGTTTCTCCCTTCCATGCTTTTGCACATGCTTCCCCCCGACCCTTAACCTTACTCTCCCTTTGAGTCTCAGCTCAGACATCACCCTGCTAAAACCCTGCTTTGAATACCCACATTGCCAATGTGATGCATGTCCCTTTCCCATACTGCATACAGTCCTCTATATATTTCTAATGCTGTGCTTCCCAGAGTCCTATAAATATCAGTTTATATGTCTATCTCCCCCAATAGGTTGTGAGCACATTAAGGGCAAGAACTAAGTCTTATTCACTTGTGCATCCCCTTATCAAACTCAGTGGCTGGTATACAGTGGGAACACAAAATTTTCTTAATTAATTAATACAGTGGCATTAGTGGATGAATGATTGGTAGTGCTAGTTACTGAAAAAGTGAGCACAATGAGAGCAGCTGGAATGAAGAGGAAGATGAGCGCAGTTTACACATACTGAGTTTGGAGCATCTGTGGGCTACAGAGTGGAAGAAAGTCCTTGCGATCTACTTCCGTAAAGATTACAGCTACTGAAACCCTTATAGCATTCTGTTCTATTCTGAAACACATGGGGCCACCATGAGTCCATATTGACTCAATAACAACGAGTTGTTTGGGTGGGCTGCAGGAGGTAGAAATGCACAGTGGATACAGATGCAGGAACCAGAGGTCAGGAAAGAGATCTGGGCTGGGGATAGAAATTTGAGCATCATCAATGTATAGAAAGTAGTTGAAGCCAAGGATTCAGATTTAAAATAACCTAGAAAGCACAGTAAGAACAATTGGCTTAATGGACAAACAATGGATGAAGCCTTAGAAAACCCCAACATTGAAGAGGCAAGCACTGGAAGAGACATCAAGACAGAGAAGAGACTAAAGAAAGAAGAAAAAAAATAAGAAAGTTCCAACACAGAAGTCAAGGAGAAGGGAGGGTCCATTTTGCATTTTTGTTTTGTTGTCGCTGGCTCTGGGACAAAACAAATAAACCCCGGGAACCTTTGGCAAATTCATCTGGCCTCCTATCTTTCTTGGATGAAAGAGTTGCTTTCAGCATCCCCCTGAGTTAAACAGCTGTCATTTCTAGGGTGCTAAGGAGGAGTATTTTAGGAAAGAGCAGATGGACCTAACTAAACTGAGGATCTGTTCAGTGATTCCACCGATTTCCCAAGCCCAGTGCTAATTTGTACAGCCCACAGCTCATTTCCCATAAATTGAAATCCCTGCATATTTGAACGGAAATATAATCCATGTGTTCATGATCCATTTGCACTTTATGTAACCAAAAGTTGGCTGTTGACGTTTGATGTCCAAGAGACCATCTGAAGAGTCTTTGCAGCCAGAAGTTGTAAGTTGCCAAGGAAATAAAGAAGAGACAAACCTCGGCCAGCGCCATCCATAATCAGAGGTCATCAGCAGGGAATGAATACGTACAGTGTGAAAGACAGAGGCACCCAATCTGCCAATTATTAGATCAGAGCTATGTCCTGTGTTTCAAGCCACAGGCAATTGTTGCTAAACAAACCACATCAACAAACAGGCAATTCCTGGAGAAGAACTATTGTTTATGTAACTCTTCAGTTACTGTAGGACATTTAGATTATTTCTAGTTTTGATGTTATACGTAAAACTAAAATGAACATCTTTGTCATAAATATTTGTTCACCTCTCTTATTATTTCCTGAGGATAAGATTCCAGAAATAGAATTACTAGATCTAAGGGGATACACCTGTTGGTAAGTTGCATTTAAAGGGAAAAAAATGCCTCTATTTGCCTGGAACAACAGAGGAAGAAGGAGAGTCAGGAATGGGGGAGGAAATTGAATGTGCGGCTAATTGCCTCCATGAGCAACTGCTGCCTTTGCCATGAGAGCAAGAAGAACTGCATGGTGCCCAGCTACCATTGCTGAACATTTTGATCAAAGATGCGATAGAAGAATCCTGATCAAAAGGGGGAAAATGGAGAACAGAATTTGAAATTCACATGGAGTCCACTTTCTGGAGCCATGGAGGCTGGATGAACCCCTGAAACTATTGCCCTGAGATAATCTTTAAACCTTAAACCAAAAATATTCCCTGAAGTCTTCTTAAAACCAAACAACAGTTTAGCTTAGCAAGTAAAGAATGTCTTGAGCATTATGCCCTTTTAAGATATATCTATATGGAATCAAACTGACAACAGCAACTCGAAAGATCAGATAGGAACCTTAGGAGGCAATTGAGTTTATGTTAATGGGGGAGGAACAAATCAGAAAAGGAGGGTGGGAAGCGTTGCACAAATTGAAGAATGTAATGAATGTCACTGAATTGTACATGTAGAAACTTGACATGTTGTATGTTTTTGCTATTTATATTCTCAACAATAAAAATAAAATAATTTTTTAAAAAAAGAATGAAGAAAATGTACTAATTTGCCACCATACACGCAGTGAATGAACTTGCCTTTATCACCATACCTTGCCAAGCATTGAGCATTATCAATGAAATGATTCAATGGAATACTATGAAGTTATTAAAGCTATTGTCTTCAAAGACTGTTATATATTTTATATGAGAAACAATGAACACATGAATGTAAAACCGTATAACTGAATATAAATTGTATACAATTATAACTCAATTTTAATTAAATTATCACATATGTGTGATGTATTAGCAGTTTCAGCTGCTATAATAAAAAAAGAATTCCGAAATCTCAGTATTTTCATCCAATAGAAGTTTATTTCTCATTCGTACAAATGATGCAAATCAGGCCACTCTCCAAGACAGCACCTTCCAAACAGTGACTCGGGGATCCAGGCTGCCCCCAACTTATGTCTCTGTCATCTGAACATGGTGCCCTCAGACTTCCACAACAGGACATGAGAGAGTATGGATTGTACAGGTGCTTTTTAATGCCTCAGCCCACAAGTGACACGTGTCACTTTCACTCATGAGCTGGAGCTTATCACCAGGCCATACTCAACTGCAAGACACCTAGGAAGAGCACGTGGATATATCCAGTGAGCCTTCAACATCTCAGCCACAGCTGGATCACCAAATATACCTTTCCTGCCTTCTTTCTGCACAAACACTCACTTCAACCCCATGGGAGACAACCCAAAGTCCCATCCAGTCACCACACCCGGCACAGATCAGCTTCTTCAGCAGATGCACAGTGGTCTCCGCGTCAAGTCAAGTGTGGCTCTTCTTGGTGCAGAGAATTATTGTCTAAATCAGGGGTCAGCAAACTTTTTTTTAAAGGGCCAGAGAGTAAATATTTTAAGTTTGGGAGCCATAAGGTCTCTGTTGCAGCTAGTCAAGTCTGTCATTGTAGCACCAAAGCAGCCACATGCTGTATGTAAATGTATGTGCATTGTTGTCCTCCAATAAAATTTTATTTATAAAAACAACTGGCAGACTGGATTTTTCCATGGGGCATTAATTTGCTAACCACTGATCTAAAACGTCAAGCTACCAACCCTCTACACACCTAGTATTCAGTGGTGGAACAAAGATAGTACAATAGCTGTGAACACTCCCATTCAACAAGGAGAAATACGAGAGACACTCAGTAGTCATTGGTCCATAGAAATTCTGAAATCCTACTGGATAACCATTGTGAAGACCTCCTACCTGGGGGGGAGGGCCGGTTCCCAGGTTAGCTCTTTATTCTGCTCTCTGGAGAAACTCCATTTTTTATTGCTCTCTAAGGATACATTTTGGAAGGTTCTTCCTTTTCCATTACTTCCTTGGCCATATCCGAAGTGGGCTTTGGAAATTACGCCCTCCTTGGGGCCTAAGTAGCTTTCTCACCCTGCTTGCTATCTATAAATGGGTGGAGTTTCAAGGGTCTCAAATAAACATAGGCTCTTTTTTCGGCCAGTATTTTTTTTTTTCTTTTGGCAGTGTTACTCTCAAAACTCAGTAGGCTTCCCATCTGTTTATTTCTAGTCTGTTCCATCTTCCAGGAACCACACCCCTAGTTCTTTCAACCCGATTCTCAGATCTGCTTTATTTCTTTTTTCCATGCTCCCAAGCCTCTTTCACTCAACCGAAGGAGCCCTGGTGGCTCAACCATTAAGAGTCCGGCTGCTAACTGAAAGTTTGGTGGTTTGAACCCACACAGCAGCCCCGCAGGAGAAAGACCGGGGGATCTGCTCCCATAAAGATTACAGCCTAGAAAACCTTATATGGCAGTTCTTCCCTGTCACATAGGGTCACTATGAGTCAAAATCAACTCGGTGGCACCTAACAACAACACACTGTTCTGCTGGTATCCATAAGATTTTCACTGGAAATTTTTTTTTCTGAAGTAGATCACCAGGTCCTTCTTTCTAGTTTGTCTTAGTCTGGAAGCTCCGATGAAACCTGTCCACCATGGGTCACCCTGCTGGTATTTGAAATACTGGTGGCATAGCTTCTAGCATCACAGCAACATGCAGGCCACCATAGTGTGACAACAATAATAACCTGGAAGAAACCTGTTGCAACTACTCAACTCTGCCGTTGCAGCAAAAAGCTGCCACAGACTAGATGTAAATATCACTTTCTGGAGCATTTCTGGCACGGCTGATCAAAATTTGTTTTTCCCTGTTAATAGATTACAAAAACGTCTTTCAGCTTCACAACGCATCAGTAATATCACACAGATTTTTCAGAATTGTCATAAAATTTGGGAAAAATTCTACCAAGTTTCTTTCATATATAAGAACGAGTTATTTTTGTAAGTGGATACTGCTTTTTAGCATAAATTTAAACCAGAATTTCTTTTCCTAATTTGGGTAGGTGTCTTGGAGTTGCTTTATGTTACAATTGCCTTTAAAAAACAACGTAGGTGGAGCTTGAAGACATTATGCTGAGTGAAATAAGTCAATCACAAAAGGACACATATTATATGTCCTCACTTATATAAAAAGACAAGAAAAGGCAAAGGTACAGAGACTAAAGTTTCTTAGTGGTTACCAGGGGTGAGAGGGAAGGGGAAAAGGGGGGTTAATGGTGATGGAAAAATCGCATTAATTAAGGGTAGTGTTGCACAGCCAATTATTGCAATTGCTGTCAATAAGTTGTATACCTGTAAAAAGTTGAACTGGCAAAAGTTGTTTGATAGATACTGTCTTTGCCTGGATTCTCTAGAGAAGCAAAACCAGTAAAGCATATAAATATATCTAGAGAGAGAGAGATTTATATCAAGGAAATGGCTCATGAGGTTAGAATCAGGCTAGAATGTTCCAAGTCCGTGGGTCAGAATAGAGGCTACTCCTGATTCACGTAGCCACAGGGGCTGACAAGCCCAAGATTTGCAAGACAGAGAGCAGGGCTCTTGCTTACGAGCTGTGAAGATTGATGAATCTCAAGATCAGCAGGCAAGACCGCAGGTAAGCTGCTAGCTCAAGACCCAAGAACCAGAGGTTAGACCAACAGGAGCCAGCTGCAGGATCCAGCACGAGCAAAAAGCCCCCACCCCTTCCCAGAATATCCACTTAGATTCACTGCAGGCCAAAGCCCAAGGACACTCCCTCTCAACTGATTGGCTACTCACAGCAGATCCCATCATGGGGGTGATTACATATCAAATCTCAACAGAGAAGTGATCACAGCTTTATATGACTGCCAAAACACTGAGAATCATGGCCCAGCCAAGTTAACACACAATCTTAACCATCACAGATATATTTATGACAACGGCAAAAAGAAAAAAAGGGTAGCTGCTGAAGCTGCTTATGTACAACCAAACACCTCATGGGAAATTTGGTTCCTTGCTTTGGAGGTTTAGGGTCATGGTCTCATGGGATATCCCAGTTAATTGGTCAAATAACATGTTTACTGCTTCTGTTCTACTCCCTAGCTCCTTACATAGTGCTTGGGGTCTTAAAAGCTTGCAAGCAGCCATCCAAGGCACAACAATTGGTCTCTATTCACCTCAGGAAGCAGGAGAGTCAGGAATAAGAGGAGGATATGGAATGTGTAGCTAATTGCCTCCATGAACAACTGCCTCCTTTGCCATGAGACCAGAAAAGCTAGATGGTGCCTGGCTACCATAAAAAAAGAAGAAAATGCTGGCCTTGAAGATTGGAGTGATGTCAAGGAATGCCAGCAGCCACCAGAAGCTGGAAGAGGTAAGGAACAAATTCTCCCCTACAGCCTCCAGAGGGGGCAAGGCCCTGTCCACACCTTATTTTCAGTCCAGTGATTTCAGACGTCTAGCCTCTAGAACTGTGACAGAATGAATTTCTCTTGGAAATATATAATGCACTTTAGACTTACCGAAGTCCAAGATGTCTGTCCCCAGTGAAGAAACCTCTTTCACTATATTGCTGTGTTGTTAGGTGCCATCGAGTCAGTTGTGGCTCATAGCGACCCTATGTACAACAGAACGAAACACTGCCCGGTCCTGTGCCATCCTCACAATAGTTGTTATGCTTGAGCTCATTGTTATGGCCACTGTGTCAATCCATCTCATTGAGGGTCTTCCTCTTTTTCACTGACCCTCTACTTTACCAAGCATGATAGCCTTCTCCAGGGACTGATCCCTCCTGACAACATGTCCAAAGTATGTGAAACGTAGTCTTGCCATTCTTGCCTTAAGAAACATTCTGGTTGCACTTCTTCCAAGACAGATTTGTTCATTCTTTTGACAGTCTGTGGTATAGTCAATATTCTTTGCCAACACCATAATTCAAAGGTGCCACTTCTTCTTTGGTTTTCCTTATTCATCATCCAGCTTTCACATGCATATGAGGCGATTGAAAACACCATGGCTTGGGTAAGGCGCACCTTAGTCTTCAATGTGATACTTCCACCTCAAGTTAAGAGAAAGGAGCTTTAAGGAGATCACTCAGGAAGCTCGACCAGGGTCTTCTGCAGTTGGGAGAAAAGCCAGTACTGGTGCTGACTCCCACCTGGAAAGTCTAAAGACATAAAAGAACAAAGAAATATTGAGTTGCTACTTTGACAGCTGGAAAAAAAGGAGGGGGGCTGCGTTAGGATGCTCTGCACTCCCAGAATTCATTGGGGCTCAAGGAAACCATGACTGTTTCCTGTGGGTCACATGAGAGAGAGAGAATGGGAGGTCATCTTCAGTCCCATCCAAGAAGAGCCCTCCTAGAAGAGCAGAGAGACCTCAGCAGAAAGAACCAGAGCTATGGCTGGGTAACTAGGGACTAAGAATAGGCAACAAGATGGGATAGAGATGATGTATTTGCCTTCAACAGGAAACTGTAGCTAAGATTTCCAAATCAAAAAACCAAGACTATTGCCATCAAGTCCATTTCCAACTCATGGTGACCCTGTATGTTACAGAGTAGAACTGCTCCATAGGGTTTTCTTGGCTGTGATCTATATGGAAGCAGATCACCAAGCCTTTCTTCTGTGGCACCTCTGGATGGGTTTGAACCACCAACCTTCCAGTTAGCTGCCAAGAGCAAACCATTTGCGCACTCAGGGACCCCAGGAGTGGGAAACATCCCTAGAGAGCTCACCAAAATGCTCAAGACAGACCATCACCTTAACCCATCTGTCAAGACCAGAGAACACAGAAGCCTGATCACCCACCCACCAGTGCCTGTCGAGTAAGAACTTCCCTGGCGTTCTAATTTCTTTTCCTTCCCCAAGCTCCAACCCCAAAGGGATCAGAAACTGAAGTTAGAGGAGGGAGAAGGTCGACCAGAGGCCTTCTGCCATCACTGAGCCAAGCTAGAGGAAAGAAGGTTCAATTTTATATCAAGTTCAGCATTTTTATTATTACATGGGAAAATGACATTTTAATTACTAAACAGAGTCTGTGTTTAAGTGTTTAGCAACATAAAGTGGTCAAAGGACACTTGACCAGCTAAGGTACCGCTGGAGTGTTCATTCAAGGCAAGGGGAGGAACTGGCCCCATAGAACAGAATGAAAGGGCTCTTCCTTGGGAGACAGAGTCCCTGGGTATTGCAAATGGTGGGCCGTGGACCGAAAACTTGGCAGTTCAAGTCCTCCCAGAGACTTCTCGGAAGAAAGGCCTGGCGATCTTCTTCCCAAAAATCAGTCATTGAAAACCCTATGGAGCACAGTGCTACTCTGACACATATGGGTCGCCACGAGTCAGAGTGGACTGGATGGCAACTGGTTTGGCTTTTTTTTGGGAGACAGGAAATAGGTTGCTTTATGAATTCACCCCTTGCTTGTTCAATGTTTGGGCTACAGAAGAAAAACAGAGATGGAGAGGCAGGTAGAAAGGGAACACAAGAGAGGCAGAGAGGTGAAGGAGCCAGGAGGAAGGGCGGAGGTGACAGGAGAGAAACAGAGGGAGGGAAGAGGGGCAAGTAACAGAGCAGAGAGGCAGAGAGAGAGAAACGGAAGGGAGAGGGAAGGGGGGAAAAGAAACTGACCCTTAGGTCCATGCTCCCCAGCTATCCTGGAAAACAATCATTTCCTCTTTGACCTTCATTTGCCCCTTGTGACAGGGGCTGTCTGTACCTTGCCCATACCCCCCCTGTGGCTTCCAACTTTCAGTTCCCGGAACCCTCCACCTGAGGGCCTTCTCTCCGCCCCCTCCCCAGGGCAGGCCAGAAAAGGCAGGAAGTGGATGCCCTTTGTCAATGACAGACAGGAGTGAAGAACAGCTCTCCCAGCTGCTCACCCCTCAGGGGGGTAACTCTGAGGCACTTTCTGTCTCTTGGGGTTCCTCAGTGGGATCGTTGCCTCCAACGTAACCTGCCTGATAAAGCACCTTCCGTTGACTTTCTTCTCTGTCTCCTGTCACCTCCCAAATAAACTCCTTGTACCCACATCATTGTCTCAAGGTCTAGTTCTGAAGGATCCCAGGCTAAGACACTCCTCCTTCCCACGTCCATCGCGGGAGGAGAGGGCACTTCCTGCCCTCTTTGCTTCCCAGGGGGAGACTCTGACCTCCCTGCTTCCCATCGCCAGCCATCTCTGATGCCTCTCTCTTCTGTTGAACATCCCTGACCCACGGCAGTGTCCCTTTTCCTGGGGTGAGGTAGTGGGACGTAGAACCAACAAGTCCCTCCCACCACCCTCCTAGACCTCCCCAGAGGAAGAGACCAGATCTCAGCTCAGGGGACTCCCAGCCCCAAGCCAGCCAGGCCGGGTCCTGGTGTGACAGCGCACAGGCCCTGGCGGCTGAGCCTCAGGGTGGGGCTGCTTCCTGCCCGTCTGTTTGGGAGCACATTCAGGAGACATGAGCAGATGTTTGGCAGATGTTCAACTTTTTCCACATTGGCCAACAATAACACAGAGCAGAGACCATGCAGGGAGAGAGGAAGGGCGGAGACTCCTGGTCAGCAGCTAGGGGCTGCCGTGGGAGACACCACCTCCGGCTCCCTCTGGGATGGGAGGAGGGTGCGTGTCCATGTGTGACTCTCATCAGTGAGTTAGAACATGGTGCACAAGTGCCAGGATTCTGGGTGGAGACTGGGTGGGTCCGGCTGTTTTGCTTAGTTCCCCAGGCAACCCAATATGCCAGCCCGCCTGACCAGCCTAGGAGGGCTGGAGGACCTGAAGGACTTTGGATCTATCAGAAGGAAAGGGTTGGGGCCAGACTGGCCAAAATGTAACCCACAGCCCACTCTTGGACACTTAGGGTCATCTTTAATGCTCTTTCCCACTGAGACTAGGTGTAGCCTCCCAATCCTGGCCAACACAGGGCTCCGGACAGCCTCTACTTGCCATCAGAACTGGTACAGGAGATTAACCCCAGGTGCAATCTATGCAAGCTTGAAGGGCGCAGGTGGGTGACTGAGTTTCCAGGTGCACCAAGGCAGACTGTGGGTGGCGTGGCGAACTCAGCACTGCCTTCTGCTGAGAGCTGGCTATGACCACAAGTTCATGGCAGAGGTGAGGGAGTGCCACCTCCCAGTCCTTCTCCACCGTCCACACCACTGCTCCCAGCTGCCCCCTCCCCTTCATGCCTGTTGGCTGCCTGGACTGGGTGTACCTGAGCTGAGAGGTGCCCCCTTACATCCTCCCTTTCCCCGACTCGTTCCCATCCACTCATTCAGTTGCCCTCTGTGGACACGGTTCTCCCTGTTCTCTTGGATGGCATGCTTAAAGCAGGCCTAAATGTAGCTCTTGAATGCACACCTGTGGTCATTCTCCATAATGCACTGTAGTATTAATTAATTTCCAATTCAATTCAACAAAATGTATCCAGGGCTTTTTGCCTGAGAGACAGTAGAGCTTAATGGTTAAGCTCTGTGGTCCTGGATCCAGATTACCTGGATTCACCCTACTTCCTAATTGTACAACACTGGGTAAGTTAACCTCTCTGGGTCTCAGTTTCCTCTCCTGCAAGATCCAGGTAATGATGGTACCAATCTCATAGGTTATATGTGAGGATGAAACTGGTGAATGAATGGAGAAGTGCTGAGAATAGTGCATGGCACATAGTAAGTGCTCAATAAACTTTAGCTATGATGACTTAGCCACAGCTGGTCAACAGCAGAGAAAGTTTTGGAATGGCCACTGTATACATCACACTGCCTTCTCTGATTGCGGCTTTGGAGCCCCAGACCTGGGGTTCAGAATACAACTTCCTGGGGAGAACTCCAGACTTCAGACAGAATGTCTATAAAAAGTCCCACAGGGGCTGTATTCTAACTTAAACTCCCCTTGGCACAAACCCTTGGAATGCTGTTAAAAGCAGCTTTTACGTATGCCTAATGCACCATTTCTTTTACAAAGGAAAAAAAAATAGTTGAATGATACCCTGACCAAGGTGCTTTTATAGTTTTTCCTCTCTTAAAATGTGCATTTTGAAAACTGGCAACTCCCTCCTATTTTGAGAAGAAGTTCAACGCAATGTCAAGCATTGACTTGTTAGCATTCCTAATACTGACACCTTGTGGCCACATTAGAGAACTACAAGAGCAAATTGACAGGAGAAACATGGTCTCTTTCCAGGAGACTTCAAAACATGTGTGAATCTGAATCTGTTCCACTCTACAAGGTACTTAGAGGGAAGGTCAATCAGTCCTGATATCCCAGCAGCTACTGTCATCCGGAGGTGGGGCTTTAGGTCCACCCTGCCTCTGTCTTCCCTGTGGTCTTAATATGCCCGTTCTAGAACATCTGGGCCTATTTCCTCGCCGCAAAATGACCTACCAAAAATCAGTAGCTGCTGAGTTGACTCTAACTCATGGTGACCCCACGAGTGTCAGAGTAGAACTGTGCTCCATAGGGTTTTCAATGGCTGATTTTTTGGAAGTAGATCACCAGGACTTTCTTTGGAGGCGCTTCTGGGTAGTCTTGAACCTCCAGCCTTTCAGTTAGCAGCCGAGGGGATTAACCATTTGTACCACCAAGGACTCCTGTAAAATGGCCAGGTAAGGCCAAATCAGCTTTGGCCCCTGTAGGTTCTGACATTCTTCTGTCACTGCCTTCCAGTTAGGTGAAGGAAATGACCTCTTCTTCTTATCTTTATTTGAATATATTTTGAAATGCCTATTGGATATTTCAATTATTTCTAATTGCTAGTCAAGCCCTTTGTCCATTTTTCTAATGTGATGTGTGTAGCGTTCTCTTTCACTTACAACAGTTCTTGACATGTTAACCAATTGTCTTCCTTGCAATATGGTCGGTCTCTCCTTAGAAATTGGACCCAGGCATTTTTGCAGGCTCTCCTTATGACAACTTTCCATGATTACCGAATTTATATCAAATTATTAGCAAATAATAAATGGTTCTAAATCATTGTTCTTAAAAATAAGGCAGTCACTTTCCTTTTTAAAAGCTCCACACTCCATCAGGAGATGTTGAGTGAATTTATTTTATTCAGAATTTTCTGATCACGAGGGTGCCACAACTAACGTGCAGTTTCAAAGATAAAGCAGAGCTAAAGGGACGTGCAGTTCAAAAATCATTACAAAACAGAAGTTTCTGGTCACTCAACAATAGTCTACCTCAACTACTGAAGAACGTCTGCCTTGAGCATTGTGCTCTTTTGAGATCTATCTATATGGGATCCAAGTGACAACAGCAACTGGAAAGATTAGATAGAAAATTTAGGGAGCAGTGAGTGTACGTAAATGGGGAACAACTCAAAAAAGGGGGGTGAGAATGGATGTACAACTCGAAGAATGTAATCAACGTCACTGAACTGCACATGTCGAAATTGTTGAATTGGTGTATGTTCTGCTGTGTATATTCTCAACAACAGCAAAAATAAATTATTTAAAAAAAAAAAGAAGGAGTTACGGGTCACAGAGGTTCTGACCCCCTAAAATGAAGGAAGAAACAAAAATACGATGATTACAAGATGGGGAGAAAAAAAAAATTAACTCCAGAGATAAGGCCAAAGCTCAAAGCTATACATGGCCGATTTTTTTTAATATATTGTACAGTCAAAAGGTGAGAAGTGATGCCACAAATCCAGTAGCATTCTGAGAGCTTCATTATGTGGACACAGCTTTAAACATGAACACAGAATCCTTGTACAAGGTGCTCCTTTTAGGATCTAAGCAGAGGAAGCTGTTCTTCAGAATCAGGATATTGACAAAGCATCATCTGCCACCCTCAAACACTATTTCTGAGTATTCCTCAGAGCTGGTATTATTTGTAGCCTAGATGTCCTACACCAATTCAATAATTTTAGTATAGCCTTGTTTTAATACAGTGTTCAGAGGCTTCTACACTTTATTTAATAATAGCCTGAGGCATGACCAAAATTGTCAATTTCTTTTAACCTTACATTTGATGAAAGCAAGACCCAAGAACAAGTGCCGGGTGTGTTACTGCGCGTTAAGGCTCATGGCTTGCTCTGTGGCGTGGGTGTCCTCCGCCCGGGGTTTGGGCAGGTCCAAAATGGTGGATGAGTCCTTCCTGGGATTCCCAGTGACCAGCATCCAATGATTCTTTGGTTTTTCAACTCTGTGTGAATCCAGATGTGTGTGAGCAGCGACCTCAACTTCCTTTCCAAAATAGGTACTAGAGTGAGAAAGAACACTGGTTGGAAATTCAATACCAACACTCAGTGAGCAGACTGCTATATAAACTCCCTGAGACTCTACGAAATAGACATTTTGGCAGGTATGTTTCACCCTGGTTGGACAAGGATTAAGAGGGTAAGCCCAAAAAAACCCAAGTTGCTCTTGAGCTGATTCTTACTCATGGCGACCCTATGTGTGCCAGAGTAGAACTGTGCCCCATTGGGTTCTCAATGGCTGATTTTTTTGGAAGTAGATTGCCAGGGCTTTCTTCTGAGGTTCCTCTGGGTGGACTCGAACCTCCAACCTTTTGGTTAGCAGCTGAGCACATTGTACTACCCAGGGTAGTATCCTATTATAGCTAAAATTCTCCTGTGGGAGAAGGACTTGTAAATGGTGGGGGGGAGGGCTTTAATATGATTTTTCACACCATCCAAGTTCTATGTGGCAATATTTCACTAACAAAGGATTGTTCAATACCTTATAAAAAGGTGCCGATGGGCCACCAGTCCCCGATTCGTGTGGCAGTGATTGATGAGGATTTTTGCATTTGCCTTGACAGATAAAGAAAACGTGTTATTTGCATGCCGAATTAGGCTTCCTAAAAGCAAAACACTGGAGAAAACACTCTACAGTCTATTCATGTAAATTTAGTTTTTTAATAAAAAATGGGAATAACCTAGAAGCCAAACCATAATGGATTGATTATTGCAGACATCCATATTCAAAGTCAAATTGGAGAAGATGAAATATGGCCAGTGGTGATCGAAGTGAGAAAAAAAGTATATTCACAATGCCCCTATTTTGTAAAAAAAAAAAAAAAGAGTATATGCGTAGAAAAAGAAGGAAATGATAAGCAACAGTGATTATGCTCAGAAGGTGGAACTAACTACTGGCAACTTTCAGATTATTTATTATACTTTTCAGAGTTTTCACAAATGAACATATATTATGTTTACAAGCAGAAAAAAACAATAAATATTATTTCAAATTTCTGGCTCATGTAAGCTAAAAGAGGAAAACAGCCCAGGCCTCCAGCAGCTGGCCCGGCCCTCACAGCTGGGCATGGGCGTTCTCCCGTTAAACACAGTCAATTTCACAGAAGGTCAGCATCAGGCAAGTCCACTCTCTGACCGTGATGGGCCAAGACAAAAACAGACCACTCCGTGATCACGTGTGAACACAAACAAAACATGAACGTTCTCCAAGACACAAAATACCCCATATCGCGCACTCCTGGCTAATATGAATGACTGCTGCTTCTTTACAAACTACAGCCTTAGCCCCTCTAGTCTGCCTTCCTTCCAGGTAAGATTTACTGAGATACCTAATCATCGAATTAGGAGTCTCGGGGTGCACAAACAGCTAAACAATCAACTACTAGCCAAAAGATTGGCAGTTCGAATCCACCCAGAGGCGCCTCAGAAGACAGGCCTGGTGATCTGCTTCCGAAAGGCCACAGCCTTGAAAATCCTATGGAGCAGTTCTGCTCTGCACACATAGGGTTGCCGTTAGTCAGAATCGACTTGATGGCAACTGACAACAACAATCATGGAATTATCCCCCTGCTTCCTGAAAGCATCCAATCCCAAGCAAACCTCTATTTCCTAGAACCCTCCACAAAAGCACACAAGCAAAGCCAAATCCTGTAACTCCTTTCTAACACCCTCTTACTGAGAGGTGCCAAGGTTCCCCACGCTGTGCGTTCTTCCTCAGGGCAACAGTAATAACCCCAACTTGTTCAGTACGGGTGTGTCCTTGGCAGTCTCTGCGGGAGGAGATTGACTCGTACAAGTTTGCTCCAATAGTCTTTGTTGTTGTTGTTGCTGGGTACCATGGAGTCAATTCCAACTCATAGAGACCCTACATGACAGAGTAAAACTGCCCCCATAGGGCTTCCTAAGCTGTAATCTTTACAGGAGCAGATCGCCAGGTCTTTTCTCTAGTGGAGCCACTGGTGGGTTTGACCTGTCAGCCTTTTGGTTAGCAGCCAAGCACTTAACCACTGTGCCACCAAGCCTCCTTCTTAGGTTTCCCATTTTGCAGAGGTGTAACCATGTCAGAGTGAGGTTCAGAGACTGTTCCAGACCACAGGGTGAGTTAGCAATGCAGGAAAGGGCTCCTGGTACCTAGGCCACTGCTCCATCAATAATAACAATAATAAACCACAACAGTAATTAACACTTCTGAGTGCTTCCTGTAAGCCAAGCTCTTTTCTAATAAGCACTATAATTATGCTAACGATTTAATCCTCACGAAGCTTCATATTACCAGTTACCAGTTGCCATCAAGTCAACTTCCACTCATGGCAATCCCATAAGTTTCAGAGTACAACTGTGCTCCATATGGTTTTTAGTGGCTGATTTTTCTGAAGTAGATCTCCAGGCCTTTCTTCCAAGGTGCCTCTGGGTGGACTCGAATCTCCAACCTTTCGGTTAGCAGCCAAGCATGTTAACCATTTGTATTACCCAGGAATTTCAAAACCACATAAGGTAGGTAGTATTATTACCCCCGTTTTAAAGATAAGGAAACAGAGAACAGAGACACTGACGGTATAAGCCATGGAAATGAGAGGCAATTCCAAGAAGAATAAAGCTTGGCAAAGGCCAACTGAAGAGAAGAAAGTTGTGGAGTATTTTGTTATAGGCAAGGTACAGACTCCATGCTGTGAGAGAGAACCTCGTGCACCCGGGGTCCACCTGGCAGAGCTTGGAGGGAAGCATACCATGTCTGGCAGATTCAGAGGGGCCTGTATTTGGCGGCCACTTCCTGGAGAGTGGGCAGTGGCCGTGGACGGCCATCTCGGCAAACAAATTCTTTAGACTCTGCCCTGCTATAACTCCACGCTCTCCCAGTGACTTCTAAGGGCTCTTCATTCTTCATCTGCTGGATGGGTCATGAGCAAGCAGCAAAACCTCCAGACCCCGAAACAATGATGCCTGCTCTTAACTATCAGACTCTCCCTTCCCTTCAGGCTGTGCCTCAGGATCCAGTCTCATAAGGCCCAGGGTCCTGAGAAAATGACCAGAAATGAGGAGCAGAAAGGTGCTGCCCTGCAGGACCACTGCGTTCACCTGTGTGGCTGCCCTGCTGTCTCCTCTGCTGCCCTCAGGCTTCCCAGTCTCTTCAGAAACTAGTGGAGTCCCTGGTGATGCAAACAGTCAACACACTCGAGTGCTACCTCAACGGTTGGAGGTTCGAGTCTACCAAGAGGTGCCTTAGAAGAAAGGCCTGGTGACCTACTTCAGAAAAATCAGTTCCTGAAAACCCTATGGAGCACAGTTCTACTCTGACACACCTGGGACCGTCATGAGCCAGGATCAGCTCAACAGCAGCTGGTTTGGTTTTAGAAATTAGTCCTTAACAAAGAGCTGAAAGAAAATAGTGAGATAATGCTCACAATCTGTTATGGACTGAACTGTGTCCCCCAAACGTTGAATATTATATGTTGAAGTCCTAACCCCTATACCGTGGATGTGACCTTGTTTGGAACAAGGGTTTTTGAAGATTAATATAAGGTCATACTGGCATAGGGTGGATCCTAATCCCACCTGAGTAGTGGATTACAAAAGAGGACAGACACAGAGTCACAGGGGAAGACGCTATGTGAAGACTCATCTACAAGCCGAGGAACACCACGGATGGCCCAGGAGCCACCAGGAGCAAGGAGAGGGGCATGGAACAGTTTCTCTCTCAGAGCCCTCAGAAGGAATCAACACAGCCGATACCCTCATTTAGACTTCCAGCCTCCAGAACTGTGAGACAATAAATTTCTGTTCTTTAAAGCCACTCGCTCTGTAGTATTTTGTTACAGCAGCCTTAGGAAACCAAGACACCATCTAAGGTCAGTGGTTCTCAACCTGACAATTAAGTCAGGGGCAGGACCTGGGCTTCAGTATTTTTTAAAAACTCCTTAACCCGGTTGGCAGGGAGTTGACTCCTACTCATGGCAACCCCACATGTGTCAGAGTAGAACCATGTTCCATAGGGTTTCAATGGCCGATTTTTCAAAAGTAGATCGTCAGGCCTTTCTTCCAAGGCACCTCTGGGTAGACTCGAACCTCCAACCTTTTGGTTAGTAGCCAAGCACATTAACTGTTCCCTCCAAGAAGGGACTCCAAAATGCTCCCTAAAAAAAACAAAAGCCGGTTGCTGTCGAGTCGATTCCAACTCATAGTGGCCCTATAGGACAGAGTAGAATTGCCCCATACGGTTTCTAAGCAGTGCCCGGTAGATTCGAACTGCCAACCTTTAGGCTAGCAGCCATAGTTCTTAACCACTACGCAACCAGGGTTTCTAAGGTGATTATAATGTGCAACCAGAGCTGAGAAATACCAACGCAGGATTCTGCGACAGGGCAAAATGGTGCCTTCCAAACTTGTGTTATGAGAGAGAGAGAGAGAGAGACCATTTGCTTTGTAATACTGATAAGTCTCCTCTTTGTGGACAGGAATAAATTCCATCCAGTTGATAGCACTGGCTCCCATGCTTCCCTCTGCTGTGCTCACCGCGATGGGCAAGCCTTCATATTCCAGGCGCAGTTGGGGGTCAACATACGCAGCCTGCCAGCAGTTCAGGTAGGAGACTTCATCCGTCAGGTAAACTTCCTGGAGCCAAGACTTCTTGGATGATTTCAGTAGGGTCCGGTGGTCACTTGCTAAGTATAACTGAAAATGACAGCAAGCAGATGCACTAAGTTACAGTGATTTGAAAAACTATTTGAAAAGAAAAAAACAATCAACTGGCTGGATCATAAGTGTGTTCAAAAGCAGTTTTCAAAAACCCTGTTCTTTCTGTCTGCATGAGAATGCTCAGTTTCCTTCTATCTTAGAAATGTCATCTTGGAATGCTGAGACTGCCTCCTCCACCTTCACCTTAAACTCCCTGTCTGCCAGTTCTCTCCTTCCCTCAAATGCCAAATTCAATCTTCTTCCCTTTCCAGCCCTCCCCTCTGTTCTCCTCCTCCTCTTATTCAGGGCATAGAACCTAGATCAATATTTTATTTATTATAAAAAATGCTGCATAAAACTCAGTCCATGAAATGAAGTATCCCTAAAACCAAAATAATCCCAGGTGACAGTCATTTGCAGACCTCCAGGGCAGCCCAAGCCCCTCTGGAACTGACAGCCACACTTTGAGTGTGTGTCAGGTTTCTGGCTGCCTGTCACCTTGTCAAAAAGCACCCCAACCTGCTGAAAAGTCAGAAATGTCAGTTTCTTATTAGCTTTTTGCTGACTCATCTTCACTGTGGCCTTGGAGATAGTTTCCGCATATTTTGACAGGATTTCAGTCAGCACCTGTCATAGGGCAAGGCCGGGCTGTGGGGCACTATGGGGCAGGCAGAAATGAGTTACTATCCCCAAGAAGCTTTCCAGCCAGCAGGAGAGATGATCAAGTACAGTATGGAAAGGGAGACACCTGTAAGGTAAGGGCTGTCCAGCAGAATTGCAATGGGCAGTGAAGAGATGGCAACATGATGTTCTCCCCAGGCTCAGGAAAGGCCCTCAGGAGATGTGCCAAGGAGCCACAGGGGATGAGCATGTACAGGGAAGATAGGGACATGTTATGCGGCTGGTGGTGGTCGCCATGGAGTGGATTCTGACTCATGGCGACCCCATATGTACAGAGAACTGCTCCATAGGGTTTTCAAGGCTGTGACCTTTTGGAAACCGGTTGCCAGGCCTATCTGCTAAGGCCTTAAGTGCCAAAATAAAGAGCTGGGACTTAGTCCAGAGAGCAATGGGGAGCCACTGATGACTTTTCAATGGAAATGGGATATATAACCAGACCTGAGACTTAAAGGTCAACCTGGCAGGACCATCTGGTATGGTTTGAAGTCAGGGTAGACTAGAGGCGCCAAGCAAAGGGCCTGAACCAAGGTAGTGGCATGGGGAATGAAAAGACAGGCCCAAATGCACTGTGAAGGAGCAATGGGACTGGTAATTAATGATACAGGCAGGTAATAAGGTCATTAGGAGTGGGAATCAACCCGACGGCAGAGGGTTTTATCAGCAGGTGAGGCGGGGGCAGGTCCCAGATTACACTGTGGCTTTGGCATTGGGGGATGGGGAGAATGACCGTGCCATTTAGAGCAACAAGAAAACCAGGACTTAAAAATGGCAAAGAATAGCTGACGCAAACCACAAAACCTGTCTGCTGATATCAAATAAGAGTGACAATAAGGTCAGGAACAGACCTAGAAGGTCATTATCACCAGAATTTTTATGAACGCCCTGGAAGGGCTTACCAATCCAAAGACAAAAAAAAAAAAAAAAAAAAAACCCAAAATAATAGGTATGGGAGTTTGAGAAGAGAAAAAATGTCATCATGTGAAGATGAAATGACCGTCTACCTAAAAAACCCAAGAGAATCAACTGAAAGCTATTAAAATTAACAGGAGTAAGTGGTTTCATCAAAAGTGGATATAAAAATCAATAGCTTTCTTATATATTTGTTATGACTAACAAAAGAACCTCACTACAACAGCATCCAAAATACAAGCAGTAATCTTAAAAAGACTGGCATCAAATCCAGTGAAGAACATAAAAAATTTTACTGGGAGATATAAAAGGATATTTGAATAAATGCAGAGACATCTCAAAAGAAGAAATACTGTAAAGCTACTAAGAATCTGAATCCACTTAATTTTACAATGCCAGTCAAAATTCCAAGACTTTTTTTCTTTTTTTTTTTTTTTGACAGGAGCAGAGGTATTTGGAAAAAAAAGATATTACATTTATCTGAAAGATTAAATTTCTAACATAATTTAGAGAGAGAAGACTAATGAGAAGGAACTAGGCCTATCAGCTGTCAAAATAAATGACAAAGCTATAATAACTAAGACACTATAGTCCTGGCATAAAAATAGATCACCCAAGTTCAAGGGATCAAAATAGGAAGTCCAGAAACAGCTTATAGTATATATAATAATTTGATACATGCTAAGAGAAGCATTGTGTGTCAGTGGAGAAAAGAATAATAGTTTTTAAAAATAGCACAGTTACAGCTGACTAGTCATTTGGGGGAAATTTAGATATTCACATCAAAGCCTTTATGAAAATAAATCCCACGTGGACTCAAGTTAAACAAAACCCAAACTGTAAACATCTAAAAGTTAATATAAGTTTTTCTTTTCATCGGATCTCTGGAGCCAACTTTGAAGCTTGAAAGCAATGGAAGGAATTACAAAGAAAAACATGGGTCCATTTTACTAAAAGATATAAAATATTAAAGCAACCTGATTTAAAAGTCAAGCAGCAAATGGGAGGAAATATTATCAACAAATAAGGCAAAATTTTATAATCTATGAAAGAGCAGACGTTTAGACCCAAATCAATAGAAAGGTACAGAATACCTGATCACAGGACAGAGAGGGAGAACGAAGAGAGAGAGAGAGAGAAAATGAAGGCAGGGAGAAGGGGAAAGGGATCCATTGCTGTTGAGTCAATTCCAACTCATGACCTTTTAGGACAGAGTAGAGCTGCCCCATAGGGTTTCCAAGAAGCTGCGGGTGGATTTGAACTGCTGACCTTTTGGTTAGCAGTCAGACGCTTAACTATTATGCTACCAGGGCTCCAGGGGAAAGGGAATAGACTAAAAATATAGGGAAAAAATTACAGCACTAAAAAATTTAGATATCTTCTTTTTTCTTTTCTTTTTTGCTTGCTTATCAAACTAGCGAAGATTTTTTACTATATTTATTACTATTAATAAATCCATTGATAAGCCTTCTTATTTACTGTTGTTGAGAGTACAAACTGGTACAACCCTTTACAAAAAGAACTTGTTATATGTATAAATGATTTTAAATGTGCTCATAGCCTTTGACTAAGAATTGTATATCAAAAAAATCTATCATATGTATAACCAAACACCTCATGGGAGGTTTAGGGACATAGTTTAGGAACATGGAACATCCCAGTTAATTGACCTAATAATGTGTTTAGTGTTTCTGTTCTACCTTCCAGCTTGTTGCGTAGTGCCTAGGATATTAAAAGCTTGCAAGCAGCCATCTAAGGCACAACAGTTGGTCTCTATTCACCTGGAGCAACAGAGGAAGAAGGACAGTCAGGAATAGAAGGAGGAAATGGATGTGTGGCTAACTGCCTCCATGAACAACTGCCTCCTTTACCATGAGGTCAGAAGAACTGGATGGTGCCTGGCTACCATTACTGAACATTTTGATCAAAGATTCTATAGAAGAATCCTGATCAAAAGGGGGAATCTCAAATTCACATGGACTCTAGACTTTCTGGAGCCATGGGGGCTGGATGAACCCTTGAAACTATTGCCCTGAGATAAATTGTAAACCTTAAACCAAAAATATGCCCTAAACTCTTCCTAAAACCAAACAGTTGTTGTTAGCTACCACTGAGTCAGTTCTGACTCCTATCAACCTGAACAAAACACTGTCCAGTCCTGTGCCATCCTCACAAATCTTTGCTATGTTTCAGCCCATTGTTGCGGCCATTGTGTCAGTCCAACTCATTGAGGGGCTTCCTCTTTCTCACTGACCCTCAACTTTACCAACCATGATGTCCTTCTCCAGGGACTGGTCCCTCCTAATAATATGTCCAAAGAAACTAAGAAGAAGTCTCACCATTCTTGCTCGTAAGGAGCATTCTGGCTGTACTTCCTCCAAGACAGATGTATTCATTCTTCTGGAAGTCCATGGTATATTCAATATTCAATATTCTTGAATATACACCATAATTCAAAGGCATCAATTCTTCTTCAGTCTTCTTTTATTCATTATCCAGCTTTCACACGCATATGAGGTGATTGAAAATACCATGGCTTAGGACAGGCACACCTGAGTGACATCCTTAGTGACACCTTTGCTTTTTAACACTTGAAAGAGGTCTTTTGCAGCAGATTTGCCCAAAGCAATGTGTCATTTGATTTCTTGACTGCTGTTTCCATGGGCATTGATTGTGTATCCAAGTAAAATAAAATCCTTGACAACTTCAATATTTTCTCCATTTAACTGAACAGTTTAACCAACTAGTAGTTCAGCTTAACTAGTAAAGGATGTCCACCTTGAGCACTATACTCTTTTAAGATCTATCTATATGGGATCAAATTGACAAAAGCAACCCGAAAGATTAGATTGGAAACTTAGGGGGCAATGAGTTTATGTTAACAGGGGAGGAATAACTTGGAAAAGCAGGCTAAGAATGTTTGCACAACTCGAAGAATGTAATCAATGTCATTGAATTTTACATGTAGAAATTGTTGAATTGGTGTATGTTTTGCTGTGCATATTCTCAACAACAAAAAATAAAATAAATTATAAAAAAGAATCTATCCTAAAGACGTAATCCCTAATCTGTGGTAGAGTGAGGGAAGCTTTAAGCACTTAAACACAGACATGCACTGGAGTTTTATATATAATAGATAAACACTGGACCAAACCCAACTACTAAACAAGAGAATAAAGGCTAGATAAATTATGATACATTCATACAATTATATACTATGCAGTCATTACATGTTATCACAACGAGCTTTCAGAAATGTGTATGTTAAAAAGAAAAAGTAGCAATCTATTTCTATATTTTTCATGGTCACATACAAGTTTTTAAAAGTTTGCGATTTATATATTTAAAAAGTTAGAAGAGAAAAAAAGTAACAGCTCAAAGTAGTATATTCATCATGTTCATATCTAAGTTTAAAAAGGGAATACATTGAAAAACAAAAAGAAAATGGACCAAAATGTCAGTAGTGCTAATCTCTGGATAAGACAATGGGTGATTCACTCCCTTCTTTCCACAATTTGGTATTTCCTCTAATTTCTACAATTAAAATCAGGCTTCAGTTTACCGTCAATGGTGTGCTACAGTTTAATTGGCAACACTGCTTTTTCTTAGTGGTACAAAAAATAATGCTACATCGTGTAATGATGGAATCTTCAACTTGCAATGAAAAACGTTGCATAGCACCAGCTCTGTCACTTACTAGCTGTGTGACTTAGGGCAAATCACTGAACCTCTCTGTGCCTTAGTTTCCCCATCAGTAAAACAGGAGTAAAATAGTCCCTTCCCCATTGACTTGTTCGGGGAATTAATGAGTTAACTAACTAATCAGTTAATGAGTTAGGCAAAGCATTTAGAACACTGCTTGGCAGGTAGTAAGGTAGGTATAATAATCCCCATGTTATAGGTGTGAAACAGACTCAAAAAGGTTAAGTAATTTATCCAAAGCCCCATCCCACAGGTAGTATGCATCCCAGCTAAAATTCAAACCCAAATTTATCTATTCTATTACACCTCCTAACCTTCAAGGAAGAGATAAAGTGCATAGACTTAAGTTCCCTGACTTAGCCATACTTAAGCATCTCATGTTGTCCTTCTCCCATATTCAACAGAAGTTTAAAAAATAAAAAAAATCAGACCATATACCTTGCTGGCACTGGTAACATTCGACAACTGTTAGAAGATTCTTAATTAATTAATCCAATCATTTAATTTACAGGTGGAGGTAGGATAAATTTTTACTTTTTGCCACCTGCATTACAAAAAGGTTTCCCTCCCTCACTCTTTGACTTTTAAGCGTGCTGCAAAGTTAGAAGGAAAGAATTGGCCCAAAGCTGCCCGTGGAAAGGGCAGGCTGAAGCCATAATGAAGCCGGATGGAGCCATGTCTACAGAGTGCTCCATCCACTTCAGCTGGCCACCATGACCCCACATGAAAACAAAGCTGACTGGCCCAAAGTAGACATGCAAAGTCATGACTCACCATTTTGTCTTCAAATCCTCCTGTTATGCCAAGACAAAAGTCCTCCCCGTATCTAAGGACTTGACCGATGGCCTTTCTGTCTACACTGTCAGTGGAGAATAAATATACTATACTGTAAACTCGCTATTAGAATCATTCTACACCTCTACTTTTTGCATTTGCAATTTTGTTTATAATCAGTTTTATTGCTTATGTATATTCACATACCATAACGGAACTAATATCTAAATAAGAGGTTTTCTGTTTCGGCCTTAAAATCCACCAAGGATCCTATTCCCTACCCCCCACCCTAGCCAGAGCACAGAATATCCCCACTTTGTCAGCCTTTGGCCAGAGTGGACCGAGCACTACCCAACACACAAGGATTTCTGGTCAAGTGTACTTGACATTTTTAGAGAAAAACCAAAAGGAGCCCTGGTTGCACAATGCTTAAGCACTCAGCTGCTAACCAAAAGGTTGGTGGTTCAAATCCACCAGCTGCATCACAGAGGAAAGACCTGGAGACCTGCTCCCATAAAGATTACAGCCTAGAAAACCCTATGGGGCAGTTCTAGTCTGTCATATTCAGTCTCTGTGATTTGGAATCAACTCGATCGCATCCAACAACAGAGAAAACTAAAGGAATACATTTGTAGACACTTAATACAATCTTTTCTTCTGATTATCCAGAAAAAGAAGTTGTGATCATTTTTTGTTCTATCAAAAATTATCTGTATTCAAAAGAAATTTAAATTCAGAAGCTTCTTTAAGACTTAAAGGACTAGCTCTATAAACATTGCTGTTAGAAACTCATAAACTAGTTAACAAAGTGAAAGCGGTAGTTTCCGTTGCAGTTACGTATCGCTCTGTTCTCTAAGGGCTTAATTGCTCATTTTCAAAATCACCTCAAGTCTTTTTTTTTTTTTTTTTTTTTAATGGGCAGTTAACTTTAAAGGAGTAAATCCCTTGCATTAACATAGATATTTTTACGACCCTATAGGACAAAGTAGAGCTGCCCCATAGGGTTTCCCAGGAGTGGCTGGTGGATTTGAATTGCTGACCTTTTGGTTAGCAGCCAAGCTCTTAACCACTGCATCACCAGGGCTCCAAAAATAACGTAGCAACATTAAAAGCAGTGAAAGTACCCAAATGAGCTCAAAGAATCCTGAGATGTTATCAGGACAGCCCACATTACTTGCAGGCAGAATATGAATTTAATTCCCTGGATCCCATACCTATGAATTAAGCATTTTGAATTAAACACAAACTACCAATTATCATGAAGTCTAAGGAAAAGGGATTGTAAAGACCCCTTGATGATAATTCTCAAGTTAAGAAAACAAGAGGAGAATCCCAGAGAATGTTCATATAACCTTCAATCAGCCTAGCTCCAATGCCAGGGCATCCATAAGCTGCAAACAGAAACTTAGATTGATGATGAAAATTAGTTGAAAATTAAAGTGTCCAACCTGAGAATCATGAAAGTGTTTCTGCCAACCGGGTTCTTGGTTTGAGCTGCACTCAGGCCACAGGGCACCTCCAACTCATCACTCAGGTAAGCTTTAATTTCATCTGGAGTCATACACAGGCTCAGGTCCCCAGGCAGAAACACATCAGCATCTGTCTCGGGATGGTCAGGATTCACAAGCATCACTTTGTCACCATAGTGAATACATCCATCTTCAGACACGGAAAGCTGCATCTGCAATTTTAATAATTTTTTCAAACAAACCATGCAATTCCTCAATAGCCAGTGATGAGGCCTCTCCCAGGTGTATCTTTTCCTTGTCAGACTAGAATCCATTTCCATAAACGATTTACTTGGATTCCCTCAAATCCTTGTTTTCCCTTTTTAACTGCCTGCACCCACTTTGCCAAGGCAACCAGTAAATCAGTTGCTGTCAAGTCGATTCCAACTCATGGCGATCCCATGTGCATCAGAGTAGAACTGTGCTTCACAGGGTTTTCAATGGCTGATTTTTCAAGAGTAGATCACCAGGCCCTTCTTCCAAGGGGCCTCTAGGTGGACTCAAACCACCAACCTTTCACTTAGCAGCCAAGCATGTTAATCATTAGCATCACCAGGGACTCCTTGATAAGGCAAAGTAAGGCCCCCAATGATCTCTAATGAAGTCAAAGGAAGCTTTTGTATTTTTTCAACATTCATTGACTATTTTTGAGCACCAACTAAGTGGCATTTTACTTATTTACATATTAATTCATTTATTCTTTTGTTTAAAAATACAGATTAACATGATTAATAGCCAACTCCTCTTATGGTTCTAAAATCTTGAGGAATTTTAAATGTTGTGGCTTTCAGTTTTTTTTAAACTGTTATTTTCCAAATGATCACCCATTTACAGGATTTCTGCTTGCTTAACATATAGTCACTCTTAATTCGACAGAATTTTGAAACCAATGTTTGGATTTAAAATTACCTGTCTCAAAAGATTCCCTTTTAGTCTTCTGTTTCTCTGTATGAGAAGTTCCCCCTTGTCTCTCTTCTCTAAGAAGTCTTTCATGAGCTCCTGGTTGAAGAGAAAATGAATGAAATCCAGAGGGTCAATAATAGTCCTGAATAATACATATGATGGTTGCTAGGCTTTAGATCGGAAGCATCTCAAGTTCAAAAAGCTAAATTTGAGAACAGAAAAAGAAATGTGAGCATATGGGAATGGTTTTAAAAAAAAACGTATTATTTGAATATTTTTACTTCATTGTAGAATGCTTGGGGAAATGAGAAAGGCAAGGAAGGGAGAAAGAGAAAGAGAGAGAAAGAAGGAAGGAAAATCACCTGTAATCACTCCAGCCAGAGGCAATCATGAGGTAGATCTGAGAGCATCTGCCCCTACTGAGATCTCCCCTGGTTGTGTGATGATTGTCACTGAAAAGGCCACCCACTCAACCAGAAAGAAACACGGGTGTGGCTTGGTCCAGGGCCTTGTCAAGACAAGGCAGTGCATACAATGTCAGTAAAAGGGATGCTCAGGAGGGAGTTGCAGGAAGGGGGTGTTGTGCTTAGAGTCTTTTCAACGGACTGCAGTCTCTGAGACTATAAAACTTCAAGGAACAGGAAGAACTTAGTGGGGCTCTAGACTAAGGGGAGGTCCCTGGGTAGTGCAAATGGTTTACTCTTGACTGTTAAACTAAAGGGAACCCACTCAGCGGTACCTGGAAGAGAGGCCTTGCCATCTGCTTCCGTTAGGATTAAAAACCAAACCTGTTGCGGTGGATGCCAACTCACAGCAACCCTATAGGACACAGTAGAACTGCCCATAGGGTTTCCAAGGAGCGGTTGGTGGATTCCAACTACCGACCTTTTGATTAGCAGCCGAGCTCTTATCCACTGCTCCACCAGGGCTCCAATCCGTTAGGATTACAGCCAAGAAAATTCTATGGAGCAGCTCTACTCTGTAACACATGGGGTCGCCATGAGTCAAAATCGACCAGACGGGCAACTAACAACAGACTAAGGGGGAGGCATGAGCCTGGGAGTCAAAGTACAGAATTTGGGAGGCCAAGGAAACCAGCGGGACAGAGTGTTACGGCCCTCAGAGTAAAAGGGCCGGGAGAACTGGGTTTGCAGGACAGCGGGTGGGATTCCTTGGGAGTTCAGAGAGGGATGGGAATTTAGGGGTATTCCGTGTATTCCCGATGGGAGAGGGGACTTGGGGAGGCTCAAAGTAGGAAGCTGAACTCAAGGCAGGGTTTGGGAGTCCCTGAGCTCCCAGATACTGAGGGTCTGGGGGCACCCGCTGGAGTCGGCGGTCAGCGCCCGGCCACGGCCCTCTGTACCTCCTCCAGGTAGATGTCCTCGTTCCAGTTTCCTATCCGGACTCTTGGGCCGTACAAGTTCTGTGCCATAGTTCTTTGATCTCCGGTAAGCGGGCCTCCCCTTGATACGCTTTGCGTTAGCGTTCCCGTCGCCATGACGACCCGGCCCCGCGCGATTGGTCAAGGTGCGGAGCTGCTGGCCAATGAGCTACAGCACACGGAGTGTGCTTCCTTGAGAGAAAAACAAACTTTAAAATTTTTTTTTACTAGACTCTAAAGGAAAAATGTTATAAAAATATACACTACCTTTACTTATGAGGGCAGCTAAGCGGAGTTTTTAACTGGAAACACCGCTTGTGCTTGCAGCCTGATTTTATAATCAGCAGCAGCCGCCAAACCAATTGCCCTGAGTCCATTCCAACTCACGGCGACCGCGTGCGTGTCAGAGTACAAGTGGACTCCATAGGGTTTTCAAAGGCTGATTTCTCAGAAGCAGATGGTCAGCCTTTTTTCTAAGGCACCTCCGTATGGCCTGAAACCGCCAGCCTTTCAGTTGGCAGCCAAGAAATTTTGTCCTAATCCTAAAACAATACATGCTCAACGCAGAAATGTGGAAGCCAAGATAACATAGAAGGGGGAAATTACTCAAAATTTCCCATCCTCAAAATTTAGAAATATACCATTTTAGTGTTATTTCTGTTTAAACATTTCTGAGATAGTCCATTTTTTGTTTTTTAATATTTTATTGTGTTTTAGGTGAAAGTTTACACAGCAAATTAGGTTCCCACTTAACAATTTTTATACCAATTGTTCCGTGACATTGGTTATGGTTTTCACAATGTGTCAGCATTCTCTTTATTTCCATTCTGTTTGTTCTCTTTCCATTGATCTAGCTTCCCTGCCCCTCCTTGGCTTCTCTCATCTTTGCTTTTGGGTAAATGTTGACCATTTGGTCTCATATAGTTGATTGTTTCAGGGAGCACTTCATGAGTGATACTGTTTATTTTACAAGCCAGTCTATTATTTGTCTGAAAGGTGACTTCTGGGAGTGGCTTCAGTTCCAAGTTCAAAGGGTATTTTAGGGCAATAGTCTCAGGGGTTCCTCTAGTCTGTATCAGTCCAGTAAGTCTGGCCTTATTTAGAAATTTGAATTTTGTTCTACATTTTTCTCCCATTCTATCTGGGACATTCTGTTGTGTCCCTGGTCAGAATGGTCACTAGTGGTAGCCGGGCGCCATCTAGTTCTGATCTCAGATGAGAAGAGGCTGTGGTTTGTGTGGGCTGTTAGTCTTGTGGACTAGTTTCTTCTATGAGTCTTCGGTTTCCTTCATTCTCTTTTCCTCCAGACAGGTAAAGACCAATAGCTGTGTCTTAGATGGCCACTCACAAACTTTTAAGACCCCAGACACTACTCACCAAACTAGGAAGTAGAATATTATCTTTATGAACTATAATATGCCAATTACTGAGTTGTCCCATGAGACTATGATCCAAGCCTCTTAATCCAGTAAACAAATCCCACAAGGTATTTGGATATGTCTAGGAAATCTTCATAACTGTGCCTCCTATGTGCTTTATTATATGTATGATGACATATGCAGCACATTCAAACATGTATATACATATGCCTGCAGATAGATAGTCCATAATTTTATGAACTTTATGGCATTTCTCCTCCCTCCAACGCAAAGGACAAGCCTGTGATTTGTAAGAACTCTTGATAAAACTAGAATATGCCATAGCCAGCATATTTTCAAATAAAATATTATTGTATGGGTAGGAGGGATAAACAGTGGATTACCAGGGTCTTGGTGATGATTGAAATCATTCCATAATCCAGTTTTATCTAGGGTTTACTAAGGCAAGATAGAAACTGAAGACACTAGAAGCTTGCTTCCTTTCAGCAAACTCAGTCTAAAAGAGATGCTAATTCCTAAAAACCAATTACTTCGCAGAAGAAAGTAGCAAGTGCAGTTAAAGATGTGTTGACGATGGGGCATGGGAGTCTGAGGAATAGTTAATTTCTGCCTTGGGGGATTGTGGGAGTCAGAATCAGGACATGTTCCTGTAGGCAGCTTTGTAGCTGAACTTGGAAAGTCTGAGCTCGAAACTATGCCGGGGAGAGCCTGCAGGCTGCAGCATGAGCTAAAAATAGGAACATACCCACATATTTGGGGATCCCCTGGCTCTGTCAGTGCAACACCACATTTTAGGATACTTCAGAAGGACAAATGGTACAAAGAAGGTAGGTCATATATTTCACCACTAACTGCATTCTATAAATCGAGAAACTAAGACTCAAAGCAGCTAGCCGCTTGTCTAAGTTCAAACTGCTGAAAGTTGCACAAGTCAAAGCTTCTACTCAGATTTTCTGACCCCAAAGTCCACGTTTTTTTTTTTCCTTTAAGTGTTTCCATGTTCCCCTAGAAATCAGGAATAAAACAAGGCAACTTTGATCTCTATTATTGTTTAATAAGGTTCTGATGATTCAGACATTTGTAAGTCAAGAAAAAAAAGTGTCATGAATAAAAATTGGAAAAGGATGGAAACACTTTCTTAACAGCAAAAGATACCACTGCACTTTTAGGAAACCTAATCCAACCTTGAAAGTTTAAAAGAGGAATAAAAATTGCAAATATTATATTAAATAATATGAATAAAAATTGGGGAGGATGGAAAAGTTTTCTTAATAGCAGAAGATATATTAAATTCTTAAAAAAAAAAAATACAATCCCTAAAAATAAATAGAGACAATAAAATAACTTAGTTAAATGGTTAGATATGAGAAAAAAAATTTAATTATACCTATTTATACTGCGTGATGGTTAATGTTGGAGGCCTCGTGGCACCGTGGTTAAGAGTTTGGCTGTTAATCAAAAAGCCAGCAGTTCGAATCCACCGGCAACTCCTTGGAAACCCTATGGGGCAGTTCTACTCTGACCTGTAGGGTTGCTGTGAGTCGGAATCAACTCTACAGCAAAGGATTTGGGGGTTTTTTTGGTTTTATTTTTTGGTATTTATACTGTGTGATGGTTAATGTTAGGTGTCAACTTGGCTAGGCTCTGTTTCTCAGTGGTTTGGCAAACACTATGTAATCACCTTCCATTTTGTGATCTGATGTGAGCAGCCAATCAGTTGAAAGGGGAGTTTCCTTGGGGGTGTGGCCTGCCTCCAGTATATGAATGGATGTTCTGGCAAATCTCACTCTCTTTATTGACCCTGCACTCTTCTCATTGACTGACCTCTGGTTCTTGGGACATAACCCAGCAGAAGTCTCTGGCCTGCCACCTGACCTGCAGAGTTTGGGTTTGTCAGCCCCTACAACCATATGATCCAGCTGAGGTCACCTGACCCACACATTTGGGTCTCCAGCCTGCTGTCACCAGCCCCTACAATTGCATGAGCCATTTCCTCACAATTGTGTGAGCTATTTCCTTGAAGTAAATTTCTCTCTCTCTCTCTCTCTCTCTATATATATATATATATATATATGCACACACTTCATTGGTTTGCTCCTCTAAAGAACCCAGACTAAGACACACTGCTAATAATGAGTTAGAGAGTGGCAGATAGGCATTAAAGAAATAACAATAATGCACATCAAGTAGTTTAACCAAAGATGTAAATAGGTTTTCCATTGTGTCGGGTTTGTGGTGTGACTCCGGAGCTCAGCCAAACCAGCCACAACCTGGGGAAGGATGTCATTGTCCAGATCAAGTTCAGCATCATGATATCTCTCTATGACTACAGCCCAGAGATGTGGCAGAAGTACCTGAACTGCATCAATGAGCTGATGGACATCCTGTTTACAAGCCCCAACATCTTTGTTGGGGAGAACATCTGGAAGAGAGTGACAACCTGCACAATGTTGACCAGCCACTATAAGTCCATAGCAGTAGCCTAGCTCTGGTGGAACAAATGGATGAAGAATTTACCAACATAATGCAAAACATTGATTCTCACTTCCAAAAGTACGCAGAGCACCTGAAGGATAAGGCAAAGGTATATGCCATCACTGAGCACATGCTGCATTACCTGGAGGTGAAGGACACACAGAGGAGATCTGCCGCATCTGCTTGAGGCGCATCCTCCACGGCTGTTAGAAGGTTGATTACAAGGCTCATCAAGTAGCAGCTTAGCCCCCCCACACCCTACACCACCCAGGGCTCCTCAAAGTCTGAGCAAGACCAGGCAGAAAATGAAGGTAAAGACTCAGTTGTGCAAATGGAGAGAACGTGCAAGCACATCTATGCCAATGACCGCACAGACCATATCCACATGTGTGCCATCCTCTACCATATCTACCATCATGCTCTGCACTCCTGCTGGTACGAGGCCCATGACCTCATGCTCGTGAACCACCTTCAAGACAAGATCCAGCACACAAACCCACCAGTGCAGATCCTGTACAGTCACACCATGGTACAGCTGGGGATCTGTGCCTTCCACCAAGGCCTGACCAAGGACGCACACTATACTCCGCTGGACATCTACTCAAGTGGCCAGGCTGAGGAGCTTCTGAGCCAGGGGCTGCTGCTGCCCAGTCTTCAGGAGCACCACCAGGAGCAGGAGAAGGTGGAGCAGTGCTAGCAGGTACCCTTCCACCTGCACATCAGCCTGGAGCTACTGGAGTGTGTCTATCTGGTGTCTGCCATGTCGTTGGAGATTCCCTACATGGCTGCCCATGAGAGTGATGCCCGCCAATGCGTGATCAGCAAGCAGTTCCATCACTAGCTGCAGGTGGGCAACCAACAGCCCTTGCTGGCTCCCCCCTGAGTCAATGAGGAAACATGTAGTGGCCACCACCAAGTTCATGAAGATGGGTGACTGGAAGACCTGCCACAGTTTTTTCATCAACAAGAAGGTAAATGGCAAAGTGTGGGACCTTTTCCCTAAGGCTGACAAACTCTGCACCATGCTGGTTAGGACGATCCAGGGAGAGTCACTGTGGACCTACCTGTTCACCTACAGCAGAGTCTATGACTCCATCAGCATGGAGACGCTGGCTGACATGCTTGACCTGGACCTGCCCCCTATGCATTCCACTCCATCATCAGCAAGGTGATCATTCACGAGGAGCTGATGGTCTCCCTGGACCAGCAGACACAAACAGTGGTGACGCATTGCATGGAGCCCACTGTCTAGGAAAACCTGGCTCTGTAGCTGATTGAGAAGCTGGGCAGCTTGGTGGGGAATAATGAGTGGGTATTTGACCACAAGCCAGGTCAAAAAGATAGTTACTGCAGAAACGAGGGGTACGTGCACCATGGTGGCTACGGCCAGCAGCAGCCTCAGACGGGCTACTGATCTCTCCACTCTGTCCCCATGACTAAACCACTCAGCCTTTAGGTCCTAAGCCATACATACCCCAGTCATTAAAGGTCTATTCAGAGCTGTGAAAAAAAAAAAAACAACAACAAAAAGTTGTAAATAAAGAAAACTGCAGAGGTCTGAAGAAAAGATAAAGAGACACCTAAATAAAAAGTATTGGATGAATAGATTAAATCCATTTCTGCCTGTACGATTTTTAGATTTACCACATTTCCAATTAAAACCTCCTGGTTAAAAGAAAACGCTAGCCTTTGTGGCTTCAGAAAGATAGAAATAGAACCATTTCGTGCACTGAGGGCACGATTTAGAATGTAACAAGGATGAATCCATGTGGATGCATTTCTCCTATTCTCCTGCGATTTAAAAGCCCAGTAATTATATAAGTGTTCTGAAAATAATGCAACCATTAAAACATTTACAGTACAGTCAGGCAAAGTTAAGAAATAAAACGGTTCCAGGAACTTTCTCAAAGATACCCGGTGAATAGAGTATCAGTGCAAAGACACATTTCCCCGAACAGCTTTTCCAGTTCCCTTAATCTGATGGGAAAAGAAAGGGTGCACCTTCACATCACAAATGAGGAAACGAAAGCACAGAGACGTTATGCGAAATACCCAATTAGCATCAGAGCCAGAACTAAAACCCACCACAAGACGGCAGCAAAAGAAGAGGAAGGGAGAAAGAAAAGAAAACATAGAAAGATACGACCTTACGTTTTTATAGTGTTTTATACACATCAGTTCATTTGAGTATTGCCATTACAAGAGGTTGGAAAATAATTCTGTGTTATATGGCTAGCTCTGTGATTTCAAAGATAGGCTCTGGAGACAGATATTTTCTGTTCCAATTCCAGAACTAATCACTTACTGGCTGTATGACTCTCTGGGAAAGTCACAACCTCCCTGTGCCTCAGTTTCTCCACCTGTTAAATGAAGACATAATAACGTTCATCTCGTATAGTTACTGTGATGCATAGGAAAGACGATGCTTGTAGCACCTTGACACAGTGCCTAGGACATAGTCAGCACTCAGTAACTATTGCCATTTAGTATTGTGAAAAGACTGAGATCAGGAGCGGCTCAACCAAGAAGTTCTTTGTGAGACTTAAGAGTTTGAAGTTCAGGAGATGCTTCATTTTACAAATGGGAAAATGAAGGCCCAACAAAGGGACAAGAGTTGTCTAAGGTCAGACGACTATTGTTGGCAGAGCCAGAGCCAAAACCCAGGACCCCTAATGTCTTGAATTCCAGAAGCTAAAGAATGAAGTGTGTCTTCAACACATAGTTCACAAATAGACACTAATGATACTAACATTTAATATCCGGGCTTTATAAGGTACAAAGAAGACTCCTCATAGAGAGTTAATTATCTATGTAGGTGTCATTCTCCTCTCTCATAGGGTGAGCTCTGTGGCCCAGTGGGGTTACTAGAAATGTCCAAAAGCATAAAGCTGGTGTCGGGCTACGGGCTGGCTAGAGCCTGGGCACTTTGACTCCAAGTCCAGAGCTCACCCCATCATAAAACTATTGTGCTTTCCAAGAATTGGGGCGGGGAGGGAGTTACATGCACAAATCTTACATTACTAATTTCTCCTTCAAATATCCTTCTAGGGACTTCTGTGATCTCCACTAAACTGTGGCTTCAACCAGGGCAGGAATATTCTGTTTATCAAAATCTGATAAATACCCTGAGGATATTGGGATGCTCTTTCATATGCAGCTGGTGGGACAGAAAATGGGAGCAATGATTCTGGAAGACAATTTGGCATTACATATCAAAAGCCTTAAAAATAAGTGTGTATACTCCTAAATTCTACTTCCAAGATATTATACCAAGGAGATGTTTATTCTTAATAGGGAAAAATGGCAAACAAACCCACAACCCAAATATCCAGTAATAATGAATTATTTCAATAAATTATAGTGCATTTATATTTTGGAAGAATATACAGTTATTAAAAATTGTGATATAAGAATCACATTTAATGATTTAGAAAATGGTCACAATACATTAAATCAAAATGAAATTACAGAAGAGTTTATAATATGTCCATTTTGTAGAAATATGTATTCATAGAAGAAATAACATAGTTTATAAAATATGTACATAATATGTGCGTATATTTTATATATATAAATTAATGTATATTATATATAATACAACATATATCATATATAATTTTATGCATGGATAATCTGCGTAATCTATTGGTATTATTGTTGTTAGGTGTCGTCGGGTAGGTTCCGACTCATAGCAACCATATGTACAACAGAATGAAACACTGCTCGGTCCTGCACCATCCTCACAAGAGTTCTGTGTCTGAGCCCGTTGTTGCAGCCACTGTGTCAATCCATCTTATCAAGGGTCTTCCTCTTTTTCACTGACCCTCTCCCTTACCAAGCATAATCTATACATATATATAACCCAGACATATGTTTCATATATACATAGGGCTTTTCTGTTTATTCTAAATGTTCTATAATGAGCATGCAGTGTTTTGAGATCATAAAAAAGAAAATATTCTTGAAACATTCTGGCCTAATGGCATTCCACTCCCAAGCTAAAGTTCTAATTTGTGTCCCAAGAGGAACAGTAGACAAAATATGTCAGTGGTTAGAGAAGTTAGTTTTCTGCTCAAATTCCTCCAGACAACTCACGCAACTCAGCTTTTATATAATCGCACTGGATCATTTCTCAAGCTCATTAGTAATTTCCCATCCAGAAGAAGAGCCTGGGAGGACAAGATCTTTGCTGACCTTTCTTTGGAAGAACAAGTTTGATTCCATAAGTGGGCAATGGTGCCCTCGTGTGGCACGTCATGGGTACATCTTTTTTTAAATCTGTAACGAAGAAAATGATGCAGCAACAGCAAGAGGGTCTATGGGCTCAGAGCAGGAGACCTCAGTTTGTGAGTCCCCGTTTCCAAAGGGAGTTGTACAGTTGGATTTCTAGAACTTATGGTGCAACTTCCCTCACAGTAATAAACATTGAGGTTAAGATTTAGCCAGAAGTCAAAAGCCATTTTCTACTTCTAATAAAGCTTTCTCTCCTGTAAATAATACTGTTTTACATCATGTCCTAAGAGGATCTCAATATTCAAGGTTTCCATACACAATGCTTTGATTGCCCTTCCCGTTTCCTCTTCTTGAATTTCCTTACCCAAGACTCATCTTCTCCGTCTAATTCCTATTAATTCATCAAGACCACCCCAAATGTCATCTCCCTCAATAACATCCAAGACTGGATTGAGCTAGTTGCCCCTGACTCCTGAAGTACTTTGTGTTTTCTGTGCAAAGCCCCATCATGAGCAATTTTTCTTAGCAGTGAGCAATTTGGACTGGTGCATGAGCTCCAGGAGGGGAGGGGTATTCGTTAGAACCGTGCCTGATACGTGATCAAAACACCAAACCTATTGCCATCGAGTCAATTCTGACTCATGGTGGCCCCATGTGTTGCAGAGTAGAATTGCTCCATAGAGTTTCCTTAGCTGTAAATGCATTCGGCTCCTAGCCGAAAGGTTGGCAGTTCAAACCTACCCAACGGCAATGCTGTTGAAAGACCTGGCAATCTGCTCCCATACAGATTAAAACCAAAAACCAAACCCATCGCTGTCGAGTCGATTCTGACTCACAGTGACCCTACAGGACAGAGTAGAACTGCCCCATAGGCTTCCCAAGGAGCGGCTGGTGGATTTGAACTGCCAACATTTGGTTAGCAGCTGAACACTTAACCACTGTGGCACCAGGTTTCCCCCATATAGATTACAGCCTAGAAAAGCTATGGAGCAGTTCTACTGTGTCACATGGGGTTGCTATGAGCCGAGATTGACTCGACAGCCCCTAACAACAATAATAACAACAATCTTTACAGAAGCAGATAGCCAGAACTTTCTTCCATGGCACCCCCGTGTGGGTTTGAAACCACAACCTTTAGGTTAGAGTCGAGCACAAACTGTTTGCGACACCTAGGGACCTTATGTGAGGGTGCTCAAAAGTACGTGTTGCATGAACAAGTTACGTAGTCCCCTTTTCCAGCTCTCTTGGGATCATCTGTGGTACAGGGCGAGTACTCATACCCCACAGTTGCAATCATAAATGTTATTCACTGAAGATACACTACTACACACCCATCAAACACGGAGACTATATGTTACGTGTGGGTTTAGTGACTGCCTGTCTTCTCCAGTCTTTGAATGCCTGCTCACCTGGGTCTCATGTGAACCCTGAACTGAGGGTGTGATAGTCATGAGCTGCTTCATTAGGCAGGTCTCAGTTTCGCCACCATCAGAGCCTGATTGCTATGACTCCCCCCTGCTCTCCTACTCAGAGCACAGTCTGAATCTTGTGGGCAGGCAGGAAGCCCTCTCCTACGTGTCCCAGGAGAATTGCTATCCCTCTGCTTCTTCCAACCAGCTTCTGGAGTGACTGTGCTATGCTTGGCTACCTGCTTGCTTTCTAAATAGCTGTGACATCTGCCCAGGCGGCAGAGCAGGCTCTTAACCCCTGATCCCGACCCGAGGCACACTCCTTCTGCCCAGCTCTGGGAGCAGAAAGTAATCATGCTTGGTTTGATAAATGGAGTCCTCTCCTCTTCTAGCCTGGGTGCCCTGAGACAGGTTGAACAAGATGGAGGGATTGGAGGCGCTAGGTGACACAAATGGCTTGCGCTTGACTACTAACCTAAAGGTCGGCAGTTTGAACCCACCCAGTGGCACCACAGAAGAAAAGCCTGGTGATCTTGGTTACAGTCAAGAAAACCCTATGGAGCACATCTGCTTTGTAACACATGGAGTCTCCATGAGTCGAAATCAACCCAACAGCACTGGGGGTTTTTTTTGTTGTTATATTTTCTTTTTTTTTTTTTTAATTGTACTTCAGATGAAGGTTTACAGAACAAACTAGCTTCTAATTAAATAGTTAGTACACATATTGTTTTATGACATTGGTTAACAACCCCACGACTTGTCAACACTATCCCTTCTTGACTTTGGGTTCCCTATTATCAGCTTTCCTGTCCCCTCCTGCCTTCTAGTCCTTGTCCCTTGGCTGGTGTGCCCCTTTAGTCTCGTTTTGTTTTATGGGCCTGTCTAATCTTTGGCTGAAGGGTGAACCTCAGGAGTGACTTCATTGCTGAGCTAAAAGGGGGTGTGGGGGCCATACTCTGGGTTTCTCCAGTCTCTGTTAGGCCAGTAAGTATGTCTTTCTTTGTGAGTTAAAATTTTGTTCTCCGTTTTTCTCCAGCTCTGTCTGGGACCCTCTGATCCTTGTCAGAGCAATCCGTGGTGGTAGCCAGGCACCATCTAGTACTAGACTCAGTCTGGTGGAGGCTGTGGTAGTTGTGGTCCATTGGTCCTTTGGACTAATCTTTCCCTTGTATCTTTAGTTTTCTTCATTCTCCCTTGCTGTAGACAGGGTGAGACCAGTAGAGTATATCTTAGATGGCTGCTCACAGGCTTTTAAGAACCCACATGCTACTCACCAAAGTAGAATGTAAAACATTTTCTTTACAAACTGTATTATGCCAGTTGAGCCAGATGTTCCCCGAGGCCATGGTCCCCACAGCCCTCAGCCTAGCATTTCGGTCCCTCAGGGAGTTTGGATGTGTCTATGGAGCTTCCAGGAAACCCTGGTGGCATTGTGATTAAGAGCTATGGCTGCTAACGAAAAGGTCAGCAGTTTGAATCCACTAGGTGTTCCTTGAAAACCGTATGGGGCACTTCTACTCTGTAGACCCCTATAGGGTCTCTATGAGTCAGAATCGACTGAACGGCAATGGGTTTGGTTTTTTGGATGGAGCTTCCATGACCTTGCCTTGTGCAAGTTGTCAACAGCACTGGGTTTTTGTTCTAGTCTGAGAACTATGCTGAGCACTTGAGGAGCTCTTGCCTGCAGGCCTGCTCAGAGCGCAGCCTTGTGAACTGCAGTGGGAACACATGGTATTGCAGGAGCTGTTCCCATCAGCAAGATTTCCACAGATGGGGGTTACAGGCCCCACCGTGCATGTGATGCCAGAACAGAAGGCCTCAGATCATCTGCACTCCCATGCTCTCCCTGCATTTGGTTCCCAAGCAGACAAAAATCACTGTGGAACATGCAGAAGTTTCCATTCTCTAACCAGTGAATCACTCAAGAAAAGCCTACTTGTTTTTCCCGGAATACTTTAATTTTTTGCATCAATGCCCACATTCATTTGATAGACATTTATTAAATGCCTCGGTGGCACAATAGTTGAGTGTTCGGCTGCTAATTTACAGGTTGGCAGTTAAAACCCAACCAGCGCCTCCAGAGGAGAAAGACCTGGTGATCTTCCATAAAGATTAAACAAAAAAAAAACCCATTGCCATCGAGTCAATTTCGACTCGTAGCGACCCTATAAGACAGAGTAGGACTGCCCTGTAGGGTTTCCAAGGAGGATTTTGAACTGTTGACCTTTTGGTTAGTAGCCGTAGCTCCTAACCACTGTGCCGCCATAAAGATTACAGCCTAGAAAACCCTATGGGGTAGTTCCTACTCTGTCACATGGGCTTGCTATAAATGGGAATTGACTGGACAGCACTCAACAACAAAAACGTACTAGGCAAAGAAGTCTCTGGGGCCTTGAAATGAGCTGCTGGTGAGCCTAAGGAAGTCTTCTAGGGATTAAAACGTTCAGGGTGTAAGAGACGAGTCCCTTCAGCCTGTGGTCCCCTCATCCATTGCTGGGACCATCCTCCTGAAGGATGTTGTTTTTAACGCCTAAGAAGTACTGCAAGTGTTAGAACAAAAGCACAATGGCCATCTGCATATTGCCGTCTGCCTCAGTGCCCTCCTCTGTGTGGGGGAAAGTGGAGAGTCTAAAGGCTCATTGCTCCAAGGGATTGCAGAAGAAACGGTATTCCACCAAATGAGAAATGTGGTAATATTCGCTACATTTGGAAAACAGTGAATATGAGCCCTTTGTCTAGCTATCATTCCACGTGCTGATTGCTGGCTAATTTATCATGGCCATCGTGTTAAGGGGCAAAATGATACCAAAAGCAGTCCAAGACCCAGTTTGTTAACAAAAAATGTGATATTAATCCATGGACACCCTACTAACTCAGAACTGAAGCCGCTTCCGAAGCGCACCTTTCAGCCCAAGATTAGACAGACCTATAAGACAAATAATAACACACATGAGGAACGTGCTTCTTAGTTCAATCAAGTATATGCGACCAAATGGGCAACACCTGCCCAAAAGTAAAGATGAGAAGGCGGGAAGGGACAGGAAAACTGGACGAATGGATACGGAGAACCCGGGCTGGAAAGGGAAAGCGGGAGAATGTTGACACAATGTAGGGATTGCAACCAATGTCACAAAACAATTTCCATATAAATTTTTGAATGCGAAACTAATTTGCATGTGAACTTTCACCTAAAGCACAATAAAAAAAAATTTTAATGTTATATTAAAATCGCTATCAAGGTTTAATATTTTTAAATTCCTTTATTTAATTTCTGGGACTTCTAGGTTTCTAGAGTTAATGTGTTAAGAATTTATCTATTTCTGACTTCAGTAAGGTGTTAAATACCATCAACGTTTTAATAAATTTATATCTTTTTTCAAAAAGAAAAATATATGTCAAAATATAAAAGTGCATACTATTTAGATCACCAACCCTATTTACAGTATTTCTCTCTAAGAATAGCTACACAAGTATGAAGTCTGTGCACAAAGCTGTATACCAAGCTGATGCTTGAAATAGTCAAAAAGAAAAATAAAATAACCTGGATGTCAACTCATAGGAGATTGGCTTAAGTAAATTACGATACATATCTCCAATGAAATATTACACCTTAAAAATAGTAATGACACTGAATTGTACATGTAAAAAATGTTGAAATGGCAAATGTTTTGTTACATGTATTTGTATCAGAAAAAAAATATATATGGACTCTAGACTTTCTGGAGCCCTGGAGGCTGGATGAACCCCCAAAACTACTGCCCAGAGATAATCATTAAAACTTAAACCAAAAATATCCCCTGAAGTGAAGCCAAAAAAAAAAAACTATATATATATATACACACACACACATATATACATACATACATATAACCCCTGAAGTCTTCTAAAAACCAAATAGTTTAGCTTAACTAGTAAAGAATGCCTGCCTTGAGCATTGAGCTCTTTTAAGAGCTCTCTATATGGGATCAAATTGACAACAGCAACTCAAAAGATTAAATAGGAAACTTAGGAGGCAGTGAGTTTATGTTAATGGAGGAGGAACAATTCAGAAAAGGAGGGTGATATTGGTTGCACAGCTCGAAGAATGTAATCAATGTCACTGAGTTGTACATGGAGAAATTGTTGAATTGGTGTATGTTCTGCTGTGTGTAATCTCAACAACAACAAAAATAAAATAAATTATTAAAATAAAAAGATATACCATTGATTTATAATTATTACAAGGATCGGATCATAAGCAAAAATTCAGCATTTAAACAACATTTGTGGGTTCCCTGGTCCTGCCTTCTCAGTTCTGTCCTGCATTTACAAAAAAAAAAAAAATCCACTAAATCTAACTACCTTGTAAATTCAGTGACTTAGTTGATGATGTTTGGATGTCACAGGGAGGAAGCACCTCATGCCCCACATGGCCTGCTGCCATATTGCTCACACTCCTTAACAGGTTTCCATCTTCAAAGTCTACATTCCCAACAGGTAACCCTTCCCCACCTCCATGAAGGCTGGTGGAAGGCCTGCCCTCACTGCTTCATTCATGGTGAGTAGCCTCTCCAGGACAGTCTGCATTCTCCAGCCCCCTTGGAATTCAACAGCTACTAACACCCAGGCCTTAAACCTAATTCTAAAAACTATCAACTCCTTACTAAATTCATGATCTTGGGGCATAATGAATTGATTCCTCTTTGTATGTTTTAATTTTTCCAAACTTCCAGATTCAAAGAGTGTAAGTCTTAGATATAAGGCATTTGTCAAGAGTACTTTTATATGATTCTCAGTGTGTGATTTCCAAAGGTTGTCATTCTAGAACCTTCCATATAAGGTCAGGAGGGTGTCTTGTAACTCTCTTGACTGTTGCACCCCTTTGGCACAGCATAAATCTCACTCGTGGAGAACACCTTCCTTATAGCCCCTAGTTTTCTCTTGCATATCTCCTTCCACATCTTGGGAGCTTCAATTTTAAGCCACCTAACCTCATTTCCTCACTCCACTCCCAGGGGAAGGGAGGAAAACAGTTCCCGTTGTTCTTTGCTCATGTTTGACCATATGCACTAGTTGGCACATGGAGCATGAGTTGGGAACATGGCTGAACCTCATTCCCCAGCCTGCTGGCAACCACAACAGGGTAATGTTCAGAAAAGACTAAACTCAGCTACTCCTACCAGACCCATGACACAACTGTGCCCACTATTTCTCTCACTCCTACAACTTGTCCAGAAATTCCAGGTTCACCAACATTTCCTTCCTCGTAAGTTCTTATCAGGGAACATGGAGCAATTACTTCTCACTGAATGAGGTGGAAATGACCCACAGTCAAATTCTGCCTGCCAAGTATCTCAATCTCTTTTCTCCTTGGGTCTTTGTCCAGGGTTTTGACAATTCTGGTGGGAATGTGTCTTAGTTATCTAGTGCTGCTATAACAGAAATACCACAAGTGAATGGCTTTGACAAAAGAAATTCATTCTCTCACAGTCTAGGAGGCTAGAAGTCCAAATTCAGGGTGCCGGCTGCACAGGAAGGCTTTCTCTCTCTGTTGGCTCTAGGGGAAGGTCCTTGTCATCAATCTTCCTCTGGGTCTAGGAGATTCTCAGTGCAGGGACCCTGGGTCCCAAGGACGTGCTCTACTCCAGGCTCTTCTTTCTTTGTGGTAGAAGGTCCCTCTTTCTCTGCTCACTTCTCTCTTTTTTAATCTTTTGTAAAATAAAAGGTAATGCAGGCCACACCCCAGGGAAGCTCCCGTTACATCCTATCCTAATCCCCTTACAACCGATTGACTGATCACTTCATGGGGGATGATTACATTTACATAACTGCCAAACCACTGAGAATCATGGTGCAGCCAAGCTGACACATATTTTGGGGGACACAATTCAATCCATGACAGAAGGGCTTACGTTTTTCTGCACAGCTGATCTGTGGGGAGGAATCTGGAGCAGCTGATCAAGGCCGGGCCTAATGGGGTGTGACCCTGCCCAGCCAGAGTCTATGACTGAAACCCTTTTCTGAAGCCCAGCTCTTCTACACTGAAGAGTGATTCTCCGAGGTCTCAGTTTGTAGTCACATATCCATCCTTCCCACCACCACCACCACTAGTTGTTGTCGAGTTGATCGCGACTCATGGCAACCCGCGTGTGCCAGAGTAGAACTGTGCTCCATACGGTTTTCATTGGCTGATTTTTCAGAAGTAGATCGCCAGGCCTTTCCTTCAAGGTATCTTGAAGGACTTGAAGCCCCAACCTTTCAGTTAGCAGCCAAGCACAGTAACCATTTGCACCACCCAGGGACTCCTGATTCTCAGTAGTCCACATAAACTCAATAACCACCTCCCCAAACCCCCTTGTCTCCTTATGCAGTCCTATAGCTGAGAATTTGATAGAACCTTAAAGGGTCATCTGGTTTACCCCAACCTTCTGTTTTGGGTATGATAAACCCATTCAGCAGATCTTGTAGAGTGTGGTATTTTGTCTAGCATGCTATCATGCGATCCCATAACGGTAAAAAAATTTAAAAAAAAAAAAAAAATGGGACCAATTTACCAGGAGCTCCTCTTAAACTTCGTCTCAATCCTACCTCTTCCATTGAGAGGTTCTGAATCCCCACTGTCTTGAAAGCATTTGCCAGGACTTAGCCTGCCTGTGTTCAGCTGCCTCTGCACCAGCCAGCAAGCCTGAGGAAGGTCTATGAAGGAGCCTCCACTGCCCCACTGCCACAGCTTTCTGGCTTCCACCCAGTTTCAGTGCATTAGCAGAGAGAATGACAAATGGGGAGAGAAAATCAGTTAAAAGCTCTTGTCTGTGGATGCCTCCTGGCAGCATTTGATTGAGCCAATCCCCATTTTTCATCCTGAATTCTGCTGCTACCTTCTCTGCCTTGCAGAAAGATTTCTCTGATTTTGGTGACTTAACTAGGAGTCTGTTTGCCCATTCTTTACCAGTGGAAAAGAACTTGACAACCAGGCTTCACCATTTATTAGCTGTGTGAGTTTAAGCAGGTTATTTCTCCTCTCTAGCCTTGATTTTCTCATCTGTAAAATGGGGTTAGTCATACTACCTACAGCATTCAGTCATTGCAGCAGGTAAATGAGTTAACACATATAAATGGATTTAAACAATGTCAGGCTAACATTAAGTGCTCAATAAATGCTACCTATTATCACCATCATCATCACCGCCATCATGATAGCATGCTTTCTTCACCCTCCTTCCCATTCAGCATCTCTGTAGGAGAAAGACCTGGCAATCTGCTTCCGTAAAGATTCCAAAAAAAGAAAAAAAACCTGAACTCGTTGCTATTCAGTCGATTTCGACTCATAGTGACCCTATAGGACAGAGTAGAACTGCCCCATACAGTTTCCAAGGAGCGCCTGGTGGATTTGAACTGCCAACCTTTTGGTTAGCAGCTGAGCTCTTAACTACTGTGCCACCAGGGCTCTCCATAACCCTATGGGGCAGTTCTACTCTGTTATATGGGGTCGCTATGAGTTGAAAATCGACTCTACGACACCTGACAACAGGAGGATGCAGACAGTATTTCCTATGTAGTATTGTACGCAACCCCATAGATCCAATTCTTCCATTCCAAATTAAAACCCAGCTTAAGAATCCAGGAGCCCTGGTGGCTCAGTGGTTAAGAGCTTGACTGCTAACCAAAAAGTCACAGTTCAAATTCACCAGCCACTCCTTGGAAACCCTATGGAGCAGTTCTACTCTGTCCTATAGGGTCACTCTGAGTCGGAACTGACAGAAATGGTTTGGTTTTTTGGTTTAAAAATCCAACACCAATTGTGTCTCTTGCCCCATGACCTGTCTTAGCCTATCAGTCCTGGGTCTTGGGGTATCTACAAGCTAATCCAGCGTCCACTTGGTTTGCCTGCCAAGGACGTAGCCTGCCGTCTCCAGAAGCAATTCAACTTTCTGTGAAAATTCTGAAGTGCTCTGCACAACATTCTGCATGGACCACCTCCCCTCTCATTTCCTGTAAGAGGTCTTGTGCAGGAGCTGGCCTAAAGAAGCTTGAACATGGCCTTGTCCCAACACCCTCCCAGACAGAGCACTCACCCAGCAGCTCATGTACCAAGATCACAGCCACCCTTTCCTGAATCCTCTCCCTGCCTGAGAATATTCTGAGCACCATTCCTGTTTGTGCCAAATAAATCGTGCTTCTTGGCACTCTTCTCCTAACGGTTTGGTTGCCATGTGACAGAACCATTCTTTGGCTCGGTTCTAGGGTATAATGAGATTCAGGAACAACTGAATGCCAACCTCAGTTCAATATCCCAGATATTATTTACCATCCCTTAATGTACCCTCGGTGCTACACCTTTTACCATGAAGGAGAGCATTGGTACAGTCTGCAACAGCATGATCCGGTCAGGCACACACACAGATTCCTGGAGAACATCCAATCATAATCTGTCCTTCATCTGCGCTTTGGAGGCTGCCATTGCTAATCAGGCAGCCTTGCAAAGCATCCCTGCCAGAAAGATCAAAAGCAAGTAGAGGCACGCTAATAGAGAGCTTGCAGAAACAGCCCCAAGAGGATCGTTCCTGGCACTAGAGGCTGGACCCCCAGCTGACATGCAGCTAAAATGCATGGGCACGGCTCTTCCAAGGTTTAACATATTAATACACTTCCAGGTTGTTGTTAGTCATTGTCAAGTTGGCTCCAGCTCATGGTGACACCGGGTACAACAGAGCAAAACGTTGCCTAGACCTACGCCATCTTCACAATCCTTGGTATGTTTGAGTCCACTGTTGCAGCCACTGTGTATTTTGACTGCCTTCCAACCTAGGGAGCTCATCTTCCAGCACTGTATCAGACAGTATTCTATTGACATCCACAGGCTTTTCACTGGTTAATTTTCCGAAGTAGATTTCCAGGCCTTTCTTCTTAGTCTGTCTTAGTCTGGAAGTGCCACTGAAACCTGTCCACCATGGGTGACCCTGCTGGTAGTTGAAATGCCAGTGGCAGAGCTTCCAGCGTCATAGCAACACTCAAGCCAACACAGTAGGACAAACTGACAGGTTCAAATGATGTATTAATACGACTGATTTAATATAACACTTCCTTTAGATTTAATACAATACAACCTTTAGAAATATGACTTACTTGAGGAGGAAGAGAGTAGGAGAGGGAGAATTGCATTTCTTTATGTCAAATCAAATAGATTTTTCAAAATAAGGATTTTGAAAATTCAAATGATATACTAATAAGTTTGATTTAATATATATTTAGCATCCTATATATATAAAATATATATTTAGGACTTCCTTCCTGTTGTGATGTTCTAAGTGTGGAAGAACTCAACTCCAGGTCGGGCTATTTGTTGAGCTTCTGGAAGCTCCAGAGCATAATTTATAAGAGCTGAGATGTTCATCCCAGAGTTTTGGACTCATTCCAAGGAAAGGACCAAAATTCCCCTTTGTTCTCAATTATAGACGTGACCTGGGCTCCCCCAGTTCCAACCGCACAGTGTCCTGGGAGGGGCTGCCGGCATCCTGTGAGGGCCAGTGTGGGAAGATCCCAGCAGGAAGAATTCTTCATTGACACACAAACCCTAGCGGCAGCTCTCCTTCTCGCTGGTCCTCAGCTCCTGACTCTCCCTCCTCTGACAAACAAGTCCCCTTTGCGGTGAAGGACTGGGCAGGGCTCCTTTCTGGTCATCTGCTTCAGGAGATAAGTCCTTGATGACTCTCTGCAGCCTCCCATTCAGGAGATAAATTTCCGATTTGGGAGGAAATCAACCCCCCACCCCACCCCCAGCAGAGTTGCTGCATCTCCCACCCTTGGGCAATGGTGGGAAGTGACTACACCCACCCTTCCCCAACCCTGGGGGATTCCAGCATTTTGAAAGTCCAGAGCTGGAAAGATAAACATTACTGCGGATCCCTCACTCCGTCATTGTTTCTCTTCAGCAACAGAAAAGGAACCCAGAACCAGGCTGCACGGAAATGCATCCATCTGCAGGCATTGTTAAGGGAAACACTGCTCGAAATTCACACTTGTGGGCACCTCCCTTTCCTCCTCAGCAGCACCCACACTGAACCCTTAAGGGGGAAAAAAAAAAAAGAAAAAAACTTTGACTCTTACTTCCAAGATAAGCTTCACTAGCGTGGCCCTGAGAACTCCACCTCCTATATTCCAGAAATGAAGCTTACTATAGTAGAATAAAAAAGAGGCAGACCCTCGACGAGATGGACTGACACAGTGGCCGCAACAATGGGCTCACACATAGCAACGATTGTGAGGATGGCGCTGGACCAGGCAGTGTTTTGTTCTGTTGTACACAGGGTTGCTATGACTAGGAACTAACTCGACGGCACCTAACAACAACATATCAGAATAAGCACTAGACTTGGGTCTGGAGAACTGGATTTCTCACTTCCAGGCTAGGTCACTTACAATAAGTTACTTAACTGCTCTGAGGCGGTTACCTGATCCATCAAAGGGAGTAATCTTATTTTCCCTGCCTACTTCACAGGGTTGTCAAACAAAAGGCTATATTGAACCCAGACTCTTTTTACAAATTTCAAAGTACATGTCACTATAACAGTCGCCATGATTCATTTCCAACTCGTGTTTCAGAGTAAGATTTTCAATTGCTATAACCTTTTAGAAAATAGCTTTCGAGGCCTTTCCTCCCAGGCACTTCTGAGTGGATTCAAGCCTCCAACTTATATGTTAGTAGCTGAGTACTTAACCATTTACACTTTCCAGGTACTCTTGCATATCATTATAAAGGAATATTGTTCATTAGCTCCCACGTACCCCTTCATGTATCTTTCAATTCCTAATGTTTTTGCCAAACGAGGAGGGCAATATATTTTTTCCTATCCAAGCCTTTGCTCACACCGTTTCCTCAGTCAGAAATGCTCTTCCTCCCCATCTCCACCTTTGAAATCCTTTCCATCCTTCCCAGTCCAGTTGAAATGTCCTTTTGTTCCAAGAAGGCATTCCCATTTTAATTTCTCTTTCCAGAATCAATCTCTCCTCTAACTTCTCCAGCCTGTTCTGCGTTCCTGATGTGAGCACTGACTCCATTCTGCCTCGTATTCGAGTTCTGTGTACACCTGCTTATTCCGCCAACAGACTAAAAATTAGCTATTAATGGGTAAAGCCATTTCATCATTGCATTCCCAGCACCTGGCATCTAGCCCGGACCAGGGATGTGGTGATGGTGATGGTAAGAAAGGGGCAGAAAAGGACCATCTATGTTATGTGTGTGTGTGCTTGCATTTATTTGGGGGAAGTTTAGAAAACAAAAACCAGTTGCTCACCTGCCCAAAAGCAAAGATGAGAAGGCAGGAAGGGACAGGAAAACTAGGCAGATGGACATGGGGAAGCTGGAGTATAAAAGGAAAGGGAGAGAGTGCTGACACTGCAGAGATCACAACCAATGTCACAAAACAATTTCTGTATAATTCTTTGAATGAGAAACTAATTTGCACTGTAAACTTTCACCTAAAGCACAATAAAGTTTTTTAAAAACAAAAATACCAGTTGTTGTGAAGTCGATTCTGACTCATGGCAACTTCATGTGCTTCAGAGGCTGTGACCTTTTGGAAGCAGATCACCGGGTCTTTCTTCCAAGGCACCTTTGGGTAGATTCGAACCACCAACCTTTTAGTTAGTAAACTGAGCCCTTAACCATTTGCTCTACCTGGGGACACCTATTTCCCAAAAGACTCTAAGGAAACTTTAAAAACTGAGCGCAACTCAAAGAAGCACAAGTTGAAGTAAAAAGAGAACAATACGTTTCAAGGCACCTGGGATGAGTTGTTTACTATAGTTGAACACTGGATTTATCTCTGAATTTCCTGGATGAAAGGGAAACGTGCTGGCTCATATACTTTTCACTGTACAATAACTTAGGAATCAGATTGGAAAGAGAAATTTTTCCTGGCATCGTGTTCAAGGAGAAATTTATCAAGTGGGTCCTTACGTAACAGATATGAGGTAACACAATGAGCAGCGTCTCCGACTGGGGTTTTGCAAAACAACATAAATGCCTTCAGATGGACTATTCTTAGGTTCAACTGTACTTCAGAGAGAAGGGATTTCTACAAGGAAATGAGACAATATGGCCCATATCCAGGGCTTTCTCCACACTTGTTGAAGTCTGGAGAACCTAGGGGAAGGAAAAGTTAGTGTGAATCTGTTTAACATCAGATCTCAAAGATCACCTCTAGATCTCTCTTAAGGATCCTAGTGGCCAGCTTGCAAGAGCTCAAGGCAGGCAGAGGCAGGGAGCAGCAGGAAGCTGGAACAATAATAATTCCTTTAAGGCGACGGACCCAGGCAAGCTGGTACACGCTGAGCAGATGGGGCTGTGTGTCCAAGGCCAGCCAGTGTCGGACCTTCCATGGGGACCTGTACTGGATGATGCCAAGGGGCCCACGTTCATCAAGAGGGCATGCCCAGGTCTGACTAGCCTCTGAGGAGATCTGGAGAAATATGGGGGCCTCACAGATGTCATGGCAAGCGATGAAAACCAAAAAACCAAACCCGTTGCCATCAAGTTGATTCCGACTCTAGCAATCCTAGAGGACAGAGTAGAACTGCCCCATAGTGTTTCCAAAGAGTGGCTCATAGATTCGAACTGCCGACCTTTTGGTTAGCAGCCGAGCTCTTAACCACTGCACCACCAGGGCTCCGGCAGGCAATGAAGGAGACAGGAAGTGACACGGGACTCTTTATGATGGTAATATGAGAGCCTAGGTCTGAGGGAACAACTGAATTCTGACGCTACCAAGATGGAGGCCATGGATGCCTACTTCCTGCCTCAGGGTGGACTGCCCAGAATGTGGGAGCCTTGGGGCGTCTAGCTGCAAGGTTCAGAGACAAGCAAGAAATGTGGGAGCTGACCATCTCAACTGGCCTCCTCACTCTGGGATGGGAGGAATTGAGGCCAGAAAAACTTACACCCAAGGACTCACCTCTGTGGCTAAAACTGTTACGATGTTTGCCTCTTAAACCAAACCCATTGCCATCGAGTCAATTTCGACTCATAGTAACCCTATAGGGCAGACTAGAACTGTCCCATAGGGTTTTCAAGGCTGTAATCTTTTACAAAAGGCAACTGCCACGTCTTTCTCCCGCAGAGTGGCTGTTGGGTTTCAACCGCCAACCTTTCGGTTAGCAGTCGAGCGCTTAACAACTGCATCACCAGGGCTTCTTTCTTTGGTTCTTAACCAAAAAAACCAAACCAAACCCATTGCCATCAAGTCAATTCAGACTCATAGCGACCCTACAGGACAGAGCAGAAATGCCCCATAGGGTTTCCAAGCAGCAGCTGGTGGATTCGAGCTGCTGACCTTTTGGTTAGCAGTCATAGCCTTAACCACTGCACCACCAGGGCTCCTCTTTGGTTCTCGGTGGGCTGTTTATCTCCACGTAAGAGAAAGAGCACTTGCCTTCCAGGGCCTCCTATAACCTTAGGAAAAGCAGTGCTTCACCAAGAGTCGACTGCTGAAATATCCCCAGGATTTTCAGTTGAGATTTTCAGGTTTAGAAAGAACTCTCTCTCTCTCTCTTTTTTTTTTTCTTTCTCTCTCTTTCCTTTTTGTGCCAGTTTTTCCAGGGTTCCACGATGGGGCATCTCTGGAAAAGCCAGCTCCGTCCTTCTCACTCATGTGACTCCAGAAGCTTGACACAGTTCTCTCTGAAGCTACTTCTAGTTGGGTAGAAGGGCAGGTCTTTCAACATGTCCGACTCCAGTGAGGCCTGAGAATCAAGACCATCATCCCGTGGTCACCTCAGGTCATCAGAGACATCACAAGGTTGGCAAACATAGACTTCCCATTGTCCTCATCAGTCAGTGCCATGGCAAAGGAGAGGTCAGAGAGAGCGACTATCAAAAGTCCAGAGGAGGAGACAGCCATGTGGGGACAGTGACTCAGGTGGCCAGGAAAAGGAACAGGTGCTAGCAGCTGGAAGTCAGGCCAGAGTAGAGGTAAAAGTTAAGTGCTGTGGAGGAAGGCAAGGACAGGTCATAAAGAATATCTGCTACCCCTGGGGAAAGGAAGTCCAGACGTCATGGATTCAAGGGCATGACTATGGTCATAGCAGCTGGATGGGAGGGAAAACACTTTTTCATTCTGCTGAAAAGTCTAGAGAGCAAATAAGTGAATGGAAGAATGAATGAATATCTTTTTTTATTATTATTGTGTGTTAGGTGAAAGTTTACAGGGCAATTATTTTCGCATTCAAAAATTTATACACAAATTGTTTTGTGACGTTAGCTGCAATTCCCTTTCCCTTTTCACCCCGGGTTCTCCATGTCCATTCGTCCAGTTTTCCTGTCCCTTCCTGCCTTCTCAGCTTTGCTTTGGGCAGGTGTTGCCCATTGGGTCTCGTATACTTGATTGAACTAAGAAGCCGTTTCCTTAGTGTGTTATTGTTTGTTTTATAGGCCTGTCTCGTCTTTGGCTGAAAGGTGGGCTTCAGAGTGGCTTCCGTTCTGAGTTAGCAGAATGTCTTGTGAACACGTTAACCATTTGCATCACTCAGGGACTCTAGTCTCATACACTTCACCTCATTTCACCCTCACAATACCTTTGAGGTCGGTCTCCCTGTTTTGCTGATAAAGAAAATTAGGTGTGAACAATTAGGCAAATGACTCAAGATCCTGCTTAATCAGTAACAAAGTTGGGATTGAAATCCAGCTCCCATACTTGCTCCAAGCTGGCACACAGGCACACAGGCCAGCTACCGAAATACATTATCAGGAAAGATCAGAAATTTATTTTTTGGAGAAAAACAAAAAAGGATGGACTGCTATCTTTGGGAATGTCCTTCAGTGTTCGGGCTCACCAAAGAAAAGTAGTAAGTATAAACTAACTAGACTTTCCACCCAAGTCCCTTCCAGGCTGAGAAGTTAATTATTTCTCTTCAATTGTTCTTCTCTTCTTCTTTCCTTCTTCCTTTTCCTCTTTCATTTTTTTTTTCTCCTTTCGCCTAGTGGAAAATGGTCAGGGTCTCTGTGAAATCGTTTCTGCTGTGTCTCCACTCCCAGGTCATCCTGCCCTCCTGATCTGAGGATTGCTGTAATCAATTTGGCACATTTGCAGTGCGCAGGGCGGAGGGAGACAACTTAGCTCACCGAGGGGCTGGGCGATGAACAGCCTTGATCTAAGCTGCAGCCTGGTTCTAATTTTAGCAACAACGGAGCTTTGGACTTCCTGAGGTATCAGATTGCCGGAGCTCTCCTGTTCCCTGCACTGGGCTGACACCAGACATGTGGAAGAGATTCAGATCACAAGTCTCGCCAAATCAGCTCACGCCCATGGCTTATCCGCCTGGCTTTGTCTCAGAATGTGAGGACAGAGTTTCACAGTGTCAGAGCTTAGCGATCTGCGTGTAAAACTCCCTTATTTATAGGCAAGGGCAGAGGTAGAGAAAGAGAGACAGAATTATTGGTAATGAATGGCTAACAGTGCTGGGTCTAGAATCCAGGTCTCCCGGCATCAAGTTTTATGTGTTCCCTCCAATGTCACCCTCTATATCATAAGGTTGTAGCCTGAGGATATACTATAGTCATGTGTCGCTTAACGTCCACAATACGTTCTGTGAAACAGGACGTTATGTGATTTGGACGTTGTGTGAACATCCTTCAATCTCGAGCAATAGCATTCACTGATTTTCCACCTTTATGTTGTTTAACAAGTTGTTTCACTTCCAAATTGATACTTCTCTGTTGCCTCTTGCTGTTGCTATCACTAGTGCTGGGTTTGCTGTGTTTGGGAGCCATGATGCACTTCACGGTAATATTTTCTGAGGAAAATTAAACAAAGAGATAACACTACAACCCTCAAGTGACATGTGGTACATGAGATTGGTTGCTGCTGCCTACCCATCAAAGCATGCACTGTCATACAGTATACTTTCTATTTGTAAGTAGGGAAAGTTCACATTAAAATGATAGAAAGTACAATACATATACAAGCCAATAATATAAGTGTTTATTGTGACTATCAAGATATATGTATTAACAGGTTATATATGTACTGTACCATTATACGCCTGACAACACAATTGCTTTGTGTACAAGAGACATGAGATACATGTACTGCGTGCTAGAAGCTGTTGTGTTTGCTATGTCTGGTTATGTCTGCTACCTCCTGTTCACCGATCAGGATTTCTGCACTCTGTTGTAAGCTTACAGGACCATGAACATATATGCAGTTAGATGTTGCCCAAATGGACGTTATGCTGTGCATGACTTCTTTCCTTTTTGAAGTATTGTCCATGCAGGAATATTTCTAAATAATTTCCTCATTAATTCAACTATTTTAATGAGGTTAAATTTATATACAGTGACATGCGCAGATCTTATGTGTATAATTTGGTGAATTTGGAAGAATGAATATGCCCCTAGTGGTGCAAATGGTTAACACACTCGGATGCTAATTGAAAGGTTGGAGGTTGGAGGCCACCCAGAGGCACCACGGAAGAAAGGTCTGGCAGTGTATTTCAAAAAAATCAGCCACTGAAAACCCTACGGAGCACAGTTCTACTCTGACACACATGAGGTTGGTATGAGTTGGAATTAACTCGACAGCAACTGGTTTTTTTATACACTCTCATCAAGATAAAGGACACTTCCATTGCCCCTAGAAAATTCTGTCATGCCCTCCCCCTTCCAGTCAAGCTCCAGGCTGCCCCATAGGGAACCACTGTTTTGATTTCTATCACTATAGATTAGTTTTGCTGGTTCTTAACTTCATGTAAATGGAATCATATGGTGTCTGAGAGATGGACAGGATTCTGGTCTTCAGCTTCTTGCAGGCCATTCAACAGGTGATCCCAGTTATGTTTCTCTTGTTCAAGACCCTCCTTGCTGGGCTGACAAGGAAAGACCCTTAACTGTTGGTCTCCATCTCCTGAGCTCATGAGGTGGAAAAAGCCACAGTGATGCCTGTTATATTGTCAAGAAGAGCTAGTTGAATACCCTAAGAGTTCTTATTCCACCCTTCCAGATCTCCTGCTGCAAAGTCTGCAAACTGACTCAACTAGTTGCCATTGAGTTGATTCTGATTCACGGTGACCCATGTATGTCAGAGTAGAACTGTGCTCCATAGGGTTTGCAATGGCTGATTTCTCAGAAGTGGACTGCCAGGCCTTTCTTCCAAGGTGCCTCTGGGTGGACTTGAACTACTAACCTTTTGGTTAGCAGTCAAGCGTGTTAACTATTTGCACAACCCAGGGACTCCACCAGCCTTCTAGTTACTTAATAATGACTCTTCATCTTATGTTTACTCTGAATATTTTTTCATTAGAACGTAAGTCCATTTCTTCATTTTCTCTCCCCAATAAAGCTGATGAATGGTTGATCAATGGTATAGTAACTCCCTGAGGAAGCCACTTATATTTCATTTTGTGATTGTGCTGCGCAGGGATATTCTATAGCTCTACATCCATTCTGAGAACTTTGGCATATGTCTTAGTTATCTAGTGCTGCTATAACAGAAGTACCACAAGTAGATGTCTTTAACAAACAGAAATTTATTCTCTCAGAGAACAGGAGGTTAGAAATCTGAATTCAGGGTACCAGCTCCTGCAGAATGCTCTTTTTCTCTGTCGGTTCTGGGGGAAGGGCCTTGTCATCAATCTTCCCCTGGTCTGGGAGTTTCTCAGCACAGCAACCCCAGGTCCAAAAGATGCACTCTCCTCTCTGCTCCCTGCACTTCTGTCTTGGTGGCATGAGGTCCCTCTCCTCTCTGCTTGATTCTCTCTTTTATATCTCAGAAAAGATTGACTCAACATACAACCTAATCCCGTAGATTGAGTCCTGCCTCATTAACATAACTGCCTCTAATCCTGCCTCATTAACATCATAGAGGTTAGGATTTACAACACACAGAATAGTCACATCAGATCACAAAATGGTAGGCAACCACACAATACTGGGAATCATGGCCTAGCCAAGTTGATACACATTTTAGGGGGCACAGGTCAATCTATAACATTCCACCCCTTGGCCCCTCAAAATTCATGTCCTTGCCACATGTAAAACACATTCACCCCGTCATGTCACAACAAAAGTCTTAAATCAACTCTAAGTCCAAAATTTCTTGGGGTAAATCTCCTCCTCATCTGTGAAATCTAGAATACAAGTTATCTGCTTCCGAAGTACAATGGTGGAACAGACACAAGGCAGACATTTTTGATACAAATGGGAAAAATTGGAGGGAAAGAAAGGATAACAGGCACCAAGTAAGTCAGCAGAACACATTACATTAGTTCTCAAGGATTAAAAATAATCCTCTGTACTCTGAGACCACTTAGGCAATGGTCCTGCCCTCCAGACTCCGGGTGTTGGCCACACTCCCCGGATTCCGGGTGGAGGCCTTTTGGCCCTGGGTTTCTGCTCCACCTTCCAGACCCACTGGAACAGCAACAATGCTCCCTTGCATTTGGACAGCCCCATTCTCCTAGTCCATCTGAGTGGCAACCTTACCCCCTCAACTCCGGCAGGTCCCATTCTTCTGTACCTTGGGCATGGCAGCCCCACCCCCTCAGCTTTGGGCAGCAGATCTGGCTCCACCCCGCTGGCACTTGTGAAAGGCAGCCCCACACTCCAGAACCAAGGTGGTGAAGACTTGACTGTTTGAAACTGAAGAGGCTGTGGCTCCACCCTTTGAGACCCAAGAGGTGTGCCCCTACCATTTCGGACTGAGGCAGCTCTGCTTCCCATGCTCCTTGTCTCTTCAGCTTCTGCTTCTTTGTTCCTTGGCCTCTAGGCTCCTCAGGCCCTTGGGCAGGCCTGGCATCTGCCCTGCCCAGGTAAGTGTTCCAAAGCTCTTTAGCCTAGAGACACCCCACTCTACCAGTAAACCTCAGCTGGAAGGCAGTCAGCTCTCTTGCTCTGTGGGTTGGCAAGCCTAGCTCCACCAATAAATGCCCAGAGGCACCCCACTCCAAGAGGAAGCCTCCTGCTCAAAGGCTCTCAGCTGTCTCACTCCATGAGTCAGCTCCCATGCCATCTCACACTGGTTCCTTGTTCCACTGCTGCCATTTCTCTGCTGCTGCTTCCCTGCTCTTTCTCTGCTGCTTCTCACTGTCTCCACTGTTACAGCTCTCTTAACTGCCTTTTGAGCCCTCACCAGAGTTGTCTAACATCCATAATTCCACCAACAGTCTCTGCAATCCAGGCTTTTACTATTAGGCACTTTAAAACTCTTCCAGCTTCTACCCATCCACAGTTTCAAAATTGCTTCCACTTTTTAGGTATCTGTTAGAGCAGCACCCTACTCCAGGTACCAAAGTCTGTCCTAGTTATCTAGTGCTGCTAAGACAGAAATATCACAAGTAGCTGGCTTTAATAAACAGAAATTTATTCTCTCACAGTCTAGGAGGCTAGAATTCTAAATTCAGGGTACGAGCTCCTAGGGAATGCTTTCTTTCTCTGTCAGCTCTGGGAGAAGGGCCTTGTCATCAATCTTCCCCTGGTCTAGGAGTTTCTCAGTGTCGCAAAACCAGGTCCAAAAGACACGCTCCACTCCTGATGCTTCTCTCTTCGTGGCATGAGGTCACTCTTTTCTCTGCTTGATTATCTCTTTTATATCTTAAAAAAGATCAACTCAAAATTACAATCAAATCCTATAGATTGAGTCCTGCCTCATTAACATAACTGCCTCTAATCCTGCCTTATTAACATCATAGAGGTTAAGATTTACAACACATAGGATAATTACATCAGATCACAAAATGGTGGACAACCACACAATACTGAGAATCATGGCCTAGCTAAGTTGACACACATTTTGGGGGGACACAATTCAGTCCATAACACCAAGGAACATAGGTTTGTGTCATAACTGCTACATACTAACTTGGGTTTAAATTATAACTCTATCAGTGACTAGAAACCAAGGTCCTGTTCTTGGGCCTTGTCATTATGTGTCCCTTGCAACTCACTTGTCCCCAGTGGAAAGGATACACACATTAGCAAACAGTGCCTCCTTAGGAACGTCTTTCCTCTCAGGTCACCTGCTCTGTGAGATTACTTCTCCCCTAAAGGATCAATGAATCTTGCCTTACCTCTCTTGCACATATGTTATGCTATGATCTCATAGAACTCCATGTAAGTGTTCAAGAGCTTCCTGAAGGACGCATCCTTTCTGCATCCCAGCATTCAATATAAGGCCTGGCTCAATAAGGATTAATAAATGAATTCATCAATAAATTACATTGACTCAGCCTGGGAAAGAGTGAGAGATGGGTCACCCAAAGCACTGGTTCCTACCTTACCATAAACCAGGGTCCTCTCTCCCTGGTCCTGACCCAGGAAAGATCCTCTGGGAATCCCATGACCAAGACCTTCCCTACTCTTAATAATCTTGGTCCAAGAGTGAGGGATGAAGAACTAGATGGGAAAAAGCCATGTACTGAATTCCTCCAATATCATTTAACAATTGGTTGTCTCCGACTCCCCTTCAACTGTCTTATCTCACCTGGGTGCCTATCTTTAGTGCAATCATGACTGTACTCCCCTTGAGTTTCCTTCTAACACCCTTTTCTTTTGTCCCTGTCACAGGCTTACTTGGGTACCCAGTTCTTGTTCATTACGCACACTTACCACAAAATAAGGAGTTTTCAGTTCCTTAAAGAAGGTCTTTCATTTTCTTTATGTTGTATTTTATAACCATAATCCTATCAGCAAGACACACTATTTCATCAAATGCAAGTTTCATCAAGCTCTCCTCTTCCTCAATATCTTTAACAGTTCCCCCCTAGTCTCCCTGAGTTTATGCTTATGGCTCTTCTCCTTGTAAAAGAAATAGACATTTCCTTCTCAACCTCCTCGTCCCATCTTGACTGCCTCCAAAGAGCCCCTAAGTTGTTCCACTGAGCATGTGATTTTTATCCATGAGCAGAACCCTAGTCTCTGGGTTTGCTCTGCACTCAAAAGCCAAAATGAATAGCAATTCCTTCTTGTGCAGAGAATGGCTGACCTGAGGCCCCAGGTCATGTGAGGCAGGAATTCGCCCTTCTCTACTCAGTCCAAAACCTTTCCAAAGTGGCATCACCCACCACATGATTCAGCACTGAGGTAGACCACAAAATAGAACAAATAAGAAGTATTCACAGGTCATAAATGATGGACTCAGGGTCAGAATGGATCTTACAAACCTTCTGATTCAATTCTTTAAACTTTTTAAAAGAAGAAACTGAGGGAAGGTGGTGTGCCCAGCAAGCAAGCGGCAGGGTATACTCTTGGTTGTTTTTACCCCAGCTATGAAAACCTTGACTGCTAACCAGAAAAGTCAGCAGTTTGAATCCACCAGGCACTCCTTGGAAACCCTATGGGCCAGCTCTACTCTGTCCTATAGGGTCGATATGAGTTGGAATCAACTCAGTGGTAACAGATTTGATTTTTTTGGTTTATGAAAACCTTATAGGTCACAATGGTCCGATCCGTAACCCAACATGGGGATGATACAGGACCAGGTAGTGTTTCGTTCTGTTGTACGTGGGGTCACCACTAATTGGGGGCCAACCTGACAGCGGCAAACAGCAACAAGGAAGACATAATTTTAAATAATATGCTGAGATGATACCAGACATTCTCAGTTAACCTGAAGAAATGCATGAAATCTTCTGGAAATGTACAGAAATGAAGAATAGTTGTAAGTATACAGGTGCTGGAGCCCTGGTGGCTCAGTGGTTAAGAGCTACAGCTGCTAACCAAAAGGTCAGAGGTTCAAATCCACCACTGCTCCTTGGAAACCCTATGGGGCAGTCCTGCTCTGTCCTATAGGGTCGCTATGGGTTGGAATTGACTCAGTGGCAATGGGTTTTTGAGTTTATACACGTGCTGGGTGAGCAGGGAGGTAGAATTAGGCAGAGCTTCCCAGAAGAACAAATGACGGAAGTTAGTGCAACTCCTTGCAAAGGTGGTCTGCATACTCATCTACCTGGGAAACCTGGGCAATAACCCACTAGGATGCCATTTAACTTGGGCCAGAAAACTCAGACCTTGCAGGGTTGAGGGGGTGGGTGTGAAGGGTTAGGGTTGCCCATAATTGTGTCTGGAGAAAACAATGCAGATGCCAGAGGCTGGGGAGAATAAAGTTGTTAGGAAGTGCAAGTGAGTAAGTGTGTGAGCGTTTGAATGTGTATGCGAGTGTGTGTTAGTGTGTGTGTTAGTGTATGAGTGTGTGTTTGAGTGTGTGAGCAAGTGTGTGAGCATGTGAATGTGTGTGCATGTGGGTTAGGGAGATCAAAATGTATAAAGGAAAGAGTGGACTGAAGAAAGCACAGGTGGCAGACACACAAAGCATGTAGATTCTTTTCCCTTTGGAAAAAATGTCAAAACAGCATGAATGAGATACAACTATTGGTCTCTATTTGTCTGGAGTGAAAGAGAAAGAAGGAAACCCAAGAATCAGAGAAAGAACCATACTACAGGACTGATTTGTCTCCATGAATTACTGCCTCCTCTACCTTAAAACCAGAAGAACTAGATGGTGCCTGGCTACCACTACCAACCATTCTGATCAGGGACACAATAGATGCATCCTGATAGGAAGGGGAAAAAACATGGAACAGAGCTTCAAATGCTTAAAGAATCCAGAATTACTGGACCCATTGAGACTGGAGGCATCCCGGAGACTATTGCGCTGAGATAACTCTTCAAACCATGAAGCAAAACTATCCCCTGAAGTCACCTTTTAACTAAATAGCAGGTTAGCTCAAAAAGTAAAGAATGTCACTCTTGAGTACTGCACTCTTTTAAAAATCTATCTATATGAGACAAAGTGGCCAACAGTTACTCTGAAGCATAGATGAGAAGTTTGGAGGGCAGTGAAACTAAGTTAATGGAGGTGAAACAACTAGAACAGACATAATTAGAATGCTCACACAGTGGAAGAATGTAACCAGTGTCACTGAACATTATATGTAGAAATTGTTGAACAGGAGCATGTTTTGCTGTGTATATTTTCACCAAAAATACAATAAAATATTTTTAAAAGATGTAATACTATGCTCATGGATTATATAACAAAGCAATAAAATTCTTTAAATTTAAATTAACACCAAAAAAAAAAACCGCAGCATGGAAACACTGAAGAAAAGTAAGAAAGAGAAAACAAAATCTCCCAGTCTTGTCACTTTGACATAACCACAGCTACTCCTGTTCCCTTCCAGTCATTGTCCAAATGCAGACTTCATGTCATATTGCTGTCATAGTGCTCAAATCATTTTGTAATGGATAGTTACTCAAAATGGTATTATAAGCATTTTTCCACATAGATGGACTAATGGAAGATTGGCTATCATTTTCAGAATGATTCCCTGGTGGTTGAGTATTTCAGCTACCTTACAGATTTATGTAATAAAGTTGGGATGAAAATTGGAGCTTTTTCTTCCTATAAATGATTTGCTTAGGCTAAATTTCCAAGAAAGTAGGTCTAAGGTCATGCACTATTTTGGCTCTTGATACATACACACTCCAGCCTGCAGCGTGGAAAAGTGTCTTCTTTGCTAGAACTCTTTCCTGCTATGCAAAACTACTATTTTAACAAGACTGTAAATCCCTTATGTGCTAGGACCATGTCCATTACCTCCTGTGAAGTCTTGCAATACCAAACAGAGTAGGTGACTGTCTTAGTTATCTAGTGCTGCTATAACAGAAATACCGCAAGTGGATAGTTTTAACAAAGAGAAATTTATTCTCTCACAGTCTGGTGGGCTCGAAGTCCAAATTCAGGACATCAGCTCCAGAGGAAGGCTTTCTCTCTCTGTTGGCTCTGGAGGAAGGTCCTTCCTTCTCATCAATCTTCCCCTGGACTAGGAGCTTCTCCGCACAGGAACCCTGGGTCCAAAGGATGTGCTCTGCTCCCAGTGCTGCTTTCTTGTTGGTATGAAGTCCCCCTTCTCTGCTTGCTTCCGTTTCTTTTTATCTGTTGTAAGATAAAAGGTGGTGCAGGCCACACCCCAGGGAAACTTCCTGTACATTGGATCAGTGATGTGACCTGGGTAAGGGTGTTACGTCCCACCCTAATCCTCTTTAACATAATCTAATATTGCGTTAGTAACCCCAGGTAGAGATTAAGATTTACAACACATAGGAAAATAACATCTATCACAAAATGGAGGACAACCACACAATACTGGCAATCACAGCCTAGCCAAGTTGACACATATTTCTGGGGGACACAGTTCAATCCATGACAGTGACCAAGAGTGGATTCAGGCTTGAGAGGCCTGAAACTTACACAAATTAAGAAACCATTTTTAAGAGAAAGAGTGTAAAGTTCCCAGAATACAATTCGGTATGAAAATAACTATCTCAAATGAGATGGAAAAAAAATCAAAAAGAAAATCACAAAATTTTAAAAGGCTAAAAATAACAAAAACTCACAAAATTGAGAAAATAGCATAGTACTTTAACTGCCAGACACGCCTCTACAATACTTTTTTCCTCCATCTTTGGCTGCATACTCGATCTCCTGTCCATGTGACAACACTTTACAATGTCACTTTCTATAGCATTTCTGACATGGTTGATCAAAATTTGTTTTTCACTATTAATAGATTACAAAAAAGTCTTTCAGCTTCACAGCACATTAGTAATATCACATAGATTTTTTAGAATTGTAAAATTTGAGAAAATCTCTACCAAGTTTCTTTCATGTATGACAACAAGTTATCTTTGCAAGTTAACGTTGTTTTGTCATAAATTTAAACCAGAATTTGTTTTCCCAATTTGGGCAGACCCCTTGATGTTACTTTATGTTACAACTGCTTTTTAAAAAACAAGGTAGGCAGAGCTTGAAGACATGCTGAGCGGAATAAGCCAATCACAAAAGGACACATATTGTATGACCTCACTCATATAAAAAGACAAGAAAAGGCAAATGTGCGGAGACCAAAGTTTATTGGTGGTTACTAGGAGTGGGCGGGAGGGAGAAAAGGTGGTTAACAGTGATGGAAAAATCACATTGATTAAGGGTAGGGTTGCACAGCCGATTGTTGTAACTGCTGTCAGTAAGTTGTATACCTGTAAAAAGCTGAATTGGCAAAAGTCGAGTGATAGATATATTTAGAACAATGACAACAACAAAAAAAGAGTAGCTGCTAAGACTGCTTATGTACAACCAAACACCTCATGGGACTTGATTCTTTGGTTTGGAGGTTTAGGGTCTTGGTTTCATGGGGCATTCCTGTTAATTGGCCTAATAACATGTTAAGTGCCTCTGTTCTACCTCCTAGTTCATGGTGTAGTGCCTGGAGTCTTTACAGCTTCAACTGGCCATTCATGGTGCAACAATTGGTCTCTATTCACCTGAGGAAGAAGGAGAGTCAGGAATAGGAGGAGGATATGGAATATGTGGCTTATTGCCTCCATGAACAACTGCCTCCTTTGCCATGAGACCAGAAGAACTGGAGGGTGCCTGGCTACTATTACTGAACATTTTGATCAAATATTCCATAGAAGAATCCGGATCAAATGGAGGGAAACGCAGAACAGAATTTCAAATTCTCATGCACTCTAGACTTTCTGGAGCCACGGAGAGTAGAAGAACCCCTGAAAATATTGCCCTGAGATGATCTTAAAGCTTAAACCAAAAATATTCCCTGAGGTCATCTTAAAACTGAACAATAGTTTAGCTTGACTAGTGAAAAATGCGTGTTTTGAGCATTATGCTCTTTTAAGAACTATCTGGGATCAAATTGACAACAACAACTTGAAAGATTAGATAGGAACCTTAGGGGAGCAGTGAGTTTCTGTTAATGAGAGAGGAACAACTCAGAAAAGGAGGATGAGAATGGTTGCACAACTTGAAGAATGTAATCAATGTCACTAAATTGTACACGTAGAAACTGTTGAATTGGTGTGTGTTCTGTGTATATTCTCAACAACAACAAAATAAATAAAATTTAGGGGAAAAAATGTAGACTGATTCAATGTGTTACTCCTTACGAATTTCCTAGTTAGTGGAAAAGTTTTTTGCCCCAAATCTATGTTTTGTTAATTAGTTATACTCATGAAAAGTAATGCTAATGGAATATTATTCAGCCATAAAGAGAAATGAAGTCCTGGTACATGCTACAACATGGATGAACCTTGAAAACATTATGCTGAGTGAAATAAGTCAGTCACAAAAGGACAAATATTGTATGATTTCACGCATACGAAATATCTAGGATAAGTAAGTGTATAGAGACCAAAGTTTATTGGTGGTTATCAGGGGCAGACAGGAGGAAAGGGGAAAGGAGAACTCCATGTTTAGGGGACACTGAGCTTCTGTTAAGGGTGATGGAAAAACTCAGAAATGGTTAACAGTGATGATTGAACAACGTGATGAACATAATCAATGTCGTTGAACTGTATATATGAAGAATGTTGAAATGGCGAATGTTTTGTTACATATACATTCACCACAATAAACAAATGCATAAGAAAGTGGATTTTTTTTAACTTTTGTTATATATTAGCCTTCCAAGCATAAAGGGAAGTTCAAATTTGCAATGATTTTTCCTACTTCCGGAATTCTCTTGAACATCTAAGTGGTGAAAAGCCACATGGTACAATATAAGGGGCATTGAACAGGTTATTGGTACACCTGAGTTCCAGGTCTTACCCTGTCAATAACCAAGTATAAACTTTCACCTTTTAAGCCACACTTTCCCCAGCTCAAAGAGGGTATCTGATGTCTCCAGAGTCCTAGATTAGCAAGAGGCAGACCAAGGTCTCACACCCAGGCCTTCTGACTCCAAGAGAATTTTGTACATTGCTTTGTTTTAGCACTCACTACTGTATTGTGGAGCCCTGGTGGCATATTGGTTAAGAGCTTGGCTGCTAACCAAAAGGTCAGCAGTTCAAATCCACCAGCCACTCCTTAGAAACACTATGGGGCAGTTCTGCTCTGTCCTATAGGGTTGCTATGAGTTGGAATCGACTCAATGGCAACTGGTTTGGTTTTTTGTTTTACCGTATTGTGTGTCTCCCTCCTTTTCCATCTGTAGGCTCTGAACATCTTTTCATATATGTCTTCTCAGCATCTGTCAATGTCCCTGGCATTGAGTAGCAGCTAGAAAATAAAAGCCATGTGCTGTGCAAACAGAAACTATGGGTATTAGCGTTATCTTAAGTATCTTCCATGATACTCGTTGATGAGTCCCACTTAAGCTTCAAAGGAAAACAGTGGAAATAGCTAAAAGCAGAAAGCAAAATATGATGTCTCTCATGGCATGGTTGAGCAGGGATAACCACAATATTGTTGATAAGCTATACCCATCCACACACCACTCGTAATGGGGAAGGAAATCTGCTTTAAAAGTAGGCTGCGATTTGATCTGTTTTTTTTTTTTTTTTGCTTTGTTTATTTTTTTAATGAAGAAGATGACTCTTCTTTTGCTTGTGAAAACACTTTGATGGGTCTTTTTCAGCCACGGAAGGCGAGTCTAGATGGAAAATGAGCTGCATCACAAACAGAAATTTGGGAATTGTTTCTTCACAGAGCAAGACGAAAGGGCTGCAGGGTTCCCCAAGTCTTGGAAAAGAGGAAAGAAAGAGAAATAAATGCCTCCTACAGAGAATGGATCCCAGCAATGCAGTAGCGATCAGAAATCTAGAAAGTAAAACGGACATGAGACAGTCTGAGGTGGAGGTGGGACAGTTATCACCTCTTCTGAGCTGTTCTTTAACCCCCCTCTGTTGTCCCCAAATCTCAACAAATATCTGTTATATATACAAGTGTTATCGGCGCTTAGAGGAATGGGGAGAGGAAGGAACTGTACCATATTTTTTATAAAGCAAATCAAAGACAATAGCCCCTGAAGGAGACTTTGCAAATGAAATGATGAGAATGCATCAGGAGCAGGAATTAAGAGTGAGAAGTGACAAAGAGAATACAAGTCTCTTCCCTTTCCCACAGAATCCTCTGTGACTTCAGGGGGGACTGCTGGACTCTCCACAGTGTGTAGGTTAGGAGGGTGCCAGCTATTTTCTCTGGCTATCATAGCAGAAGTTGTTGGTAACCTCTTCCTAACCACCTCAGTGAACACCTGCTAACTTCCAAACACCAGTTCCTGCATTTCTTCGCCTAGGGTTTTCTCTTATCACTCTAGCTTTCTTGGCCACCATTGCAGTAGGCTGGAAGCACCATGAAATTAATGTCCACTCCCACCTACACCTCTGAGCAGCCCTCTACCAATGACAGATGGGAGCCAGTGTATAAACACCACTAGTAGAGGAGATAATTCTGAGATGTGTTTTTACACTGGCTTCTAAAGTTCCCTTGCTAGACTAAGCTTTAGTCACTCTCAGCGATAGCTGGCTTGGAAAGCACTTTTATTGTCTGCTTTCTCTTCCTTGACTCACTTTCCACATCCCTCTCTTCACCTCCCAAATAAAATACTTGCACCAAAATCCTTGTCTCAAGATATATTTCTGATGGAACACAAACGAAGAGAGTGAATAAATGAAAGAGCAGCCCTATAAAGCTGAAGGACTTGGGGACATTCAAACAACACATGGGAAATTCGATGAAGCAGAAAATCCTTCTCAAACTCCAGGTAAGCTGGAATGCAGATTTTCTGGAGCCATGGAGGCTGGATGAAACCCTGACACTACTGCCCTGAGATAATCTTTAAACCTTGCACCAAAAATATCCCCCTGAAGTCTTCTTAAAACCAAACAATAATTTAGCTTAACTAGTAAAGAATGTCTGCCTTGAGCACTGTGCTCTTTTAAGATCAATCTATACGAGATCAAATTGAGGACGCAAATTGAAAGATTAGATAGGAAACTTAGGGAGTGGTGAGTTTATATCAATAAGGGAGGAACAAATCGAAAAGGAGGGTGAGAATGGTTGCATAACTTGAAGAATGTAATCAATGTCACTGAATTATATGTGTAGAAATTGTTGAATTGGTGTATGTTCTGCTGTGTATATTCTCAACAACAACAAAAATACAATAAATTATAAAATAAGAAAAATGAGTGAAAAAACAAACCAAAAATAAACTCCACGTAAGTATCAAAAAGGATTAGTGCAACATACGTGTGTGTGTTTCCACAATAGATGCCCTTTAAGTGTCCGAATGTAAAATCTCCTTGCATTTCCAAATGACCTTAAGCACTCTTTCTTGCTGTGTGAACCATCTGCTCTACTCTTAAAAAATCTGTTAGAAGAAGCCAGATGGAGTCCATGATATTTTCGATTGTGACAGTTTGACTACTGGCCAAAAGGAATGGAGAACAAGAGTCGCCCAGCTCATCCACTTGCCATCCCTCGGACACTTGATCTTAAGAGTCTCTAAAGATCCAACATTCTCATCTCTGTCAATACAAAAGTTGGTCCCCAGAGGCAGACCAGAAATGGCAGCGTGTGGAAGGGAAATGGCTCCATTGAACCACAGATGAGAAACTCCCTGTGGTGGTTAATTTCATGTGTCAACTTGGCTATGCTATGATTCCCAATGGTTTGGCCAAATACTAGACTAGTTGCTGTAATGTAATGTAATATAATCACTTTCTATAATGTGAGCAAGTGTAATCAATGATTCAGTTGAAAGGGGAGTTTCCTTAGGATTTGGTCTGCCTTCAGACTATAAATAGGTATTTCGTCAGAACTCTCTCTCTGGACTCTAAACTCTAGACTCTGCACTCTTCCTGTCATCTGATAAATGGATCTTGGGATGCAATTCTGCAGAAATCTCCAGCCTATTGTTTGACCTACAGATTTTGGATTTGCCAGACTCCACAATCCCATGAGCCAATCCCCTAAAGTAAATCTCAAACTCTCTCTCTCTCTCTATTGCTGTGTGCCATCAGGTTGAGTCCATTCCAACTGTTAGTCACCCTATATAATAGAGTAGAACTGCCGCATGGGGTTTCCTAGGCTGTAATCTTTAAAGAAGTAGATGGCCAGGTCTTTTCTCCCACAGAACCACTGGGGGATTCGAACCACTGATCTTTCAGTTAGCAGCCTTGCACTTAACCATTGCACCTCCAGGGCTCCTTCTCTCTGTCATTCTCTCTCTCTCTGTCTATATATATATATATATATATATATATATACATATACTAGTTACCATCGAGTAATTTCCAACTCATAGCGATCCTATAACACAAAGTAGAACTGCCCCATAGGGTTTCCAAGGCTGTAATCTTTACGGAAGCAGACCATCACATCTTTGTACCACACAGCGGCTGGTGGGTTCGAACCGCCGATCTTTTTGGTTAGCAGCTGAGTGCTTTAAATACAGCACCACAATTTCTCCCACAGGATTATGCACAGCAATTTGGTCTTCCCTTCAACTCACCCCCCACCATGAGAGCTATGCTCAGAGGGCTGTGTCTTTCTCAAGCTCCCCTCATCAGTGTGTTTTACTCAAGAAAAAAATCACTACTTCCTATGAAGTATGTCACTCTCCTTGTTATGTACTGAATTGTGTCCCCCCTCCCCCCAAAAAAACACATATGTATTTTTACCTGTGGAAGGGATCCTGTTTGGAAATAGGGTCTTTTTTTATGTTAATGAGCTCATATCAGAGTAGGATGGGTCCTAAACCTAACCATTTCTGAGTTATAAAAGAGCAGAATAGACACAGAGACACACACAGGGAAGATAAACACCACTTGAGGATCGTCTACAAACCCAGGAACGCCAAGGATTGCTGGCATCTACTAGAAGCTGAAATAGTCAAGGAAGGACCTCCCACTAGAGCCATGCCCTGAATTCAGATTTCTAGCCTCCTGAACCGTGAGAAAATAAATTTTTATTCTTTAAAGCCACCCACTTGTGGTATTTTTGTTGCAGCAGCATGAGGTAACTAAGACACCTCTAGAAGGCAAAAGTGACTGCAGGCTATTTTTGTCTTAATGGAAAAGGACATTTTCTAATCTGTTTGGAATTTTTGCAACTCAAGTGAACTATGCAAGGGTATGAAAGCACTGATGGGCCTCACAAAAATGTAAAGTAACATCTATGTGTACAGAGGCTTTTATAATCACTTTCCCAAAGTCTGATATTCTAAGTTTTCCATGTCCCAATGTTCTGTTCTCGCCCTTTCTTACCATGCCAGGTGCTGTGGAGCTTGAGCTAGCCAGAATAAGCTGAACCTCAGGGCACACTCCTTCCTTTGCAAAGAAGAAGGCTTGTAGGAGTGGGTGACTTAGGGAAGTATGACTCTTGGCCCAAGACTGATGACTGGTTAGGCTGGTTATGTTTCCCATGCAAAAAGAAACAAACTCTTCCAAATATTGTAGCTACTCAGCCTAGCATCTGACAAGACACAGCAGCGCTCCTCACTCCAGAATGAGGCAGATAGATGTTCTCAAGAGATGAAAAGGACATCTCCCTTTTTCAAAGGGAACCCTGCATTCAGTTTCTCTTTATCCATAATAATAATTTCAGTTGTGATTTGAAAAAGCAGAGACCAAAGGGAACTCTAGGGACTGCTTTTGGCTTTGGACCTCATTAAACAGCTCTGATTTCTTTTCCCATCGTTTAAGTAGATAATAACAATGCCAATAAATACAGCCCAGTGTGTCTTCTGCCAAAAACTGGATTAGCGGGTATTTTAATAAAGTAGAAAATTATATTTAGGAAAAGGAAATTTTATATTGCACATAAAATGAGAGTCTACTGAGTGTAGACTGGGCCTCAAGCCAGGAGGGATGTAAAGATGAGTACAAGAGGGTTATTGAGAAGAAGAAGGAGCTCATGGTGGAGGAAAACAAGGTGTCTGAACAAGTGTGCCCAGAAGGATGAGAAAATGGCTGAGAATGCAAACCCCTCAGTCTTGGGGTCCCAGATGGGAACACAGACATTGCTGTGTGAGGGAACAGTCTTGAAATCAACACCTAGAAGAGACTCCTTGGAATAGTCTGAAGAAAAGAAAGAAAGCCCAATACAGTAACCTCTTTCCATAGAATAATTCAACTCATTTCAATCATATTTCCACCACTCGTCTGCCATTGTGTCATATTGTGGTGGCTTGCTTGCTTGCTGGAAGCTTTGCCACTGGTATTTCAAATACCAGCAGGGTGACCCATGCTGGACAGGTTTCACTAGAGCTTCCAGACTAAGACAAACTAGGAGAAAAGGCCTGGCAATCTACTGCCAAAAATTAGCCAGTGAAAACCTTAGCGACCACAATAGAACATTGTCCAACTCACTTGCTTTGAACATGTCATCAGGAGAGATCAATCGCCAGAGGATATCATGTTTGATGAAGTAAAGAGCCAGCAAGGGCAAGGGAGACCCTCGGGGAGATGGATTGGCATAACAGCCACAAAATGCGCTCAAACATGCTGGCAATCGTGAGAATGAGACAGGACTGGGTAACATTTTGTTCTGTTACCATGAGTCCAACTTGACAGCAGCTATCTATCTATCACATTTAACAATGTGAATCTAAATCTAGATTTCAGTTTGTGTGTTTAACTTCCCTACCTTTCAAATTCCAACTGAAATGGTCAAGTAATTGTTTTAATCTGGGAAAAGCCACATCATCAGTGGCAAATTGGGAAAGATGGCCTCTTAGTGAGCTCTGACCTACTTGACCATGCCTTTCTTCTTAGAATGCTTTCTTCACTTGGCTTACTGGATATCTCCGTTTCTGGTTTTCCTCTTACCTAGCTGGCCTCTCTTCCTGTATCCTCGCTCCCTTCCTGATCTCTACCTGTTGGAGGGAAACAGGTCTCAGTTCTGAGTCTTCTTTTCCATCTACCTCACTCCCTAGTAGAACTCATCCAGTCCCAGGGCTTTGAATACAATTGATTAATACTTCTAGATCAAGCCCACTGCCATGTCTTCCTGGACTACTGCAATCCTTGCTTCCATTCTTGTTTGCCTCGTTTCCATTCTTCACACAGCCTTAAGAGTAGTCCTTTTAGAACTACATACACGGGATCAAATTGTTAACAAAACTCGAAGGGTTAGTTAAGAAGCTTAGGAGGTAGTGAGTTTATGTTAATGGGGGAGGAATAATTTGGGAAAGGAGGGTGAAAATGGTTGCAGAACTTGAAGAATGTAATCAACGTCATCAAATTTTACCTGAAGAAATTGTTGAACTGGTGTATGCTCTGCTGTCCATTTCAACAACAAAAGTAAAGAAAATAAATTATTTTTTAAAAGAGTTCTCCTTTTAAAACATAAGTCAGATTTCAACCAACATTTTCAATTAAAATAAATAAACATGAACAGCCATCTAAGATACTCCACTGGTCTCACCCCTTCAGGAGCAAGGGAGAATGAAGAGCACAAGATACAAGGAAAAGATTAGTCCAAAGGACTAATGGACCACAGCTACCATGGCCTCCACCAGACTGAGTCAAGTACAGCTAGATGGTGCCCGGCTACCACCACTGACTGCTCTGACCGGGATCACAACAGAGGATCCTGAGCAGAGCTGAAGAAGGATGTAGAAGAAAATTCTAACTCACAAAAAAAAATGACCAGATTTACTGGCCTGACAGACAGGAGAAACCCTGAGAGCATGTCCCCTAGACACCCTTTTAGCTCAGAGGTGAAGTCACTCCCCAGGTTTACCATTCAGCCAGGGATTGGGCAACCCCATAAAACAAAATGGGACTAATGAGGCACAGCAGTCCAGGGACAAGGACTAGAAGGCAGGAGGGGATAAGAAAGCTGGTGATAGAGAACCCAAGTTTGAGAAGGGACAGGGTTGACATGTCCTGGGGTTGTTAACCATTGTCATAAGGCAATATGTGTACTAACTGTTTAATGAGAAACTATTTGGTCTGTAAACCTTCATCTAAGGTACAAAAAAAAAAAAAAATAAAGAATT
>NW_004444122.1:3522224-3546610 GCF_000243295.1 Trichechus manatus latirostris | reverse complement strand
GTCAAGAAGGGAGAGTGTTGACATGTTGTGGGGTTCTTAACCAATGTCATAAAACAATATGTGTACTGTTTAAAGAGAAACTATTTGTTCCATAAACCTTCACCTAAAGTACAATAATAAATAAATATAGTTGCTACAAACTTGGGAAAAAAAACATAAGTCAGAGCACGCCACTTCTTTACTGAAACTCAACAATGGATCTCATCCTACTCAGCGTAAAAGACAAAAGTCCTTACCATGATCTCCAGGACTCCACCTGATCAGATCCCTGGCTACATCTGTGACCTCATCTCCCTCACTCCACTCCAGCCACATTGACCTTCTGATATTCCTCAACCATGCCAAGCTTTCTCCTGTCTCAAGAAATTTGCACATGCTGTGCCCTCTGCCTACAACACTCTTCTCCCAGATGCTCATGCTTTTCACTTCTCCATTTCCTTCTAATTTCTGCTCAGCTAGCACCTTATCAGAGAGGCCTTCTGTCTTAGGCTGGGTTCTCTAGAGAAGCAAAATCAGTGAAGCGTATATATATATAAATATATGTTGTTGTTGTAGTTAGGTGTCATCAAGTCATTTCCAACCCATAGCGACCCCACGTACAACAGAACGGAACACTGCCCCATGCAGCACCATCTTCACAATCGTTGCTATGTTTGAGCCATTGTCACAGCCACATTGAGGATCTTCCTCTTTTTTGCCTACCCTCTACTTTACCAAGCATGATGCCCTTCCCCAGGGACTGGCCCCTCCTGATAACATATCCAAATATGTGAGACAATAGTCTTGCCATCCTCACTTCTAAGGAGCTGTCATGGATTGAATTGAACCCCAAAAATAAGTGTCAACTTGGTTAGGCCATGATTCCCAGTATTGTGTGGTTGTCTTGCATTTTGTGATTGTAATTTTATGTTAAAGAGGATTAGGGTGGGATTGTAACAACCTTACCCAGGTCACATCTCTGATCCAATGTAAAGGAAGTTTCCCTGGGGTATGGACTGCACCACCTTTTATCTCTCAAGAGATAAAAATGAAAGGGAAGTGAGCAGAGAGGGGGACCTCATACCACCAAGAAAGCAGTGCCAGGAGCAGAAAGCATCCTTTGGACCTTAGGTTCCTGTGCTGAGATGCTGCCAGACCAAGGGAAGACTGATGACGAGGACCTTCCTCCAGAGCCGACAGAGACAGAAAGTTTTCCCCTGGAGCTAACGCCCTGAATTTGGTCTTGTAGCCTACTAGACTGTGAGAGAATAAATTTCTCTTTGTTAAAGCCATCCACTTGTGGTATTTCTGTTATAGCAGCACTAGATGACTAAGACAGGAGCATTCTGGCTGTACTTCTTCCAAGACAGATTTGTTCATTCTTCTGGCTAGTCCATGGTATATTCAATATTCTTCACCAACACCGTAATTCAAAGGCATCAATTCTTCTTCAGTCTTCCTTATTCATTGCCCAGCTTTTACATGCATATGAGGTGATTGAAAATACCATGGCTTGGGTCAAGTGCACCTTCATCCTCAAAGTGACATCTTGGCTTTTTAACACTTGAAAGAGGTCTTTTACAGCTGACTTGCCCATTGCAGTATGTCATCTGATTTCTTGACTGCTTCTTCCATGGGCATTGATTGTGAATCCAAGTAAAATGAATATATAAGTATATATAGAGAGATTTATCTCAAGGAAATGTCTTACATGGTTGTGCAGGCTGGTAAGTCCCAAATCCATGGGTCAGGCATCAGGCTGGAGGCATCTCCTGACTCACATGGTTGCACAGGTTGACAAATCGACATCAGCAGGTCAGGTGGTAGGCTGTTGGCTCACGGGGCTACAGAAGCTCGCAAATCCCAAAACTGGTAAATCATATGGCAGGCAGCTGGCTTACAGGGCTACAGACCCTGGTGAATCCCAGAATCGGTAGGTCAGATGACAGGCTCGAGTACCAAGAACCGGAGGTCAGATGATGATGAGACAGATACAGGATCCAGAGCAATGGAGAGTCTTGCCAGAGCATCCATATATATTGGATGCAGGACACATCCCCAAGGAAACTTCCCCTACATCAGAGTAAAAGTGTGACTTGAGTAAGGGTGTGACATGAGTAAGGGTTAGACTTGAGTAAGAGTGTGACTTTAGTCATACCCTCTTGTAAAGCTGTGACTCAAGATACACCCTACACTAATCCTGCCTCATTAACATATAAAGATTAGGATTTACAACACAGAAAATGGAGGATAATTACATCAGATCACAAAATGGAGGACAACCACACAATACTGGGAATCATGGCTTAGCCAAGATGACACGTAACATTAACCATCACACCTTCTCTGGTCTGTATTTAAAATAATGACTCCTTTTTCTCCCACTCTCTATCCTCTTTGTCAGATTTGATTTTTTTCCACATAATGTACCCCTTTATATCATTATATTATGTATTTGTTTGTTAGTTTGCTGTCTGCCTTTCCCACTAGAATGTAAGCTCTGACTACTGCATCTCCAACCCCTCAAACAGCACCTGGGCACATGAGTGGTGCTCAGTGAATATCTGTGAATGAGCAAATGAATGGATCAATCATCTTATCTACATGCCAAAAACTTTAAACAATTTTTTTGTTACATGTATTACAGATGGGACTAAATCAGGTTGAGCATGTGAAGAAAAAGCCCTCTTAGGATGTAAGTGGATAAGATCTGTAGCCGACTCACCAAACACTCCCGGGCCTAGATGAGCAGGGGCTGGAGGAGAGGGCCATTCACGGCATAGTTTCTCTGGGAAATCTCAAAACTCTGAACAAGTGCAAGTACAGCCTGATTCTCTAGGCAGTGAAGTAACAAGACAACTGCAGTGGATTCTGAGCTGTGCCACCCAGATCCCCCTTCAAGACTGAAGAACTGAGGGAGCCAAGACAGCAGATTAGTCAGATGCACCTTACCATCCCCTTACAGCAAGGACCCAAAAATCTAAGTGAAACAAAGGCAGACAAAAATCCTGGAACTCTGAACATCAAAAAGGAAAGACAAAGAATTGAATTGAACACCAACTGGAATGAAAAATGGAACAAACACAAAGAGAGAGGAGTAACACAAAATGGAGGGGCTCAACCATCCATCCAGGCTCAAGACAGCCATCTTAAAGCAAAGCCAGAAACAACTCCACAGGAAGAACACACGGAGGCAATTCCACGGCAGTCCCATAGAGACAGAGAAACTATGCAGGCATACTCAGAGAGAAGCAAGAGCAGGGAGAGAGCTGAGATACAGAACCAGATACCTACAAGTGGTGGACCCTGACCTTAGGGGTGAGTGGCACACATGAGGCAGTGGAGACGTGGAGTGGTGGTGGGAGGCCTCCCTCCCGAGCAGACCCTGGACAACCCACCCCCTCACACTTGGTCAGGAGCAGGTCCCAACTGATGGCTGCATCAGATGTGAAAGCCCTGGCACTCACATTTGCTAACCTATCCCTACCCTTCTAAACAGAAGCAGTGGGGGACCTCATACCGAGCACACCTTGTCTGACCAGGGACCACAACACGAGCTCTCCCCTCCCCCACCAAACCCCATCTACCACCGCCTCTGTCCACCTGATGAACAGCGGTAGGCACCCTCCCGTGCATATGCCCACCCACCACCTACACCCCCGCCCCAGGGCTCACAGAGCAGTGGATACTGTGAGCCTCTGTCCAACGAGAGGACCAGGTGACATGACCCGGTACAAGTCTGCCTGCCACTCCCCCCACTCCCTCCACCTGGTGAGAGGCATTGGCACTGCAATGGTGCACATGCCTAGCACTCTGTCTCCCCTCCCCCTTCAATCTGCCTGACAAGCGGCGCAAGAGGTACAACCCTGCATGCACTCACCCACTGCTTCTCCTCTCACCACCTCTGCCAAACAAGAGGTGTGGGTATCTTGACCATGCACCCACCCGCCTACCACTCCCTCCCCCTGCCTGGCAAGCGGTGCCAGCAGCTCAACTGTGTGCACACCCACCCACCACTCCTCCCCCTCCCCCTGCCCAGCACGAGGCAGAGTCAGTGTGAGCATGCACCCACCCACCCACCATCCATCTTCCCACCACCCACTCCTCCTCACCCGGTGAGTGGTGATGACCAAGGCCCTGCTCACACAACACACCCACCACACCTGCCACCGCACTCACTCGGCGTGAACCACTCTTTGCTCCCACACCACCAAACCAGCAACAGACAGCAGCGCACCCCTGCCCAGATTGTCCTCAGAGGCCCAGTAAGATCATTGAGCAGAGACCTGCGCTCACACATCCAGCCGCTGCCACATCCACCTGGAGACAGGTGGTGAGTGCTCAACTGAGGTCAGACTACTGACCAGAGTGGCATGCCAGCACTGCCTGTCTGGATACATACAAAAACAAAAAACAAAAAATCAGGACACAGCAAACAAATATACAATAAATAAATAAATAAATATAATAATACTTTAATGCCTGGGAGACAACAAAAAATATCAAATCACCTGAAGATGTAAGACAAGATGGCTCAAGCAAAGGTCAAAATAAAGAACCAGAAAACCTCACTGAAGAGGATAAGGTAATCAAACTACAGCATAAAGAATTCAAAAGACATATATAGAGCCCTCCAAGAGATCAAGAAAGAGATCAAGGAAAACAGAAAAAAACAAGGAATACATAGATAAAATCAAGGAAAGCACAGACAAAACACTAGAATTCAGGAAAAAAAATACAGTAACAAAATGACACAATAAATAGACAATTAGAAACCATACAAAAACAGCAATCAGAAATCCAGAAGATTAACAATAAAATCTTAGAAATAGACAACTCAATGGAAGGACATAGGAGTAAGATTGAAGTGATGGAAGACCAAATCAGAGAAATAAAGGACAAATTCCTTGACCTTAACTTGTTTGAGGAACAATCAGAAAAAAGAGTGAAGAAAAACGAAGAAAGCCTAAGAGTTATATGGGATATTATCAAGAGGAATAATCTATGCATAATCAGAATCCCAGAGCAGGAGACAATAAAAAAGCACTGAGAGAAAACTAGAAGATTTGCTGGCAGAAATCTTCCCTAAAATTGTGAAAGACTAGAAGATATCCATTCAAGAAGCTCAACAAACCCCATGCAGGATAGACCCCAAAAGAAAATCATCGAGACATATTATAAACAGACTTTCCAAAACCAAAGACAAAGAAAGGCTCCTGAGAGCCGCTAGGGAAAAACTAAAGATCACCTACAAAGGAAAACCAATAAGAATAAGTTCTGATTTCTCAGGAGAAACCATACAGGCAAGAAGGCAATGGGATGAAATATATAAAACCTTGAAAGACAAAAATTGCCAACCAAGAATTATATATCCAGCAAAACTGTCCCTCAAATATGATGGAAAAATTAGGACATTTCCAGCTGAATGGAAATTAAGAGAATTTGGAAAACCAGACCAAACTTACAAGAAATGTTAAAGGGAGTCCTACAGACAGAGAACCAACAACATAAGACAACAACCTGAGATTCAGGCACGTGATAACATCAGCTAGACACCAACAGATAAAGAATTCTCAAAAACAAAATAACACTAAAAGACTGAAAACAAGGAACCAAAGACATCAGTCTGTAAATGATGACAACTTCAAAACAAAAAGGAGGAATAAATGGTATAATTATATAACTTCCATATGGAGAAGAAGTCAGGGTGATATCAAGAAATTAAAGACTGCTTTAAACGTTGGAAGACAAATGTGAATCTTAGGGTAACCACAAAGAAAATTAACAAACCTACTTATCAAAATAAAAAAAGAAAACTTAGAGACCCAGTAAACACAAAATCAACAATGAAGAAAATGAAAAGAAAATCCACAAACAAAATGAACACAGCACAGAAAATTAAGTGGAGCAAAGAAACTGTCAACACCACCAAAAAAAGCATAGTAAAATGTCAACAGTGAACTTATACCTATTGATAATCACATTGAGTGTAAATAGACTAAATGCACCAGTAAAGAGACAGAGTGGCAGAAGGGATAAAAAAAATGACCCATCAATATGCTGTCTACAAGAGACACACCTTAGGCACAAAGATATAAATAAACTAAAAATTAAAGGATGGAAAAAATATATCAAGCAAACACTAACCAAAAAAGGGCAGGAGTGGCAATATTAATCTCGATGAAATAGACTTTAAGGCAAAATCCACCATAACAGACAAGGAAGGACACTATATAATGATAAAAGGATCAATACACCAAGAGGATATAACCATAGTAAATACATAAACACCCAATGACAGGCCTCCAAAATACATAAAACAAACTCTGACAACATTGAAAAGAGAAATAGACAATTCTGCATTAATAGTAGGAGAATTTAACACACCACAGAACAACTAGAAAGAAACTCAGCAAAGATACAGAAGATCTAAATATCACAATTAGCCAACTTCACCTCATAGACACATACACAACACTCCACCCATCAGCAGCAAAGTACACATTCTTTTCCAACGTACATGGAACATTCTCCAGAATAGACCACATATTAGGCCATAAAGCAAGCCTCAATACATTCAAAAACATTGAAATGATACAAAGCATTTTCTCTGACCATAACACTTTAAAACTACAAAGGAATAACAAGGGGAAAAAAAATCAAATACATGAAAACTGAATGACTTCTTGCTTAATAACCACTGGGTCACTGAGGAAATCAAAGATGAAATTTTAAAAAATTCCTACAATCAAACAAGAATGAAAACACAACATACCAAAACTTTTGGGACACAGCAAAAGCAGTACACAGAGGGCAACTTGTAGCTATAAATGCACACATGAAAAAAGAAAGGGCAAAAATCAAAGCATTAACCCTACAACTGGAACAAATAGAAAGAGAACAGCAAAAGAAGCCCACAGTCACCAGAAGAAAGGAAATAACAAGGATTAGAACTGAAATAAATGAAACAGAGAACAGAAAAGCAATAGAAAGAATCAACAAGGCTAGAAGCTGGTTCTCTGAAAGGATCAATAAAATCAACAAATCACTGGCCAAACTGACAAAAGAAAAACAGAAGAGGCAAATAACCCAAATAAAAAATGATATGAGTGACATTACAACAGGACCAACTGAAATAAAAAGGATCATAACAGAATACTATGAAAAACTGTACTCCAACAATTTGAAAACCTAGAGAAAATGAACAACTTCCTAGAAACACACTACCTACCTAAACTAACACAAACTGAAGTAGAAAGTCTGAACAGACCCATAACAAAAGAAGAAACTGATGAGGTAATAAAAAAAACTTCCGACTGTAAAAAGCCCTAGCCTGGCTGGATTCACTGGAGAATTCTACCAAACATTCAGAGAAGAGCTCACACAAATACTGCTCAAACTACTTCAGAGCACCAAAAAGGAAGAAATTCTCTCGAACTCTTTCTATGAAGCCAGCATAACCCTAATACAAATGCCAAGCAAAGACAACACCAAAAAAGAAAATTACAGCCCAATATCCCTTATGAATATAGACACAAAAATTGTCTTTAAAATTCCAGCCAATAGAATTCAATATCATATAAAAAAAAAAATCATGACCAAGTGGGATTCATACCAGGTATGCAAGGATGGTTCAACATTAGAAATCAATTAATGCAATCTACCACATAAATAAAACAAAATAAAAGGATCACATGATCATTCCAGTGGAAGGAGAAAAGGCATTTGATAAAGTCCAACACCCATTCCTAATAAAAACGCTCCACAAAATAGGACTAGAAGGAAAATTCCTCAATATAATAAAGGTCATTTACACAAAATCAAGAGCCAACATCATTCTCAATGGAGAGAGACTGAAAACATTCCCCTAGAAAACAGAAAGTAAACAAGGATGCCCTTTATCACCACTCCTATTCAACATCGTACTGGAAGTCCTAGCTAGAGCAATTAAGGAAGAAAAGGAGATAAAGGGCATTTAAATTGGCAAGGAAGAAGTATAACTATCCCTATTCGCAGATATGATCCTCTACATAGAAAATCCGAAAGACTCCACAAGAAAGCTCCTAGAACTAATAAAAGCGTTCAGCAAAGTAAAAGGATACAAGATCAACATACAAAAATCAGTCAATTCCTCTACACCAACAAAGAGAACTTTGAAAAGGAAAAAAAAAAAAAATACCACTTACAATAGCCTCCTCAAAAATAAAATACTTAGGAGTAAATCTAACCAGGGATGTGAAAGACTTATACAAAGAAAACTACAAAACACTACTGCAAGAAATCAAAAAAGACCTATATAAATGGAAAAACATACATGCTATGGATAGGAAAACTCAATATTGTGAAAATGTCAATACTACCCAAAGCAATCTATAGATAAAATACAATCCCAATCCAAATACCAACAGCATTCTTTAATGAGATGGAAAAATTAATCACAAACTTTATATGGAAAGGAAAGAGGGCATGGATAAGTAAAGCATTATTGAAGAAGAGGAACAAAGTAGGAGGCCTCCAACTACCTGATCTCAGAATCTACTACACAGCTACGGTAGTCAAAACAGCCTGGTACTGGTTCAATGACAGACGCATAAACCAATGGAACAGAATTGAGAATCCAAAAGTAAATCCAGCTGATCTTCAACAAAGGGCCGAAGTCCATTAAATGGGGAAGAGACAATCTCTTTAACAAATGATGTTGGCAAAACTGGGTTTCTGTCTGTAGAAAAATGAAACAGGACCCATACACAAAAACTAACTCAAAATGGATCAAAGACCTAAATATAAAACCTACAACTATAAAGATCATGGAAGAGAAAATAGGGCAACCCTACGGGCCCTAATACCTGGCATAAACAGTATACCAACCATAACTAAAAATGCACAAACAGTAGAAGGTAAACTAGATCGATGGGCCTTCCTAAAAACTAAATGCTTACACTCATCAATAGACTTCTCCGAAAGAGTAAAAAGAAAACCTACAGACTGGGGAAAAATTTTCGGCTATGGCATAGCCAACAAAAGGTTAATCTCTAAAATACAGAGAAAACTTCAGCATCTCAACAACAGAGACAAACAATCCAACTGAAAAATTGTCAAAGGACATGAACAGACACTTCTCCAAAGAAGACATTCAGGTGGCTAACAAACACGTGAAGAAATGCTCAAGATCATTAGCTGTTAGAGAAATGCAAATCAAAACTACAATGAGATACCATCTCACCCCGACATCAATGACACTAGTTAAAAAATTAGAAAACAACAAATGTAGACAAGGTTGTAGGGAGATTAGAACTCTCACACACTCTTGGTGGGAATGTAAAATAGTACAACCACTATGGAAAACGATATGACACCACGTTAAAAAGCTAGAAATAGAAATACTGCATGATCCAGCAATCCCACTCCTAGGTATATACCCTAGAGAAATAAGAGCCGCGACACAAATAGACATGTGCATACCCATGTTCATTGTAGCATTATTCACAATAGCAAAATGATGGAAACAACCTAAGTGCCCATCAACAGATGAATGCATAAACAAACTGTGGTACATACACAGAATGAAATACTACTCAATGATAAAGAATAATGACAAATCCTCAAAATAGCTCACAACATGGATGAATTTAGAGGACATTATGCTGAGGGAAATAAGCCAGTCACAAAGGACAAACTCTGTATGAGACCACTATTATAAAAAAAACAAGAAAAGATTTACACACAGAAAAAAAAATTATTTGATGGTTACCAGGGAATGGAGGGAGAGGGAGGATAAATTACTAAATAGAGAGAAGACATATGGTAATATTGGTAACGAGAAATCAGCCCAACATAACAAAGGCAAAGGAAGACACTGAAAGGAATGCAAGAACAAAGGGCAACTATGGCAATCGCTATAACGTAGACAATCCTGCAACAACAGTAGTAACAAACAATAATTTACAAAGGGATACACAGGTAGATATGTATGCTAAAGAGGCGTGGGAGGGCGTAGGCGAGTGCACCCACCTGCAGATATAGGTTAGGTTGTGGATATCTCTACATACATATTTCTAGATGTTGCATGTATACTAATTTAGACAGTAGAACACACAAGGGGCACAGTCTTGTAAACTTCTTATATACAATCAAACACCTCCCAGAAAGAAGAAACTAGACTTTAAGGCTAAGGACCATAGACTCGGACCACAGGCATTTGCATCAATTGGCAAACATACTGCATAAAAACAATGTTCTACATCCTACTTAGGTGAGTAGCATCTAGGGTCTTAAAAGCTTGCAAGTGGCCATCTAAGATACAACTAGTGGTCTCTTCCCATCCAGAGTAAAGAAGAGTGAAGAAAACCAAAGACTCAAGGGACTAATGATCACATGCTTCACAGCCTACATGACCCCAAGTCCAGAAGAATTAGATGGTGCCCAGCTACCACTGCTGACAGCTCTGACCGAGATCACAGTAGAGGGTCCCGGACAGAGTGGGAGAAAAATGTAGAACAAAAAAATCAAATTCATAGAAAAAGACCAGAGTTACTGGGCTGATAGTGACTGGAGGAATCCCTGAAACTATGGCCCTAAGACACCCCTCTAACTTGGAACTGCAGCCATTCCCAGAAACCACCTTCCAGCCAAACAATAGACAGGCCTATATAATAAACAATAATACCCAAAAAGAACGTGCTCCATAAACCAAACAATTATATGAAACCAAAAGGGCAACATTTGCCCAAAAGTAAACATGAGAAGGCAGGAAAGCTAGACAAAAGGAAACAGGGAACCCAGGAAGGAGATGGGGAGAGGGCTGACAAAGTCTGGGGACTGAAACCAACGTCATGGAACGCTTTGTGTACAATTTGTTAAATGAGAAACTAATTTTCTCTGTAAACTTTTACCTAAAACATAATATTAAAAAATAAAAATAAATCAAGACTGAAGGACTGGCAGAAGATCTAGATGGTGCCTGGCTACCACTACTGACCGTTCTGATCAGGGCCACGACAGATAGACCCTGATAGAATGGGAGAAAACCGTGGAACAGAACTCAAATTCTTATAAAGTCTAGACTTACTGGATAAGTTGAGACTAGAGTCCTCCCTGAGACTATCACCCTGAGATACTCTTTAAACCTTGAAACAAAACTATCCCCTGAGGTCACCTTTTAGCAAAATAACAGATTGGCAAACTAAACAAAGGATATTACTCATGAGTACAGTCCTCCATTAAAAAACCATCTGTACAAAACCAAAAAGTACCCTAAAGCGCAGATGAGAAGATAAGGGAGCAGGGAAACCAGAGCACTAAAAACGGAACAACCAGAGAATGTTGACATTATGAAAAATGTAAATAATGTCACTTAACAATTTGTCCAGAAATTGTCAAATGGGAACCTAATTTGCTGTGTCAACTTTTCACTGAAGACACAATAGAATATTATTTTAAAAAAAGAAGACTGAAGGACTGAGTTCCCAGCTGCTGGACATGCTGCCAGTGGTCAGCCTTCGCCAGGAAATGCCACTACTGCAGAGTCACTTTTCCCAAGTTCATGACCCCAACCAGGTCAACCTACATCCAATGACCGTTAGATGGGAGGTAGGAAGGCCCAGACCCTCACCCCAACTCGGGACAACTCTGAAAGGCCGTACAAGTTTCCGAGCCCCCTGTATGTTGGCTGAGACTCTCCTGAGACTGCATCACAGCCCAATTTTTCCCACTGCCCGTCTTGCTTCTTCCACCAGTGTCAATCCCAAGAGTATTCCCCCAATAAACTTCCTGCACGATAATCTCTTCCTCGAAATCTGCTTCCCAAGAAACTCGACCTGACATGATATTTCAGAGTTATAACTGCGTGTAGGGTGGGCTGGAGAAAGAGAGAGCTTGAAGGTCAAGCTACCTAATGGTGCACAAGTTTTCAGCAGGGAAACAGATAATGAAATGGGATATATTCCGTCACTGGACTATTACAGAGCAATTAAATAAACTAAATCTGAGTATCCAAATAGACAAATCTCAAAAAACATAATCTTGAGTAAAAAGAGAAGAAAGAAAATTTGCAGAACGTACATGGTTTGATAAATCAAAAACCAAACCTGTTGCTATCAAGTCGATTCCAACTCAAGGTGACCCCATGTGTTACAGAGCAGAACTGCTCTACAGGGTTTTCTTGTCCATAATCTTTACGGAAGTAGATTGCCAGGCCTTTCTGCCACGGTGCCACTAGGTGGGTTCAAACCACCAACCTTTAGGTTAGTAGTATAGCACAAACCATTTCTGTTTTCAGGGACATAAAGTGTAATAAAAGTATAAAACCATGGACATGAAGGGCATCTACAAATTTCTTGATGGGGTTTGTTCTAAGGAGGAAAGGGGAAGATTGAGACTAAGAAAGAGTACAATGGGGATTTCAGACATATTTTAGTTCTTGCATTTTAAAATTCTGAAGAAAACGTAACAAAATGGTACCATCTGTTCAATTTGAGTAGTAGGTTACATGGGTGTTTGTGAAATTAGTCTCTGCACTTTTCTGTATTTAAATGTTTCTTCCAAGTTACAAAAAGAAAATTATTCAGAGATGAACATTAAAAAAAAATAAAATAATCAAAATACTATATGAGTAAACATTTAACTAATCTGAAAGAAAAAATGTAATGAGAACCAAATCACAAAAGAAACGAAGTCAACTTGACTTTAAAACATCAAGTGTAGAGAAAAGTATGAATTTAATTAAGACAAATGAAAAATCTCAAAAAAAAAAAAACTGTAATAAAATGGCAAAGAATTAATATTCCTAGCTCACAAAGAGCTAAAAAAAGACAAAAAAAAAAAGGAAGAAATGAATAACCCACTGAGAAAAAACAATAGGCAAAAATAAAAGGGCTATTCACAAAAGAATAAGAACTCCAACTCCACAATTAATCAAAAGAATACAAATAGAAATAAGATATCTTTTTTTAACCCATCAAATCAGCAAATTTTTCTTTCTTAAGATAATATGCAACTCTGGCAAGGGTTGGAGGCTTGAAGAGTAAAGATAACAAAAAATGATCATTCATTAAGAGCAGAAATATAAATTGGCTGAATATTTCTGGAAACAATCTGTCAATATACAGTAAGAGTCTTAAATATGTGTGTACTCCTTGATCCACTTCTAGAAATGTAATCTGAGAAAATAATGGAGAGGTGAGCAAAGATTTACTCAATAATACCTTCTGCATTGTTACATTTAGTACCAAAAAAATTAGAAAGAATTAAAATCCTCAAAATTAAAGGAATGCTTAAATAGATTATTTTACATCTACATAAAGGCACACTGCACTTTCAGATGGAGTCCCTGGGTGATTCAAACGGTTAACACATTCTTAACCATTGTCACAGGGCAATATGTGTACTAACTGTTAAATGAGAAACTATTTGTTCTGTAAATCTTCATCTAAGGTACAAAAAAAAAAAAGAATTATCTATGTGAAATCAAATTGATAACAGCTACTCAAAAGGTTTGATGGGAAGCCTAGGGGGCAGTGAGCTAAAGATAATGGTGATGGAATAATTTGGAAAAGGACAGTGAGAATAGCAGCACAACTGGAAGAATGTAGTCCACATCACTGAATTGTACCTGTAGAAACATTTGAAATGGTGTAACTTTGGCTATGTATATTTTCACCAAAAAAAAAAAAAAAAAGTCCTCGAACGTAGAGAAGGGAGAGTGTTGACATGTTGTGGGGTTGTTAACCAATGTTGTAAATATGTGTACTGACTGTTTAAGGAGAAACTATTTGTTCTGTAAACCTTCATCTAAAGTACCATAAAAAAATACTAAAAATAAACGAACAGTTAACACATTTGGCTGGCTAGTTCTAGTCCACCCAGAGGCAGCTTGGAAGAAAGCCCTGGTGATCTACTTCTGAAAGGTCATAGCCACTGAAAACCCTGTGGAGCACACTTCTACTCTGCACACAAGGGGTTGCTATGATTCGGAATCTACTCCATGACAACTGTTTTTTTTTTGTTTTGGTGCACCATCAAAGATAGATTTCCAAAAAATATAATAACATGCAAAAATGGCACGCTATAAGTATGGAAAGTAAGATACTGAGTAATGAATGCTCTTCAACTTTCGGGTTTATCTACGTGCATGTTTTTATGCTTAGAAAGCATATACGTGACAAAAATCAGGCTACAAAATAGAGCAGTATAATCTCATGTTTAAAATATGCATATAAAAAACTAAGGGGCTAGTCATTAAACTATTAACATCGTCGCTGGATTTGTGGAATTAAACGACTTTAATCGTGTTTCTACTTTCTATGACCTATATTCTAAGAATCTAACTGAGTGGATGAGGAAGGGGTATGACTTTGACAATTTCTTGGAAAACCCAAGACACCAGGGTAATATTTGAGTCAGAGGAAAGAACCGAGACCTTCAGTGGTGAAACAGGTCAAGTGGTCAGGGAATCTAATTGTGACAAAAGCTCTAACAAGGCAGAAGAAAGGCCTGGTGATTTCCTTCCAAAAATTAGCCAATTAAAATCCTACGGATCACAACCGATTATTGTCCGATATAGTGCTGGAAGAAGGACTCCAGCGTACCAACCATTGTACCAGGCAACAGTTCATTCCGTTGTGCATGGGGTCGCCATGAGCCAGAGCTGACTTGACAGCAGCTAACAACACCAGCAAAGAGGCAGATATGTGTGCACCCATTACTGAAAGGATTTAAGATGGTATCAGTTTACCTCTGCTTAGCTGCTCTGTGCTCATGACTGACAGGCGGCATCTGCACCAACACAAACCAACCCAGTGTGGTCCAGATTCCAACTCATGGCGACCCCGTGTGTTACAGAATAGAACTGTTCCATAGGGCGGTGTCGCTGGGTGGATTACAACTGCCAGCCTTTAGGTTAGTAGTCTAGCGCGAACCCTTCGCACCGCCCAGGGACAGCACCAGCCCAAACCCAAAAAACCAAACCCACTGCCGTTGAGTCGATTCCGACTCATAGCGACCCTAGAGGACAGAGTAGAACTGCCCCGTAGGGTTTCTGAGGAGCAGCTGGTGGATTCAAACTGCCAGCCTTTTGGTTAGCAGCCTGAGCTCTTAACCACTGTGCAACCAGGGCTCCCTCACCTGCCCAGAAGCCCTCAAATAGAGGCTTATTCCCCTAGCTTTCAGCCCGCCGCCCACAACTGGGCCTAGCCACCCAGCAGCCCCCTCTTCCTCTTGATATTCTGTTCCCTTCTTCCTTGGCTTCCTGGCACCTGTTTCATCCCTGCTGTCCGTATCACCACGTTACATATCTTCCTTAACTGAAGTCTATCTCTAGACCTTTGCCTATCAGATCGGCCTGGTAATTTATGCTATTTACCCACTTAGGTTGAACTTGAATGCTTAATTCAGTGCTTGGTCTAGTACTCTGGAATGTTATCCCACATTTCAAATTCTATTCTTTTTATTTATTTGTGGGTCAGAAAAAGAAAACAAAGAACTCAGCATACCAATCACAGAGGCTAAAAGCAACCCATTCTTTAACTCAATGAATTTTTCATAAAGGAGCAACACAAACGCAATGTGCCAAAGAGAAATCGGGAGGGTCCAGTTTGCCTGGACTTTTCTGCTTTAGCACTGAATGTCCCACATCCCAGGAACCTGCTTTGTCCCAGGAAAATCGGGACAGTTGGTCACCCTGGACATGATTCAAAATCCTTTGGCAGTAACACAGGGCATCCACTCTGATGCTCACAAGGGCTTGTTGATTCATTGGACAAAGGCCTGGATATCAAGGGAATTTTGAAAAAATAATTTAATTTGGCAGCTAAAATTGTGTTACTAAAATGAGACATTAAATATTGTCAAAAGCAAATGGAGAATTTCCCTCAGTCAACAATATTGACTTCACAGTCTCTTAGAATCAAAGAACTTCTTGAAGCTCATTATATTTATGGCAGAAGTATTAACCACTGTCTCACACTGGATCCTCTAATGAGGATTAAATTGATCATTTGTCTTATATCTTAGTATTAGGAGTAGATGTGTTTCCCTTGGGTAGCAGGCTTCTATCTTTCTTATGGACACTGTAAATTCCATAACTAATGCTGTTTTTCTTTTAACATTGGTTTCTAAAGATCCAAAAGTCAAATTTGCATTCAATCCTCAAGCAAAGCATACAAGATAAATGGAACTATTCTGAGCATTAACTTTGCCTAGAGCTTTATTTTAGTTTTCTTAGCCTTATTTTCCCTTTTAATTTTTTGCATTAAAGTTGCATTACATTCATTCATTCATTCTGAAAATACTTCTTAATATGTACCATTTTAAGGACTAGGGATAGAACAATGAACAAAACAAAGTCCTTGTTCTCATGGTGCTGACATTTTAGTGAAGAAAGACAAAAAAACAATAAATGTTAGGTGCCGTGAGGAAGGGTAAGGGTGGGAGAGTGAAGGTGGTGGTGAGTGGCTGTTACAGAGGATGCAAAGGCCTCTCAGATAAGATGACATTTGAACAGAGGCACAAAAAAAAACTGAATAAGTGAGTTGTGAGGCTAAACAGCAAGTGCAAAGGCCCTGAGGCAGGATAGCATGTTCCAGCACCAGCTAAGAGTCCAGTCTGGCTGCAGGGAAGTAAGTAAGTGGGGAGAGTTGAATGGAGCTGAGGTCAGAGAAGTAGAGGAGCCAGATCAGAGAGGATCTTGGAGGCCCTGGAAAAGATTTGGGTTTTACTCTGAGTGAGATCGGAGTCATCAGAGAGTTTTGAGCAAGGAATGACGTGATCCAACATGTATTAGAAGAATCATTTTGACTACTGTGTTGACAATGGACTGTAGCGGGGTGAGGGTAGAAGCAAGAAGATCAGAAAGAAGGCTATTGTGATGGTTCAGCCAGGAGATGTGTGCAAGATGGTAGCAGTGGAGGCTGTAAGCAGCAGTCGGATTCTGGGCATATTTTGAAGGTAAGGCCAAAAGGATATGCTAAGGAATTGGATGTAGAATATGAGGAAAAGAGAGAAGAGGAGGATTACTTTGAGCAACTGGAAATGGCATTGAGAAGAGGTAGCTTGGCATAACGCAATGGCTCTCAACCCTGGCTGCCCCACTGGAATCATCTGGGGAGCTTGAAAAACTGACCATTAATTGGCCTGGGGTGAGGTTCAAGCACTGGGATTATTTGAAACCTCCCTTAGGGAATAGAACCATTGAAAAAGTGCAAAGAACACTAGTTTGGAATCGGATCATCTGGGTTCAAATCCTTACACTGACACTTGTAGAATGAGACTTTAAGCAAGTTATTTAAGACGTTTAAGCCTCAGTTTCTTCAGCTGCAAAACAGGAATAATAAAAACAGCTCTTCAGGGCTTTAATGAGGATCAGTAGTAATGTATATTAAGTGCCTAGCACATAGTAGGTGACCATAAATGGTACCTATTATAAATAGTTATCACATCCTTTTAGAATGAGTTAAGGTAGAAATAAATGTAAATAATAAAGAAGACTATATTTCACTTCAAGTTTCCCAAATGGGTTGAACTGTCCTCTCGGCCAATGACTACTTCCCAACCAGTAGTCAAAGGGCAACATGCCAGGAAGCTTGGATCAGGAGAATCAGAATCTCAGAATCCCAGATCCTGACTAGTAAAAGAATGTTTTTCAGGTGATGTCATGTCCACACTTTCTTCCCCTCCCCAATACTATGACTCTGAATGCTGTTGGTAATACCCTCAACAAATGCACTTTGTTCCCATCCACAGGGCTTAAGATCTAGGGGAATATCTAGTAAAGACATGCAAGCCAAGGAAAGGAAGACAAGCTGACCTAGCCTGGGTGAGTTTCAGGGATCCCTCAGCCAACGAAGAGGACCAGGAATGGCTTGGGTCCCATGGATTGCTTGCAATGGCATTGGGGAGAAGAAATTAGTTCCTTCATGGCTCTTTCTGCCCCAGAGCACCCTGACACCACAGCCATGTCAAGCACTTTGGGGGTCAGGATTCTCTACAAAGGAACTCTGAATGAAGCCCTCCTCTTTCTGATCCCTTGTTCTCTCAAGCATCTACTTTAATAACCATTTTCCTAAAACTCAAATATGAAAAATAAAAAATAGAGACCATCTTCATTCAAACAATAGGAGTCACATTGGAATTTTAATTCAGAGAATCTGCTCTAAAATCTAACACAACAAAGCAAGGACTTAAATTCTTCAGGAATCAGAGGTGTGGGGCCAAGGTAATAGATGTGATGGCACAGTTATCCAACCTATCTGCCCCCTGAGAAGCAGTTGGACTCTCCATAAGTCAGGAAGCTCTGCAGATTCCACAAACCCAATTCAAACTAGCTTACTTAGGCAAACAGAGGAATCTATTAACTCACTTAACTAAACCATGGGAAGACAGAGACGGAACCAGCTTCAGAAATGACTGGAACCCTGAACTCTCTTTTCTTCTTGGGACTCCTTATATTGGTTTTATTCTCTCCTCCTCCAGAGTCCTTTTCTCCATCGATCACAGTTCTCATCCTGACAGCACTCTACTTAGAGAAAAGCAGTCTTCTCTTTTCCATTTCCATTTGAAAAATCCCATGAGGGGTCTTTGATTTGCCTGCCTTGAGGCATGTGCCCATCCTTTTAGCCAAGAGGAGAAGTTCTATTGCCATATGACAAGGAAAAGGCTGAGCAGACAAAAGTAATAGATGTCCACTACAGTTCCCTACCATCACTGCTCATGTTTATGGGGCCACTGGTTCCTGAAAATTTGGTCTCAAAACTGTACTGTCTGGCTATAGTGGCTACAGAAGCATAAAGTCCGGGTTAATAAATATCCAACATTGCTTCGTCTCTGTTCCACTCCCACAGATTCATAAGTCCTTTCTCAAGCAGGCATAAAGCTATGCAACTAAATCATTTATAAAATATCTTGTCTAGAAGGTATAAACAAATTACCTGTGTTTTGCACAAATAACGCACATCTTCTCGGTTTGAGGGCCACACCCTCCCCCCTGCAAGCTATTTTTGTAAGCACACTATGATAATTCTTTTTACAGCAACATGTGGAAAAGGATTGGCATGGTGGTGCTTGTGAGGGTGCCTCGCTGTTGGGGGAGAGGATGCAGCTGGCAAACAAACACAAAAAGTGCATAAAAATGAAGAATTTCAGGTTGTTATAGGAGAGCTAAAAGTCATTGCTGTAGATCAGTCTACTAATTAATGTTCTTTCACTGATTCCAGACCCATTCAGAGAGCATTTATGAAAATTTATGAAAAGCATTTATGATAACCTGTTGCCCCAATACTGAATTCCACTAACTCAGACTTCCTTAACGTAGGAAAACACAGGCTGTCTCAACAGAAATTCTGAGCTAAAACACTTACCATTCATAGCTCCTGAACCCCACTAAAGGATGTTGTTGTTGTTGTGTGCCATCGAGTCCATTCTGACTCATAGCAGCCCTATATGACAGAGTAGAACTGTTCCATAGGGTTTCCAAGGTTGTGATCTTTATGGAAGCAGACTGCCAAGTCTTTTCTCCCAAGGAGCCACTGGGTGGGTTTCAACCACCAACCTTTCAGTTAACAGACAAGTGCTTTAACCATTGCACCACCAGGTCTTATAGGCACTTTATCTATTTCAGAGTCTAGAACCTCCCAGAAGAGTTACTTACTGCCTACCCAAGCCTCATTGTTCTTCATCTATTACCCGTGAGCACTCAACCAGTTCATTCATGTATCTCATCTGCATAATAAAAAAGACTAAAGTATAAACATGCAGAAAGAACACATCCAATAACAAACAATATAATTGCCTGCCTAGAAATCCCTAAGACGCTCAACTGAAAAATTATTAAGACTAATAAGAGTTAAGTAAAGTGAATGGATAAAATACCAACATTTTAAAAATCAAAAGCTTTCCAGTATGTCATCATTAACTATTTAGAAAAATGTAGTAGGGAAAAAATTCTCTTCACAGTAACAAGAAAACCATAAACTATCTAAGACTAACCCTTATAAGAAACGTATAGACCTCTATGAAGACAATAACAAGTTTATTGGAGGACTTGAGGGTAATGTTGGTTCGGTGGTAGAATTCTCACCTTCCATGCAGGAGATCTGGGTTCGATTCCCGGCCAGAGCACCTCATGAGCAGCCACCATTAATCTATGAGTGGAAGCTTGAGTGTTGCTATATGCTGGACAGGTTCCAGTGGAGCTGCTAGATTAAGATGGACTAGTAAAAAAAGCTTGATAATGTACTTCCAAAAATCAGCCAGTGAAAACCCTGTGGATCACAACAATCAGATCCGCAACACATCATAGAGATGGTGCACAACCAGGCAGCATTTCGTTCCATTGTGCATTGTTGCCATGAGTCAGGGCTGACTTGACAGAAGCTAGCAACATTGGAGAACATAACTCAAACCCAAACTCATTGCCGTCGAGTTGATTCCAACTCACAGTGACCCTATAGGACAGTGTAGAACTGCCCCATAGAGTTTCCAAGGCTGTAATCTTTATGGAAGCAGACGGCCACATCTTTATCCCGTGGAGGGGCTGGTGGGTTCAAGCCACTGACCTTTCGGTTAGCAGCAGAGCACTTAACCACTGCACCACCAGGACTCCTTGAGAACATAACAGACCTAGATAAATGGAGTGAATGTTATATTCTCAAATGTTAGGACTTACTCTTGTAAAATGTCAGTTATCCCCTCAATTTACCCATAAATCCAACATAATCAAAATAAAAATCTCAGTGGGCTTTGTTTTCACCTAACTTGAAGAGCTAATTCGAAGGCTGATAATAGGGAGAAAAAAAAAAGAGAACAGACAAGAAATTTTGAAAAAGAAAAGCAATGAGAAGAGATGAATATGTAGCAAAATGAAAATTTTCCCAACATACATTTAAAAGACATACATCTCAGTAAAACTAAGTACAGTATAATCCCATTTCTGCAAACAAATCTTAAACTGAACGTTTCTACTTCCACATGTATATGTAAATGCACACAGGACTGAGAAGATACATACCATCTTCTGAAGGTGACTAATCTCTGGAAGGGGCATAGGGGTGGGAGGGCTAGGGAAGGGAAGACAATGAAGAGGAAGAGTTTCAATCTTGCTCTCTAGAGCTGGAATTTTTAAAAAACAAACACATGTCATGACAATGAAAAAGACAAAAATAAAAACAAAATAAACATCCTTAGCTCTCTCTATCTGGCCAGGGGTTGCCCCCATTGGCCTCTCCCACTGCTCCCAGGGCCTTCTCCTCTGGCAAGAGTGCTGGGGACCCAGAGCTTCAGTGCCAGCCCCTGGGTGACCAGCAGGCTCTATTCTCCCTCCCCTGTGAGCTTCTCCAGCCCTTGGAACTTTTTCCTGGGATAGTGGCACTCCTTACTCCTGTCCTTCAACACGGAAGCTGGACTCCTCTACATAAGAAGAGTCTTCCCAAGTGACAAGCATCTGGCCCCTCATTCCCAGTACCACCGGTCCTGGGCTCCACACTTGCCAACTGGGGCCCAGGTTTCCTCTTAGAGCCCCCGGAGAGGACACGAGAAGGATGACCTCCCTGGCCTAGAAGATTCTTCTAAGTACCTGCTCTCCATGTCCCTGCCTACCCCTTAAGGCTCCCTGCTACCTGCTGCCCAAATCCTGGGATGTGACACTTTCTGACATAAAAATACAGACAACTTTGGGGGCCCCTATTCCCTAGCTTGATCCCTGGCAGTAGAGTGGTTAAGAACTCAGGTAGCTAACCAAAAGATTGGCAGTTCTAATCCACCAACTGCTCCTTGGAAACCCTATGGGGTGACTCTACTCTGTCCTATAGGGTCTCTATGAGTTGGAATCAACTCGACTGCAATGGGTATTGCCCAAGCTGCTTCAAAAGTCAGACCAAAATTCATTTTAGACACTACAGTTTAAAATGAGACTGCCAGCTTCTATCTTGTGACTCCTTTAATAAAACAAGCTCTAAAATATGAACCAATGTCTATTTTTCTCTAGGATTTCCTTTTTTTTCACTTCATTCTTTTAACTTAAAGATGTATTGTGGTTGTTGGCTCCTGACTCATGGCAACCCCATGAACAACAGAACCAAATGCTGCCTGGTCCTACACCATTCCCATGATCTGTTGCAGGTTGGACCATTGTGATCCATAGGGTTTTCATTGGCTGATTTTCAGAAGTAGATATCCAGACCTTTCTTCCTAGTCTGTCTTAGTCTGGAAGCTCCACTGAAATCTGTTCAGCATCCTAGCAACACACGAACCACCACTGACAGATGGGTAGTGATTGTGCACGAGGTGTATTGGCTGGGAATCTAACCCAGGTCTCCTGCATGAAGGCGAGAATTCTACCACTGAACTACCAAAGACTGCCTTGATATTTCTAAATAAAGAGAGTAGATTAAAGCCAGATCACACACCCTCTGTCCCCTGATACCTAATGAATTGAAACAAAACAAGTTTTAAAAATGTTTAAATTCACTTGCAGAAGTCTAACTCTTGAGAGGAAACAGGCTTATGCCCCAGCTTCCAATAGTGGTGGCCAAAAGAAAAGATGGAAGATGGCGGAGCAATGTGGTGTAAATCCCAGCCCAGCCCCTCTGGACTCCAGACTCTGTGGGTGGGGGAGAGAGGAAGCTGAGTGCAGTGGGGAGAAGCCTGAGAATTCTCAATAGTATTCACTGGGGGTGAAGTCAATCGAAGGGAGAAGTGTGCAAAAATCCCTTGAGAATAGGAGCACCAGCTTACCACCTAGAAACTGGGCAGCCAGTGAAACAGAGAAAGAGGTTTGGGTTGAGGGTGAGGGGCTACAAGAACAACCTCCTGGGATGAAAGCTGAGCTGCAAAAAAGACCCAGAAGGTCAAAGATGGGCCTCCTACTCACCTGAAAAAAGATATACACCCTGTGCTTGTGGAATGAGCCCTGGGATGGCCCAATAAACAATGTTTGAGATCAAAGAGTCAAGGTCAGGCTGCAGGCAAGGCTGGCCACAGACTCCCTCACATCTCTCCCTCCCCACAGTGTGCCCTCGGGCCACAGAAAGGTGGAGAATGCTGTCAGCTGTTCTCACACTGTCGCTGTGAGAGGAAGGCCAACAGGTTCAGCCAAGTTGGGAAGGGAAAAAAGTTGGGGGTGGTAGTGGTGAGTAACCAGTACTAATACCAGTTGCCATTGAGTAGACTCCAACTCATGGAGACCCCATGTGTGTCACAGTAGAATTGTGCTCCATAGGGTTTTCAATGGCTGATTTTTCAGCAGTAGATCACCAGGCCTTTTTTCTAAGGCCCCTCTGAGTAGACTCAAACTCCAAACCTTTCAGTTAGTGGCTTAACACGTTAACCATTTGCACCACCCAGGGACACCTCACACTCATTAAGATGGCTATAATCAAAAAGACCAATAATAACAAGGCAAAAACATGACAAAATAAATGGAAACAACCAGAGAATTCAGGAGGAAATAATAACAAGTGTTAATGAGCATGTAGAGAAATTCCATCCTCATACACTGCTGATGGGGTTGTAAAATGGTACAGCCACCTTGGGAAACAGGTAGGCAGCTCCTCAAAATGTTAAAATAGAATTACCATGTAACCCAGCAATTCTTTGCCTAGGTATATACTGGAAGGAATTAAAAACACAGATCCTGGGACTTCCCACAAAATGGCACTCTAGACAGAAGCACCACGCCGCCCCTCCACAGCAAAGATCCAAAAAAACCAATCCAAACAGAGAAAACAACAATCCTGAAACCCTAAAACATCAAATGAACAGATAAAGAACTCAGCCAAGCACCAAATGGAGTGAGAAAACTGACAGAGAATGGAGAGCAAGGAGAGATTCATATAGAGGTCCCCTATCAGCTAACACAGTGCAGATCTGCCATCTTGGACTCCTATCGGAGACCAGCAAACAGGGGGTACGAGAAAATAGCTTCAAGGAGCTTCCAGCGGGAGACAAAACAACTGGTAATTTGTGATATACACTTTCCCACCCCCTCGCCTTCTTCACCCACACTCGGCCTCCTCTGCTTCGCACGGACAAAGTCTCTTGTCTGGGAAACACCGGCTGCTTGGATTCCACCAGCCCGCACTACCTGGCTCTCTGAGTGCCATTTGTTGGCTGCTGGTGTTGTTTTTTTTCCGCTTCTTTTGATTTCTTCCTTACCTCTCACCACCTCCCCCTCCTTTCACTCAAATACCTGGCTCCGTGCGCCATCTTTGCATCTTCCTGAGGGGCTGCGGAGCTCCATTTGAGTGTGGAGCTGCTTCCCAGTCTGGACTGCCGCGCTGGTGGGATCCCAGGGCTTTTGTTCATTTGTTTGTTTTGAATCTTTTGTTTTCTTTTCCTTTTCTTCACTTGGAAGCCCATTCTGGCCAGGTGGTGCTGCGTGGCTTGGAAACTAACCCGTTGGCTTGCACAGATGTGCAGAG
>NW_004444122.1:3493984-3514019 GCF_000243295.1 Trichechus manatus latirostris | reverse complement strand
CCTGGTGGTGCAGTGGTTAAGAGCTCAGCTGCTAACCAAAAGGTCAGCAGTTCAAATCCACCAGCCGCTCCTTGGAAACCCTATGGGGCAGTTCTACTCCATCCTACAAGGTTGCTATGAGTTGGAATTGACTCTACGGCAATGGGTTTTGGATGACAGTAAAAAATGGTTACACAACGTTGTGAATATACTAAAAGTCACTGAGTTGCATATTTTTAAGAGGTGGATCTTATGTTACGGGAGTTATAGCTCAATAAAAATAAGTCAACTTAAAAAAAAGATTTTAATCAGGTGATTAGTTATGCAATTGATATATAAAAATTAATAGCTTTTCTATAGAAAAAAGAATCAGTCAAAATATATAATGGAAGAAAAGCTCCCATGTACAATAGCAACCAAAAAGATGACATACCTATGAATAAATAGGCAGGAAATATGTAGAAACTACATAGAGAAAACTTTTAAAAGGAAAGTAAGTGGAAAGACTTTTTTGCTCTTTGAAATTTTTAATTTGTCTCTTAATGTAATAACTATATTCAATGAGTTTCCAAATAAAATATCAAAATGATTTTTTGAAGCTTAACAAGAACTAAAATTTATCAGGAAGAATACTCATGCAGAACACCCAGGTAATTTATGAAAAAGAAGAGTAATTAAATGGAAAGAAAACCAGCTGCCATCAAGTGGATTCTGACTCACGGCAACCCCGTATGTGTCAGATTAGAACTGTGCTCCGTAGAGTTTTTAATGGTCAGTTTTTCAGAAGTAGATCGCCAGGCTTTTCTTCTAAGGCAACTCTGGGCTGACTTGAACTTCCAACCTTTTGGTTAAGCAGCTGTCTTGGTCATCTAGTGCTGCTGTAACAGAAATACCACAAGTGGATGGCTTTAACAAACAGAAGTTTATTCTCTCACAGTCTAGTAGGCTAGAAGTCCAAAATTCAAGGCTTTCTCTCTCTGTCGGCTCTGGAGGAAGGTCCCTGTCATCAGTCTTCCTCTGGTCAAGGAGCTTCTCAGCACAGGAACCTCAGGTCCAAAAGACATGCTGTGCTCCCAGCGTTGCTTTCTTGGTGATATGAGGTTCCCCTGTCTCTCGGCTCGCTTCTCTCTTTTATATCTCAAAAGAGATTGGCTTAAAACAAAATCTAATCTTGTATATTGAGTACTGCCTCATTAGCATAACTGCCAGTAATCCCGTCTCATTAACATCACAGAGATAAGATTTACAACACATAAGAAAATCACATCAGATGGCAAAATGATGGACAATCACACAATAGTGGGAATCATGGCCTAGCCAATTTGATGCACATTATTTTGGGGGGACACAAGTCAATCCATGACAGCAACTGAGCATGTTAACCATTTGCATCACCAAAGGACCAGAATGGAAAGAACTATCCCTAAAATATATTAGCAAGCTATCATATCTATACATTATACATATATAGTTGTTGTCCAGTGCCTTCAAGTCAGTTCTGACTCCCAGCGACCCCATGCACAACAGAACGAAACCCTGCCCGGTCCTGCACCATACTCACTATCGTTGTTATGCTTGAGCCCATTGTTGTAGCCACCGTGTCAATCCATCTCAGTGAGGGTCTTCCTCTTTTTGGCTGATGCTCTACTTTACCAACCATGATGTCCTTCTCCAGGGAGTGATCCCTCCTGATAGCATGTCCAAAATATGTGAGACATAGTCTCACCATCCATGCTTCTAAAGAGCATTCTGGTTGTACTTCTTCCAAGATATATATATATATATATATATATATATACATATATATTTATTTATTTATTTTTTTACTGAAGAAGAAATAGACCAATAGAACAGAAGAGATTACATAAATAGACTTAAATGCATACAGAAATTTAATTTATAATAGAGTTGGCATTTCAAATCAATGGGGAAATTAGGAATTATTCAATAAATGATGTAGGTATAACTGACCCTTTGGGAAAAAAATAAGCTAAATCCTTATGTTACTCCTTGTATCAAAATGAATAACTGAGAGATCAACATTTTAAACAAAAAATATACTGTAAGACTTTTAAAATATAGGAAAATTTACTTATATTCTTGAAGTGAGGAACAACTTGTAAGCCTAGAGCCATAAAGAGAAGAAAGAGAAAAAAAAACCTGGTAAATTTCATTAAATAAAAATTTCTAACTTTCATACAACAAAAACAATTACAAATAAAACATTATATATATGCAAAACTAGATAAAATATTTGGAGCATATATGAAAAAGATGATTTTCTTAATTTATGAAGAAAATGTAGAAATCAATAAGAAAACCATCATCATCAACCTGATTGAAAAATGGGCAGAGCGTGAAGAGACCTTTCACAAAAAAAATTACAAATGATTGAATTAACATATGAAGCATTCAACCTCATTTATAATTTTAAAAAATGAAATTAAAAAAAACAGGGTTCCATTTTCATCTTTTGAATTAGGGAAAATACAAAAGCTGGCAAGAGTGTGAAAACATCGGCACTATTATCACAGTGGGTACATACACTGATGGAACATTTTGGACCAGCATTTGAGCAATAGCTACCAACATTGTATTATACTCGCACGTTCTACAATCAGGAATTCATCTTATAGTTACACTGACCAATGTTTACCAAGATATGTGCACAAGGACATTCATCACAGTGCTGTCGGCTATGTCAGAAAACAAGGCAAAAGCAAGACAAAACAGATGGAAACAACCAAAGAATCCAGCAGCAAGGGCGAGATGAACTAACTCACACTACATCCTCCCCACTCTGACGCAGACCACACCACCTCCGGTCTGGAAATTTTTGTGTTCTTGTTGTTATTAGCAGCCTTGGTAGCGAAGCGGTTAAAAGCTCAGGCTGCTCACCAAAAGGTCAGCAGTTTGAATCCACCAGCTGCTCCTTGGAAACCCCACAGGGCAGTTCTACTCTGTCCTATAGGGTCGCCATGAGTCAGAATCGACTGGACAGCAATGGGTTTGGTTTTTGGTTTTGTTGTTGTTAGGTGCCATCGAGTTGATTTCGACTCAGAGCAACTGTATGTGACAGAGTGGAACTTCCCCATAAGGTTTTCTAGGATGTAATCTTTATGGGAGCAGATCGCCAACAAACCCGTTGCCATCAAGTCGATTCCGACTCATAGTCTCCCTATAGGACAGAGTAGAACAGTAGCATCTAAATGATTCTTCGTGTGTCCTCTCTTTTCTCTCCATCTTGCCCAAGTCCATTTCTCATCCTGCGATCAGAGACATCTTTTCAAATGCAAATCTGATTATTTTATACACACACACACACACACAAACACACACACCCTGCTTAATACCCTTCAGAGATTTCCAGGATAAAACCCAAACTCCTTACCGTGGCCTATAAGATGGTGCCATACTCTGGTCTACCTGCCCTGCAGCCTTATCTCGGGCCAGAGTCCAGCCTTAATTTCAGTCCCTCATACTCACAATGCTACCTCCTGCCCCAGGAACTTTGCACATGCTATTCCATCTGCTTAGAGATTTTTATTTTTCATTCTTCTATGTGTGTATTTTTGTGTGTATGAGAATGTCTAAAGTCATACTTTTTTACTTTATAATTTTCTGTAATAAAAAAACAATTAAAATGTTATAAGCAATCTTAAAGCCAAAACCATTGCATTATTCCTATTGTTTATTTGGCCTTCCCTAAAGAAATCGCATCCTGACATGATCTTAAACTATTTATTGTCTAGACAGCTAAACTTCCTCTGCCCTTGTTTACTCACCATCAATAATGAGGGTGTCTGCCTGAGGAGGGCACTTCTTTCCCTTTTAATTTTCACAAAAGAGAAACTCAGCTGGCAGATGCCTCCTTTGCAGGCCTTCTGGCCAGCCTCACATTTGTTAGGAGGTGGGGGCAGGGGCAAACCCCACGCTGTAATCAAAGTCCCTCTGATTGAGCCTGTCCAGAGAATCTCCAGGCAAACTCCAACACAAACCTCCCCTAATGGCTATTTTCTGTGCAAAGCAATCTTTTTCAAATTGTACTATGGTTTCTTCTGGATGGTCTCTCAACAGAAAAGAAAGATGGGAATGAGTACTAGATGTAGTAAAACCAGAACCAAACTAAACCCATTGCCATCAAGTCTATTTCAACCCATAGCAACCCTACAGGACAGAGTAGAACTGCCCCATAGGGTTTCTGTCTTAGTTATCTAGTGCTGCTGTAACAGAAATACCACAGGTGGATGGCTTTAACAAACAGAGATTTATTCTGTCACAGTCTAGGAGGCTGGAAGTCCAAATTCAGAATGCCAGCTCCAGGGGAAAGCCTTCTCTCTCTGTTGCCTCTGGGGAAGGTCCTTGTCATCCGTCTTCCCCGGTTGAGGAGCTTCTCCTGCAGGAACCCCGGGTCCAAAGGACGCTATTCTCCTGGCTCTCGTTTCTTCGTGGTGTGAGGTCCCCGTCTCTCTGCTGGCTTCTCTCTTTTGTGTCTCAAAAGAGATTGACCCAAGATACAACCTAATTTTGTAGATTGAGTTCTGCCTCATTAACATAACTGCCTCTAATCCTGCCTCATTAACATCATAGAGGCAGGATTTACACCACATAGGACAATCACATCAGATGACAAAATGGTGGACAATCCCACAATACTGGGCATCACGGCCCAGCCAAGTCAGCACACATTTTAGAGGGACACAATTCAATCTGTAACAGTTTCCAAGGAGCAGCTGGTGGATTGGAACTGTCAAACTATTGGTTAGCAGCTGAACTCTTAACCACTGTGCCACCAGGGCTCCAGATGTAGTAAACATCCTGCTTAATAATTTAGCCAGCCTTTAAAAAATCATATATTTAAAGAAAAAGCATAACCGGTCACTCAATCATAACACCATAATTAGATGGATAATAGGGCACTTGGAATGCCATTCTCTAAGGACTGGGTTCATATGGAAAGACAATCTGATGGGTTTCTTGGCCTATTAAGAGGTACCTCTAAAATTCTCCAGAAAGGCAATAATTTTATTTTTTGCTATTTTTTTAATTGTGTAAATGTAGAGGTAACAAACCATTTGCCATTTCAACAATCTTCACACCTGTAGTTCAGTGACATTAAATACGTTCATCACGTGGTCCAGTCATCACCATTAACCATTCCCGTTTTCCATTGCCCTTAACAGAAGCTCAGGGTCCCCTAAGAGTTGTATCTTCCTTTTCCCCTCCCTCTCACCCATGGCTGGTTATCACCAATAAACTCTGATCTCTATAAACCCGTCTATTCTAGATATTTCATGTAAGTGGAATTATACACCATCTGTCCTTTGGCGACCACTCATTTCACTCAGCAGAATGTTTTCAAGGTTCGTCCATATATTGGTAGGCATCAGGGCTTCATTCCTCTTTGTGGCCGAGTAATATTCCTTTGTATGTATGTACCACATTTTGTTTCTCCATTCATCCATTGATGAACATTTAGGCTGTTTCCACCTAATAATTTTATTTTAAAGCCAAGCTTTAAATAAGCTATTTTTTCTAAGGGTTTATCTTGTTCTCCACCAGTAGTCCTGGCATATTCCCTCACAGTACCTTTCATGGCAGAGCTATGGGGATAAACTGCCTATGTCAACTGCCCACCACCTGCAACAGTGACCGTTTCCAACTCATAAGACAGAGGCAGGTGCTCCAGAAGAGGTGGGGCTGTAGGCATGTTTATCAGGTCAGGGCCTTTGTAAAGTCTTCATGGCATAATGCCCAGGAAAATAAACACTGGGCTTGTAGTTCAAAGCTCCATTTGTACAACTTTTTCCCATGAAGGATTTTCCTTGGATGGCTTATTAGGGGGTAAAGGTGCAGCTGGCCAAAAACAGCCAATGAGCCTGGTGACAGCAATAGTTGCTCACCTGAGACATAAGCCTCAAGGTGAACAGAACTTCCTACACAGATGAGGCAGCTGTCCCTGAGCAGAAGTCGGCTGTCTCTAAATCCTGAGATCAGCAAAAGTGTCACAGTGTCCCAAGGAATTTACTTGCAGAGAAAGCTGTGACTTTTTTTATACCTGGAGTTTTAATTCTCAAAGCTACTTTTGAAATACAGTCAGACAAGGGTACAAATTAGTCACAGTGACTCTTTGCTCTGCATATAAATGTTGAGAAGTTGTCCCAAGTGAGTGTGCTACACAGGACACGGGATCCAATGTCACAGAGGGAAAAGAGAAGCCCATCTTCCAAATGCAGAAGGCATTGCATCATTGCAGGGCTGGAAAGCAAGGGCTCTGTGGGGCAGGGATAGGCAAATTTACCTCCTTTCACAGGAAATGGGTGAAGCCTTACTCGAAATTATTACTCAGACGTTTTGTGCTGTGAAGGAAATGTCTTCTGATAGCACAAAAGCTATTGGTTTCCTGTTGTGAACCGAGAGTTTCTGGCCTGCCCAAGAATGGACAGGAAGGGAAAGGGTGGTTGTCCCTTGGAAGTCCTTGTTTAATGAAAATGCCAGCTCAGGGCTTCCAGGACACTCCAAAGGGCCAAGGGGAGGCTGGAGGTTAGAAAGAGGTCACGTGAGTAAGGGAGGCATGTGAAGAGTGTACAGAGGCTAGCTGTGTGACACTTGAGTTCCACAAACATTTGTTGAGCAATTCTACACACTGAGTACTTGCTAGGTGTTGGGTATACCAGATGGCTTTGGCAGCTTCTACCTCTAAATAATAGCCCAGTAGTGGAAACTGAGAAGTCCTGGTGGAACATTAGTTAAGCACTTGGCTGCTCACCAAAAGGTCAGTGGTTCAAACCCACCAGCTGCTCAGTGGGAGAAAGATGTGGCTGTCTGCTTCCGTAAAGATTACCAAATCCACTGCTGTTGAGTAGATTCCGACTCATAGTGACCCTAAAGGACAGAGAAGAACCACCCCGTAGGGTTTCCAAGGCTATAAATCTTTATGCTCAGAGAGACTGGTGGGTTCAAACTGCCGAACTTTTAGTTAGCAGCCAAGAGCTTTAACCACTGTGCCACCAGGGCTCCTCCATAAAGATTACAGCCGTAGAAAGACTATGAGGCAGTTCTACTCTGTCCTACAGGGTCATTATGAGTCAGAATGGATTCAACAGCAGTGAGTTTGGGTTTTTTTAGTGGAGACTAATACTAAGATGTATTTTGAATAATATGATAAGGGCTAAAATGGAGCTATGCCTAGAGTATTAAGACAATATATCACTGTACCTTGGACAAATATTTACACCTTTTGGGCTCAGTTCCCTTTTGTTTATGGTGAAGTTAAGGAAAAGAAGTAGAATATAAGATTTCCCAGATAGTAGTAATAATTATTGAGCATTATGTTCTAGGTACTTTCTCTGTACTTTCTCATCTAATCCTCACAACCAACTCCATGATATAGGTTCCATGAGGTTTATAAAGGATGAGAACTTACTGAAGGTCACAGTTTATAAGTAGCAGAGCTGGACTGGTGAAAAACAAGACTCCAGGAATTGATGGAATAATGATTTAGATGTTTCAACAAATGGATGCAGCACTAAAGATGCTCACTTGTCTATGTCAAGAAATTTGGAAGACAGCTACCTGGCCAATCAACTGGAAGAGATCCATATTCGTGCCCGTTCCAAAGAAAGGCAATCCAACAGAATGCGGAAATTATTGAACAATATCATCAATATCACATGCAAGTAAAACTTTGCTGAAGATTATTCAAAAGCGGTTGTGGCAGTACACCGACAGCGAACTACCAAAAGTTGAAGCCAGATTCACAAGAGGACATAGAATGAGGGATATCATTGCTGATGTCAGATGGATCTTGGTTGAAAGAAGAGAATACCAGAAAGATGTTTACCTGTGTCTTATTGACTATGGAAAGGTATTTGACTGTGTGGATCATAACAAATTATGGACAACATTGTGAAGAATGGGAATTCCAGAACACTTAATTGTGCTCATGCGGAACCTGTACATAGACCAAAAAGCAGTCATTAGAACAGAATCGAACAGAACAAGGAGATACTGCATGGTTTAAAGTCAGGAAAGGTGTGTGTCAGGGTTGTATCCTTTCACCATACTTATTCAGTTTGTATGCTAAGCAAATAATCTGAGAAGCTGGACTATATGAAGAAGAACACAGCATCAGCATTGGAGGAAGACTCATTAACAATCTGCAATATGCAGATGACACAACCTTGCTTGCTAAAAGTGAAGAGAACTTGAAGCACTTAATGAAGAAGATCAAAGACTACAGCCTTCAGCATGGATTTCACCTCAACATAAATAAAACAAAAATCCTCACAACTGGACCAATAGGCAACATCATGATAAACAGAGAAAATATTGAAGCTGTCAAGGATTTCATTTTACTTGGATCCACAATCAATGCCCATAGAAGCAGCAGTCAAGAAATCGAACGACGTGCTGCACTGGGCAAATCTGCTCCAAAAGAACTCTTTCAAGTGTTAAAAAATGAAGATGTCACTTTGAGGACTAAGATGCACCTCACCTAAGCCATGACATTTTCAATTGCCTTATATGCACATGAAAGCTGGACAATGAATGAAGACCAAAGAAGAATTGACGCCTTTGTATTATGATGTTAGCAAAGAATATTGAATATACCGTGGACTGCCAGAAGAACAAACAAATCTGTCTTGGAAAAAGTACAGCCAGAACGCTCCTTAGAAGCAAGAATGGCAAGACTTTGTCTCACATACTTTGGACATGTTATCAGGAGGGACCAGTCCCTGAAGAAGGACATCATGGTTGATAAAGTAAAGGGTCAGCAAAACAGAGTAAGACCATCAATGAGATGGATTAACACAGTGGCTGCAACAATGGGCTCAAGCATAACAGGAATTGTGAGGATGGTGAAGGATCAAGCAGTGTTTTCTTCTGTTGTCGATAGTGTCACCATGAGTCAAAACCTACTCAGTGGCACCTAACTACAACAGAGCTGTATTCTAGCATTAACCCCCTCCATCAACCCCTCCCCTCCATTCCAGAGCCTCCCTTCTCCAATATACTTGGAAAATGATAGGGATTTCCACAAAGCCCAAGTTTGGTCTTGAGTCATACTCTTGGCAAGGTGTACCATCTTGCTTTTGTCAGTATTGCTGTTGGCCACCACTATCCTCACTGCTGGTCCAGCACCAGCAAATTCAAGACTATGTAAGTCCAGGCAGGTGCTACTGCCACGTTGGCATCTGAGGAAGGCAATGTGGGAAAGCCTAATCATCCCTTAAAGACTTATCCTGTAGGCCCCTCACAACACTACCTCATGAACTGCATGAGTGAGGCTGATTTTAATAAAGAGTTTGGGTAACTAAAGAGAATTACAATGTAGAAGTAATTTCCAATGGTTCACAAAATAGGAATGTTCCCATCATTCAAAAGTAAAGTATCTCTCCCCAAAAAGCCAAAAATCATTAGGGGATAATGGCTTGTGGCCACCACCCTGTTCCTAGGCTTGCTTCCCTCTCTCTCTGGCTTTATCCTTGTTTTCTACTCCATGCTTCTAGTCCTGCCTTGCCATCCAAAAGGGTTCTTGGCTTTGCCCTAAGATCTGTTCTCCCCTCCCACCAGTAAAATCCTTAATACACAGTCACCTGCAGAGAAGGACGGAGAATGGATCTGAGGCTTTATGCCCCAATTACTGCTGTTACTCTTCGCTTGGCACAGGTTCCTGCCTCTTTGTGTTTGTATACCTGTCCATTGCATTAGATTGCTGAACGGAAAACAACCACCTCTATCTAATCCAAAAAATGACAGCTCAATTTTTTTTTCTTACCACTTGGTATATAGTGCATGCATGCCTGCATTCAAATATTTATGAGATTTCAGATAAGTGTCTACCAAAGGCTGAGTAATGTCCTGGCACTAGGGATTCAGGACAGAAATGCATAGAATATTACTGTCTTCCAGGAGTGAGTTCTCAGTCTAATGGGGGCACTATTTGTAGTCCACACTGTAGGATGACTCACTCCACACCCCATCCCAACTCTCTTCTCCCTTCCTTTCCTCTGTGATAGAGATTGGAGTCCCTGGGTGGTGTAAATGGTTAACATGGTTGATGGTTAACCAAAAGGTTCAAGGTTAGACTCCACCCAGAGACACCTCGGAAGAAAGACCTGGCAATCTACTTCTGAAAAATCAGCCATTGAAAATCATATGGAATCTCTTTCTTTTTGCCTTGGTGCATCCCTCAAAGCAAAATGAGTCACCAGCAGTTCTACTGGAGTCACCCGTGGAAATGCAGCTGGCTTCCCACTTTTGCCACGTGTGCTCAAACCAGCATGGTCTGATCTGGAAATATGGTCTCAAGACGTGCAGCCAGTGCTTCCACCAGTACGGAAAGAATATAGGCTTCATCAGGTTGGACTAAGTGATTTTGCTTGAATGGATTATCCAAGACATCTACTCAACAAAAGACACAATGCAAACTCCTTGTACATTAAATTAAAAATCTTCAATTAAAAAAAAAAAACCACAACTCTATGGAGCACGGTTCTACTCTGACACACATGGGGTCGTCATGAGTCAGAGCCAACTCAATGTCACTGGTTTTTGGTTTTATCGCTATTACATTGCCTCCATTAGACTGAGAACCCCCTCCATAGATTGGAGAGCTGAAGACTTGTTTATCTACTCTCCCTTCTAGCTAGCAACGGCTATGTGATAGAGTTCAGGTCAATGAAATATAAACACAAGTCTGTTGAGGGGTGTTCTGGAAAAGCTTTTGCTATTACGTGAAAAGAGAGACAGATAAAAACACAGCTTTTTTGCTTCCTGTCTGGAATGCAGATACGATGCAACAGCCATCTTGCAAAGAAGAGGTGACAAGCCAGACACTAAGCACGGTGGAGTAGTACAGAACGTCCCTGGGTCCCTGACAACGTTGTTGAGTGTATTTTCCTGCTTTGGGCTGCCTGCTTTTGCACATCTTATTATGAGAAAAGTAACCTCCACTTGTTTAAGCCACTGTTTGTAGTCAGGACTCACTTGCTTGAATACATCCCAAAGATATACCTATATGAATAATAACAGCAATGTGAGACGCGCTATATTAGAGGCAAGAAAAACAAGTTATGGGCAAAGAAGAGGAATGACCTCAGAAGGAGGTTAACCTTTGAGCCAATCTGGGTAGAGCAGCAGGAATGTTTCAGATGCAGAAAGGCAAGAAGGGTACTCCAGGCAGGAGGAACAGTGTGTGCAAAGGCAAAGAACCAGTAAGAATGAATAAGGAACTATCAGAAATTGAGCATAGATTGAGAGGAGAGATGGAGCCAGAGAGAGAAATGCAAGGGCAAAATCAGAAATTAGTTTAAACTTTATCTTTTGAGCAATGGAGGAGTACTTGAAAGCTTTAAAGCAGGAATATAAAGAGGATTTTGTAGTTTGGAAAGATAATCCTACCAGAAGAGTAAATTATGGACAAGAGAGAGAAATAGGGAAAGAGTGGAGGATAAGTGCAGGAATCTTGTCAGTGAGAAATGTTGAGGACCTGAACTAAGTAAGCAACAAGCAGCAGGTTTCAAAGGGAAGAAAGAATTTATAAAATAAATGTTGGCTGTACTCTGAAATTGCATAAAATTATATACACAAACACACACAGACAAGAATGCATGTGAAAACTGAATAAAGTTGTAGTTTAGTAAACAGTATCATATCAATGTCAATGACCTGGCTTTGATATTGATACTACAGTTGTATAAAATGTCACCATTGGGGGAAGCTGGATGAAGGGTATATGGTACTCCATGTACTATTTTAGTAACTTCCTGTGAGTCTCTGATGTGAGTCTATTTTGAATTATTTGAAAATAAAAAGTTTTTTTTTTCCTATGAGAATCTAGGCTTTTAAAAGAAAATAAACTATACAGAGAGGAACAGAAGTCAAGTCAGCCTCCACACAACTAAATGTCAAGCAGACAATGGAATGGTGTTTACAGTATTTTGAGAATGAATCAAAATTCAGATCTTAAGAATGGGGAAGACATCGTCTGAAAGTACTAGAAGTGAGCAAGGATGTCATTTAAACCTTGAGCTATCTATGGCATTCCTTTTAATTTACTTTTAAAACATCTTCCAAATGTGAAACTATAATTCTTTAAAGACAAGGGGTGTGTTGTAAAAATAAATTAACACACAAATAAATATTGGGTTGTTTTTCTTTTTGTCCTTCTAACTCCAAGGCCAATGTATATCCTCTTGAGTTGGTGGTCTTTGCATTCCGTTCTCAAGAATGAACGTTCTCTCTGGACGTGGGCTACTAGCAGCAGGTGTGAGGTCACTTGGCCTAGAAGGTCCTGCCCTAAGCCACTGGAGCAGCAGTCTTACTGCCCACCTCAGGTTTCCGAAGGATTCCACATCAGCTCCAGGGCTGCCACTGATGATCCCAGTAGCCCCTTTCTGCTTTGTCTGATGTTTGCCTGCGTTCCCAGTAGCCACACCAACCCCCTGCAATCACCTTCTGTACTTGTACTAACCTGTCCCTACATCCCTTAAAAAAACAAAATAGTTGCCCTTGAGTCCATGACTCATGGTAACCCCATGTGTGTCAGGGTAGACCTGCGTTCCATAGGGTTTTCAGTGGCTAATTTTTCAGATGTAGATCACCAGGCCTTTCTTCCAAGACACCTCTGGGTGGACTCAAACTGCTAACCTTTCAGTTAGCAGCCAAGTGCATTGACTGTTTACACATCCCTTTACTTTGTTCCTACTCTCTGGTTTCTGATCTGCCATCACCCCTGAGCCTCCAGATGAGAAAAGGGGCAATTTACCCTGCTCTGTGAATTCAGGCCAAAAGGAACAATTTCAGGAGAGCCTTTCCCAAACTGTGTTTTACAAAATACTACTATCCCATGAGATATTAATAGGTAGTCCGAAAAAAGAAAAAAAAAAAAGTTCCACTATTAAACTGAGTGAAACAGTTAAATACGGTTGTTTTATTACAAATCATCCCTGCATTTTTAATAGGTTAATACTTTTTGTAAATATTATGTCCAAAACTAATTGGGGGACCTGTATTTGTGGAAATTCTAGTTTCTTTATTCAGAATTCTAGACATTTATAGAACTATAGCTTTGGAAAACGCTATTTAAGGGTGAAGTGTCTCCAAGGATACCAGTCCCTTCCTCTCTCTATAGTTTTCTTTTCCCCATCCTATTCCCAAGCCGTGCTAGCAAAGGAAAACTGGCTGGGTTCCGGGAGTAAGACTTAAGTTCCTTCGGTGCAAGAAAAGGAGAAGGAAGCCACTCCATTTCTTGAAGGGTTGGCAATTGGACTGTGAGCTCTCGGGGAAGACAGGCAGGAGGGAGGCCAAGAAGGAGGTGGAAGAGTTCAGACTCCCTTTTGTTTCAGTTTGATGCAAAACCCTCTGTTTAGCGACGCCTGGCTGACCAGGTTGTTGATCTTTCAAAGCAAAGAACAAAATAGGGAGGAAGTAGAGAAAAATGTGGAAATAGTGCAGGAGAGGGACACAAAGATAAATACAGTAATCTCATTACGGGTGTTTTTCTATTTCAGTCTTTCCTCTCTCCCTCCCGATCTCCTCCTATCTTTCTCTTTCTCTCTCTTTTTTTCCCTTCTCTCTCTTCCGCTTTGCCAGTTGTTATTGCTGTGTGCCATTGAGCTGATTCCAACTCGTAGTGACTCTGTACCAAAAAAACCAAACCTGTTGTCGTCCAGTCAATTCAAACTCATGGCGACCCTATATGACGGAGTAGAACTGCTTCATAGGGTTTCCAAGGAGCGGCTGGTGGATTCAAACTGCCAATCTTTTGGTTAGCAGCCAAACGCTTAACCACTGTGCTACCAGGGACGAGAAGGAGCCCTGGTGGCGCAATGGTTAAGCCCTGGGCTGCTAACTGAAAGGTCAGAGGTTCAAACCCACCAGCAGAGGGAGAAAGACCTGGCAATCTGCTCCTGTAAAGATTACCAAAAACCTAACCCATTGTCATCAAGTTGATTCTGACCTATAGAATGGCTCCATATGGTTTCCAAGGCTGTAATCTTTACGAAAGCAGAAAAGCAGACTGCCACATCTTTCTCCTGAGGGACAACTGCTGGGTTCAAACTGCCAACCTTTCAGTTAGCAGCTGAGCACTTTAACCATTGCAACACCAGGGCTCCTTCTCTGTAAAGACTACAGCCTAGGAAAGCCTAAGGGCCCAAGGGACCGAGAGGCCAAGGAACCACGAAGCAGAAGCTGAAGAGACAAGGAGCATGGGAAGCAGAGTTGCCTCAGTCTGAAAGGGTAGGGGCATGACCTCTGGGGTCTCAAAGGGTGGAGCCAGGGCCTCTGGGGTTTCAAAAGGTGGGGTCACGGCCTCCAAGGTTTCAAAGAGTCAGATCTTCGCCAGCTTGGTTCCGGAGTGTGTGGCTGCCTTTCATGAGTGCCAGCAGGATGGGACCCCAAAGCTGAAGGGGTGGGGCTGCATGTCCAAGGGGCAGAAGAATGGGGTCTGCCAGGGCCCAGGGGGTAAAGTAGCCACTCAAACGAACTAGGAGAATGAGGCCACCCTAATACAAGGAAGCAGAGTTGCCATTCCAGTGGGCCTGGAAGGTGGAGCTGAATAAAGCCCAGGGCCTAGGGGCCTCCACCCAGAATCCCGAGAGTGTGGCCAACACGCAGAGTCTGGAGGGCAGGGCCATTGCCTAAATGGTCTCAGAGAACAGAGGATTATTTTCAAGGCTTGAAAGCTAATGCAATGTGTTCTGCTGACTTGCTTGGTGCCAGCTTTCCCTTCTTTCCCTCCAATTTCTCCCATTTGTAATGGAAATGTCTACCTTGTGCCTGTTCCACCATTGTACTTTGGAAGCAGATAATTTGTATTCTAGATTTCACAGATGAAAAGTGATTTTATAGAAGATGAGATTTTGAACTTGGAGTTGATTTAAGATTTTTGTGGCCAGGACATGAATTTTGGGGGGCCAAAGGGTGGAATGTTATGGATTGAGTTTTGTCCCCTAAACATATGTATCAACTTGGTTGGGTCATGATTGCCGGTAATGTGTGGTTGTTCAGAATTTTGTGATCTGGGGTGATTATCCCACGTGTTGTAAATCCTAATCTCTGCCTGTGCTTAATGAGGCAAGATTAGGTTATGTTAAAGAGGATTGGGTTTGGATGTAACATCCTTAGTCAGGTCATGGCCCTGATCCAATATAAGAGGAGTTTCCCTGGGGTGTGACCCGTATCACCTTTTATCTTACAAGAGATAAAAGGCAAGAGAAGTGAACGACAGAGAGGGACCTCATACCACCAAGAAAGAAGTGCTGGGAGTGGAGTGAATCCTTTGGACCCATGGTCTCTGAGTTGAGAAGTTCCTAGACCAGGGGAAGATTGATGACAAGGACCTTCCCTCGGAGCTGACAAAGACAGAAAGCCTTCCCCTGGAGCTGGTGCCCTGAATTCGAATTTCTAGCCTCCTGGACTGTGAGAGAATAAATTTCTGTTTGTTAAAACCATCCACTTGTGATATTTCTGTTGTAGCAGCACTGGATACCTAAGACAGGTACCCTCCTCATAAGACTATAAGAAGTATTGACTAAATTAACCCACATAGCACATAGATTGGCACTTACAGAGCCCTTCATAAAAATACGCTATTCTAAGTACATGCAACCAAAGACCAAATCCATTGCCATCGAGTCGATTGTGACTCATAGCAAACTCATAGCAACCTTATAGGACAGAGTATATCTGCCCTATAATGTTTCCAAGGCTGTAGTCTTTATGGAAGCAGACTGCCTGCCACACCTTTTGAGTTTGAACTGCCAACCTTTTGGTTAGTAGTCAAGCGTTTAACCACTGTGCCACCAGGGCTCCTTGGTACAAAGTACAATATCTATTTTATTGGTGCAAATGGTTAACATGCTCAACTGCTAACTGAAAGGTCGGAGGTTCGAGTCCACCCGGAGGTGCCTTGGAAGAAAGGCCTGGCAATCTACTCCCAAAATATCAGCCATTGAAAACCCTATGGAACAGTTCTACTCTGATACACGTGGGGTCTCCAAGAATCAGAATCACTGCCCTGGGACTAGGGCTCCCTCACTGGGAAACTTTGCTGAACTTTGTTGCAGGTCAAAGTTAATGTTCTCCTCATACAAAGCCAAAGCCTCCTGCTCTTCCCAGTCAAGTGGGTGCTAATACGTTCGGGGGCAGTGACTTCCTAGTGACAAATATGGCAACTGGTATTTCACAATTTTCTTAAGTCATCAACTTAGCTAGAATCAACTCTTCTAAAAAATGTGCCAGAGGTTAAAATTAATTCACTGTTAGAGAGATTTTGGGATGCCCCTTTTTTTCCTTTATTAAAAGAACCCAGAACAATGTTTGAGTATTTCTAATTTCTGATTTGACCCCTCCCTTTCCCATTGCCATTGATTTCTGGAAGATTGCAAACACTGCTTCTGCTTTCACAGCTGCACTTCCTCTCTGGCCATTGGAATTTAACTCATCTGGGGCTGAAGATTTACATCTAGTTAATGTAGTTAGACCCTCTCTTCCTCGCCACCTCACATACCTTCATTCATTCAACAGGTAGTCTTGAGCAACAGCACTGTACCAGTGCAGAGTTAGCTGCTGCAAGACAAAGCTCATTGTCTAATGTCTTAAACATCACTTCCCTCTGCCTGCCATTTGTTTCATCCTTTTTAGGCTAAGAGTATTCCCCTTGCTATGGAAAAAATGGAAGCAAAGTAGGAGTTGAGCAGTTTTGCTTTCTGTTTGTACTCTGTTAATATTTCTCTGAGCAGTGTGCCTTTCCCTGTCTTGTTCTTCTTCTTGACCTAAGCAGAGCCTTAAAAGCCCTTTATGATGAGGTCAGCATTTCCCCCAAGCCTCTGCTCTTCTGTCGCTCCAATATGCTTCATTTCTGCACGTAGCCCTGCGTCCACCTTTTATATATGACTAAGTCTGCACCTACAGAGAGCTTTCTGTGCAGCCCCATTAGTTTCCTCAGATGCCTCTCCCTTTCTTCTCTCACTGTGCAAGGTATTAGTCAGGATAAGCTAGTTTTTGCTGCAGGAACAAACTATCCCCATGGATTAAAACAACGATGAACAATTGTTAATTTCTTGCTCACTCAGCCAATGATTCACCTGTGATGACTCAGCAATGCAGGCTGACAGAGGCTCCATCATCCTGTGCTGCACCACAAGGATATGTGGCCTTCTAGGTCAATGCAACGGGAGGGCAGGGTGGGCACAGAAATAGACATTCCAATTGCCAATGAGTCAACTCTGATTCATGGCGATCCCGGGTGTATCAGAGTAGAACTGTACTCCATAGTGTTTTCTTTCTTTTTGTTAATTTTGTTTCTTTTGTTGTTATTGTTGAGAAAATACACAGCAAAACATAGACCAATTCAACTGTTTCTACATGTACAATTCAGTGACATTGATTACATTCTTCGAGTTGTGCAACCATTCTCATCCTCCATTTCTGAGTTGTTCCTCTCTCATTAACATAAATTCACTGCCTCCTGAGTTTCCTATCTAATCTTTTGAGTTGCTGTTATCAATTTGATCCCATATGGATAGTTCTTAAAAGAGCATAACACTCAAGGCAGACTTTTTTACTAATTAAGCTACTGTTTGGTTTTAAGAAGGCTTCAGGGGATTTTTTTTGTGTATGTGTGCTTTAAGAAAGTTTACAGTTCAAGTTAGTTTCTCATACAAAAATTTATACACACATCATTATGTGACCCTAGTTGCTCTCCCTATACTGTGACAGCACACTCTTCCTTTCCACACTGTATTTTCCCGTGTCCATTCAACCGGCTACTGACCCTCTCTGCCTTCTCATCCTTCCTCCGGACGGGAGCTGCCCATTTCGTCTCATGTGTCTACTTGAGCTAGGAAGCACACTCTTTACAAGCATCACTTTATGTCCCATAGTCCAGTCTAATCTTTGTCTGAAGAGTTGGCCTCGGGAATGGTTTTAGTTTTGGGCTGAGTCTGAGGGCCATATCTTCCAGGGTACCTCCAGTCTCAAACCATTAAGTCTGGTCTTTTTACTAGAATTTGAGTTCTGCTCGCCACTCTTCTCCTGTTCCTTCAGGGACTCTCTGTTGTGTTCCTTGTCAGGGTGGTCATTAGTGGTAGCCAGGCACCATCTAGTTCTTCTGGTCTCAGGCTGATAAAGTCTCTGGTTTATGTGGACCTTTCTGTCTCTTGAGCTAATATTTTCCTTCTGTCTTTGGTGTTCTTCATTCTCCTTTGCTCTAGGTGGGTTGTGACCAATTGATGCATTTTAGATGGCCACTCACTAGCTTTTAAGACCCCAGATGCCACTAACCAAAGTAGGATGCAGAACATTTCCTTAATAAACTTGGTTATACCAATTGACCTAGATGACTCAGGCAGTATTTTTCATTTAAGGTCTAGAGAATTATCTCAGAGCAATAGTTTCAGGAGATCATCCAACCTTCATGGCTCCAGGAAGTCTGGAGTCCATCAGAATTTTAAATCCTTTTCTGCATTTTCCCCCTTTTGATCAGGATAATTTTATAGAATCTTTGATCAAAATGGTAGAAAGGCACCATCCAGTTTTTCTGGTCTCATGGCAAAGGAGGCAGTTGTTTATGTCATAAGATAATCTTTAAACCTTAAACCAAAAATATCCCCTGAAGCCTTCTTAAAACTAAACAATAGAGGCGAGGCCAAGATGGCAGAGTAGTCAGATGCTTCCAGTGGACCATCTTACAACAAAGACCCGAGAAAACAAGTGATTTGATTATATATGGCAATCCGGGAGCCCTTAATATCAAACACAGAGTTGAGGAACCAGACTGAGTGGCAGAGGGAGGGAGAGACAGTTCAGAAGCAGCAACGAGTTGCCAGACCTAACAGGTGAGAGGCTGAGCCCTTCAGGCCTGAGCAGCTCCGGGGTGAGCAGTGAGGCAGGCAAGCGGCGGTGCTTGGGAGGCGCATTTTCCACACTGGGAGAGACCCAGTGCCAGAGAATCTACACGGCCACCCAGAAACAGTGAGAAGCAGCCCTCATCAGCGAAAGATAAGTAATTGCCTACGGCCTGCCTACCGTGCGGATGAAAAACACTCCCCTTAGGGAAAAACCTCTCTCCCATTTACCTCCCTGCTCCCTGCTCTGCACTGGGTCCCAACTGGCTTCAGCAATTGCCGAGTCCCCAGGGCCAGAAGTAGGATCCGTCATACTCACGAAGCCATTCTCCCTGCCTTAGACAGTGCACAAACTAACAAACCGGGGAAAAAATAAACTGCCAGCTCCCCTAAGTCAGGAACCCAGGGTAGGCACAGCTCCTTTGCCTAGGCACAGGCATAAGGGATCCATGGACTTTGAGTGCCTTTCCTCCTGCAGAGACTTCTGTGGGCCCATCTCAACAGCATAGGCCCTCATTACTGCAGTACAACAGGGTATATACCTGAAGTGGCAGGGTCTTGACATTTGACACTGCTCTGTCCTTTAAGCAGGGTCTTCACCTACCCACATCAGGGGCCTGAGGACTGGTGGCTCCACCCATGCCAGCTAGCCACCTGCGATAGGGGTCCATGAATAAGAGGTACCCCCCAGTACTTACAGCCAACAGCATTAGCTGCTCATACACTGGGTACAAAACCCACCTACCTGCGTGCACTAGGAAAAAGGGACATGCCTTCCTCCTGGACACTCGGGGGTGGCTGTCAGCCCCCTGTCTTCTTCAGAGTGTGTCAGATGCCTGTGCCTACACCAATCACCCATGCCTCTCTAGGACTTAAGTGAGAACCTACACCACACACTTGGTAGCTATCTACCTGGGTGCCTGAGCTGAATCCATAAAGGAGGAGTGGGCAGACTCCTGAGCTCACATACCTAGTAACAGATCTAACCACCTGGTGACAGGATAGTAGAGCTTCAGAGGTGCCAATAATCAAACTAGCTCATATGATCGGCCTCTTTGGGCATATCAAAATGAAACAAGAAGCTAGGACACAGTAAGCAAACATAAAATAAATAAATATAATAACTTCTTGATGACTCTAAGACAACAGTCAAAATCAAATCACATAAAGAGGCAATCCATGATGGCTTCAGCAAGCTC
>NW_004444122.1:3313555-3491740 GCF_000243295.1 Trichechus manatus latirostris | reverse complement strand
CAGAAGAACTAGATGGTGCCCAGCTACCACCAACGACTGCCCTGACAGGGAACACAACAGAGAGTCCCGGCTGGAGCAGGAGAAAGATTGGGTGCATAACTCAAATTCTAGTAAGAAGACCAGACTTAATGGTCTGACTGAGACTGGAGGAATCCCGGAAAGCATGGCCCCTGCATTCTCTATCAGCCCAGAACTAAAACAATTTCCAAGGCCAACTCTTCAGACAGGGATTGGACTGGACAGTGGGACATAAAGTGATACTTGTGAGGAGTGTGCCTCTTAGCTCAAGTAAATACAAGAGACTAAGTGGGCAGCTTCTGTCCGGAGGCAAGATGGGAAGGCAGAGAGTGTTACAAGCTGGTTGAATGGACATGGGGAATCAGGAGTGGAAAGGAGGAGTGTGCTGTCACAGTATGGGGAGAGCAATTAGAGTCATGTAACAATGTATGTATAAATTTTTGTATGGGAAAAAATTAAAAAAAACAAACAAACAATAGTTTAGCTTAACCAGTAAAAAAGTCTGCCTTGAGCATTATGCTCTTTTAAGATCTATCTAGCTACAGATATACATATATAGATATTCCCCACCCGTCTGTGAATTTGTCATACTCTTTTTGCTGTGTTGGCTTGTGTGTCACTATGAAGCTGGAAGCTATGCCACTGGTATTTCCAATACCAGCAGGGTCACCCATGGTGGGCAAGTTTTAATGCAGCTTCCGGACAGACTAGGAAGAAAGGCCTGGCAATCTACTGAAAATTAGCCAATGAAAACCCTATGGGTCACAACAGAATATTATCTGATTTAGTGCTAGAAGATGAGGCCCCTGTGTAGGAAGGCAACAATGGACTCAAGCATGCCAGTGATCATGAGAATGGTCTGTTCTGTTATACATGGGGCCATCGTGAGTCAGAGTCAACTCAACAGCAACTATTAGCAACAACATAGACATAGACATAGACATGGATATATAAATATCATCCATTTATTCATGCAAGGATATAGAATTCCTGCTTCCCACCACATAGATTATAAGTGGTGGTCATGTTTTCTACCATGTGGAAAAGTCCAGTGCCTAGCGAGAATGAAACCAACACACCAAAAGAAGCCGGGAAGAAAAATGGAGAGCAAGTCTTCCACATATTCAAAAATGTGAAATTGTGTACTCCAGATTAGTATGCAAACACAGTTAAGCCTGTGCGTATCTTGCTTACTGTAAACCCATGTGTACCTCGCTTACTGGTTAATCTGCCCCTGTTGCCATATCTTTCTCCTAAGGAGCAGCTGTTACGTTTGAACCACCAGCCTTTTGGTTAGCAGCTGAGCACTTAACCACTGCATCACCAGGGCTCCTTACCACAGGTATAGGGATTAGGATTTACAACACATATTTTTGGAGGATACAGTTCAATCCATAACAGCTGGATTACATATGCGGTGGCATCAGGAGTGTGATCATCATTTTCACAAAAGAGGAAACCAAGAATCCATAATGGGAAGTAGCTTGGTCAAGATTACCAGCTAGTAAACAACAGAGCTAGGATTTGGACCCTTATCTCTTAGACTCTAGAGCCCCTTCTCTTCCCCTTCACAGTGTACAAATCACCTGGAGATCTTGTTAAAATTCAGATTCTGATTCAGTAGGTCTAGACTCTAGAGTAGGACCCGAGAGTCTGTGTTTCTACCAAGCTCCCAGGTGTTGTGGACATCGGTCACTGGACTCACTTTGAGTAGCAAAGCTTTATAGGACAACATGGCCCTGAGAGCTTACGTTCCCTGAGAATTGGTTGAAATCTTGGGGAGAAATTTTTGACTTTCGTGAACCATGGAATTGGTAGAGGTTTGAGCTAATTTTACATAGCTGTTTTGGGGTAGGGAGGCCTCCAACTAACATCTGGGCTACATAAGTATTTAGTTGTACAGCACACAGCTAGTTTTTTTTTTTTTTTTTTTAAGATGCAAGGGATTCGGAAAACTCCTTTTTTTGTCTGCAGGCAAAAGCTTCCCTGGAGAAAGCAGACCTCTCTGCTGGCCCCTGTTCCTTCCAGGGTTTGCCCTGCACTGCCCAGCTCTTCACCTCACCTGGGGCGTGTCCGGCACCCCAGTTAGCCATCAGGGAGCTGGAGCAGAAGTCCCCTGCATCTCCTTGCACCCCTCCCCCACCACACACTGTCCAAAACGTCAAAATTATAGCAATAATGTGAATTGCAGTGAGAGATGGAACTGTGAGAAATGGATTAGTATGGAACACATGTCTTAAGCCCGGGGGAAAATCCAACTTTTCAGGAAAAACAACAATTAAAAGGGAAAAAAAAAAATTACACATACTCCAGAAACGGGGTGGGGGGAGCAAAGAAACTTGGCCTAGGATACTCCTAGCTGAGAGTCTAGGAAACCTAAAATGACTGTTGGCAGGTCTTTGCTGGGGCGGGGTGTGGTTCCCTCTCTGAAAGCTCCAATACACTGTTCAAGGACGAAAGTGGCTTTGAGCTGTGCCTCAGAAGCAAATAAGATGTTGCCACAATGTTCTTTCATGATACCAAATTTGAGCTCATCTGTAATCTATCAAGAGCTGCAGACCTCACCCCATCTCTCAACTCATTTCATTGCTGCCACGTAAAATTGAACCTATCAAAACGCAAGCACTTGTTTGGCAATGTCTACATAAGCTGAACATACACATGTCCTATGACCTGGCAAGTCTACTCAATGGTACATACCCAAAAGACATGCGCTCAGGTGTTCACCAAACGTATGTACAAGGAAGCTTATAGAGGCCCTATTTGTTCTAGCTCTGAACTGGAAACAACTCAATTGTCTATCAGTAAATTGTGGTATACATGGAGAATGAATGAACTATAACTCTATTCAACAACATAGATGAATTTCATAATATATTGAATGAAAGACAAAAGTAATCTAAGGTATTAGAAATCAGAATGATGGTATCCTTAGTGGGAGGGGGCGGCACAAGGAGGGGTGGGTGTCTGGGGTGCTAGTAGTGCTCAGTTTCCTGACCTGGGGACTTGTTACACAAATGTGTTCACTTTGTGAAGATTCTTCAAGCTGTATACTCATAATCTGTGTACTTTTCATACAATATTTTATAAACCAGTTGCCATCAAGTTGATCCCGACTCATGGTGACCCCATGTGTGTCAGAGTAAAACCGTGCTCTATAAGGTTTTCAATGGCTGACTTTTTGGAAGCAGATAGCCAGGCCTTTCTTCCAAGCAGTCTGAGAGTGGACTCAAACCGCCAACCTTTTGGTTAGCAACTAAGCACGTTCACTGTTTGTACCACCCAGGAATTCCATATATGTTATATTTCGATCAAAAAGTTTAGTTAAAAAAGAAAAAGCTTAACAGTCCCCTCAAAATCAAAGTCTCTTTTCTTTCAATGATTGCAAATCAGCACCTCAGAGGTGCTGCCTGCTGCCCTTTCCCCGTGCCTCTACCACGGTCCAGCTTGTGGACGCTTTCTTCTATGGGACTCACTCTGGTCTCCTCCCTTCCTGCTTCACAGCCACTTCCCCACTCAGGGCCTCAACCCTCAGATCTGTTAGGAAGGAAATCGCTGCCTCACTAGGCTGTCTGCTTTCCATCTCTCCCATCCGCACCTTCCAAAGCAATTATTCTATATCTCTGCTTTCATCAGGACCTTCTTATTCAAACTTTCAGTCCCCACCTGTTATAGAAAGGAGTCAAAGATGGCCTCTGTGTACTGGCCCCAAGTTGTTTACTTCTCCATAGCAAGCTGAGGCCCCTTAGCCTGAAAACAGCCCGCTGGGGCCAAATTTAAACTCGTACGCATTCAATTGTTTTAAAAGTAGCCCAAATAAGCCGATTTTTAGCCACTTCGAGGTGGCCTTCTTTACATAACCAGTGAAACTGCACCCAACATCTGCTAACCATACATAAAATAAAACCCTGTAGGTATAAGGACCCTAGGATGCTACTGTCCTTTGGAGCTCTCTGACCTAGAGACTCCTTACCTTGCTACAGGAGGACATCACCTAGGGACACGTAAGCTTTCCCCCCTCCCTTCTCGTCTTCCCTTATGGTGGCTCCCTGCACCGTCCCTGCCTCTGGAAGACCTCCTGCTGTCAGAGGCCACCTCTGCACGCAGCTGTGAATGCAGCTGCCACAATAAACAGCGTGCTGTGCAACGCTGCTATCTCAGGATCATCTCTTTCCTTGATCAGCCCTGAATTCCCTCCAACTCACGAGAAAATCATTTTGATTCTCCTGGGATCCATATTTCTGGGTTCCCGAAGTAGGGGTGACCCACACAGGCCATCTGCCCTTAAGTGTCCTTTTGAACCTTGAAGGAACTGATTTCCTGGAGTCCCTCTTCAGGTCAAATAATAGCTTAGTAAGCAGCTTAACCCATTGCCATCGAGTGAGTCAATTCTGACTTAGTTTCCAAGGAGCACCTGGTGGATTCCAACTGCTGACCTTTTGTTGAGCAGATGTAGCTCTTAACCATTACGCCACCAGGGTTTCCTTTAAGCAGCTTAGGGGAGAGCATTTTACCTTAGGCATTGGGTTCTTTTGGAAAATTATCTATGCGCAGCCAGCTTCAAGAAGCAAGAACTCCAGGATCAGACTAGAGGCTGTTTTAGGATGTACAACATGTCCTTGGTGACTATTTCTGTAATGAGCCCTGTGCCTTGATGTTATCTTCTCAGAAATTAGCATGACAATGACCTATATTGCCCTCTTTCTCTGTCCCCTCTTCAGAGTCCCTTCCCAACATGTTGGGTAAGGATGCCGGATAAACTGTATCTACTCACAATAAATACATTCCAGTACGCTAATTTTGGGTGTTTCTCTAAACAATTTCGGTTTCTGATACTCACTACACCACCACACCACCCCCACTGAGCCCAGGATAAAGCCCAGCTCAAGTCCCCTCCCTCTCACTTTTAAAAATCAGGCTACAAGGTCCCTTCCAACTTTATCCACTCTGTGCCCCATAATGAACCAGTTCTCCAGCTAACGTTGTTTCTTAACACTCACACCTCCTCCTGTGTTTGCTGCCTGCATCCCAAGCAAGCAGCAAGTGAGAAAGCCCCAAGTTCCCATAATCTTGCTCACACGGGCCAGCTCAGATTCCTTTGACCTTCCTGATGAGCCTTGACCTTAGCCTCATTCAACCCCTCTCTCTCTTGAGCTTTGGCCATCTGTACTTACTTGCCTGGACCATTCAGAACTGATGTCATCCCTGTGCACCCCTTGAAGGGAGCTAGAGAGAAAAAAGTTTCTGAACTTTTTTCACCCATGCCCAGGCCCAGAACACATTCCTTTCACCATTCAATGGCAAAGCGCCTCTGGCCCCCAGGCCTAGGTCACTCAGATGCTCAATCTGGTCCTGAAACTCCAAAATACATATCAAGTAAACTCAGCAGCTGAGAAAACGGCCCACTGACTACCAACGATGACACAGCGTGAGTCTTTCCTCCAGCCACACAATGGAGAAGCTGAGTAATACGTGGAATTCACTAAATGACAAGATTCAGATCACAAGGGTTTTAAGGTCAGCTGAAACACGATTGCCGGATTTTCCCTTCCTCTTGGGTAAAGGCTCTCTGAGACAACCCCACTTTTTCAGAGAATCAAGGCTGGAGTCATTGCCCAGGCAGTTCCTGGCCTGCTGGCCAGGGCCAGGCGCTTCTCGGCCCTTCCCCCTGGGTCAGGCTGCAGGAGGATTCAAGATGGAAATGAGGCAATGTTGGCAGGGCAGCCTCTGAGGGAAACAGTAAAACTCTGCCCCCTTGCAGCCCTAAGCATTAAAGGAAGCAAATTAGCAGAAGCAAGCAGTAATTTGCATGCAGACAATGGGAGTCATCCTTTCTATGCAGGGGGGGAAAAAAAAAAAAAGAGGCAAGTTTGAGGGAGCAGGGAAATCATTGGGGGAGGGGAGAGAGTTACTTTATAAACACAGAACTAGGCTCAAGCTCTTATTATCAGAATTACCCTTCTTAAGAAATTCCATCAAATACTCTTTGTTAGACCCTGACCTTGGAAGAGGCTGCACAGGCCCGGCTCACTATTATTTCCTCTCCATCGCTATCGGCCGCATTGTCTCATGATCTTGTTGTTCCCTCCGGTTCCAGTCTCTACAAAATGTTTAAGATTATCCAATGTGCCTGCTTGGAGGGTGGAAAACAAGTGATAATGATCTAAGAATGACAAACCGAACAAAGCACCCGTCCTGGGACAAGAAAACCAAGATGTCACCAGATAACCCCCAATAAAAGATTAACTCATCTGGGACGTGACCACCTCAGGGTGGAACTAACACAAACTTCTAAGACCCATAATCCTGTCCCTATCAAAGCCTTCAGCCGATCTCCAGTGGGGGAGACAGGTTTTTTTGGAGGAATCTATTCCCCTCTGTCTCCTATATATCGATATTAATAAAACTCTTGCGGCTCACCTCACCTCGTCTCAGAATTGGCTATTGCAGCAGGCGGCTCCAATCTGCGTTATGGCAGTAACAAATTTGGTGGCCCGTATGGAGAGCTTCAGCCGCTTGAGATGCAGCAGCCCTGGGGCAGGGTCTGGGGCTGATCGACAGCTCTCCCAACAAGCAGCTGCAGAGGTTTCATTTGCCTCTGGGGAGACTATCAGCCAGACTTGGGTCTGCCATGGCACCTCTGGTCGCCAACTGCACCAAAAGAGGTGTGTGAAAGAAAAGCAAGACCTGCATAGGAGGGATCCCAAGGTGAGTCCGCGACTCCTCTCCCTGTTGCACTCAGGGCCAGGGTGGATAAGGCAGGCCCAAGGTTTCCGGAACAGAACCTGAGCCCTTGGTTTCTGAGGCAAGACATGCCTCAGATGACCGATCCCCGTGACTAGGGTCGCAAGAAGGGACTCCTGGTAACTCTGGAGTCCTGGTTCCAGGTGTGTGAGTGCTCGTAAGTGTGTCTGGGAGGTTGAGATTCTCTAAGATCACCTCTGTCGGCAGACAGGGCCGACTGAGAGGTTGAAGGGGTCGAGAGCACCTCCGTCAGCTTGCAGGATTTATTCATTTACTGTGGTTTTGTGTCTGTCCTGTCCATTCATCTACTGTGGTTCTGTGTCTGTCCTGTCCACTGTCTGTGTGTAACTAGTATTATACCATCTACTTGGGCACCCTGATTCAGCTGTTAGGGAAAGTGAAAATACCCTGGGTGAGACTGGTTCTTGAGACAGCCATAGTATCTTAAGACCATGTTCATGAGTTAACTGATCTGGATCCTGAGAGCCCTGAAAATGCCAGAATGGTCAATATAATCTTTACAGGACAAAGTGCCCCTGGTATTAAGAGAAAGCTTCAGAAAGAAGGAAACCAAAAGCTTGAACCTGATCGCTTAACGTCTTTGATAAATGAGCCTGGATTTTTCCCCCCACTACTGATTCACTGGTTTGGGGTTCATATTTAAAAACACTATAAATTGAGTATACTAGAAGTAACTTGGAATTTCAGTGACCACTTTGGGAAAATGAGCTTTCATTTGTGTTGTCTGTTTTTTTCCTTTAGGGAACTTCGCTTGATGCTCGGGTTTTGTCAAAAGGTCTAATATTCCTCCATCTGAGGCTCTGGCAAGTTAATAAGTTTTATGCAGAACCTGTTTTTTTCCATTGAATTGAGTCGAACTTATCAAAAATTGCTATGTACACTTTAAAAAACTAGAATCCACATATCCTTATTTTGTGTGGTATTGTCTGGTGAGTCTATGTGGTTTCTGCCTCCTTTTGTCCTGAAAGAGCTTGCTTCTGGCCTAGAGCACTGTGTCTAAGTCTGTCTTATATCAGGTTGGAGGTTATGGCTAAGAATTGCTGTTTTTTGTAAGGTTGGTCATAGACCCTCAGTTCTTTCTTGGTCCAGAAAAAAGCTGCATCCTGTGTCTGTCTTATGATTTAGACTTTTAATAGCTACTTGGAGAAACTTTGATACAAATTGGTCTATTTGAAAAGTATGCTTTTAAGATCTTTATGTTTTATACTATGTCAGTCTTAAAGCAAAATCTAAGTAACTTAAGCTAGATATTATATAAAATGTGTTTTATTTAAGAAAAAAGGATAGTTTTGTCTTAAAGTAAAAGTAGCAGTTCCAGAACAGTGAAAAAGAAATTAGTTATCTTTTGTCCTTCAAAATTCCTAGGTCAATTTAAACACATGTAAATGAATTGGGATGACATCCCCAGCACCAGTCTTGCTGGCCAAGTGTTGATGGATTCATTTACAAAATTGCTAAAGAGCTTTGGTATTTACTGGGTAGATAGCCTTTCAAAATGCCTCCATCAACTTAAACATAGGTAAATGTCTTCCTTGAGTCAAGAGAGTAGGGGCAGGGTACGATCAGGCCTCCTCAGCACCCAGCACCCAGTCTCCAAGGTCTTGTAGCTCAAGGGAAGCTTTTGAAAGACCCTTTCCAGCTAGGTGGAGACTCTTTTAAGACAAAAAATAAGAAAAATTGCAGCTTTGCTATAGGTATCAGAAACTGAGTGGATCCTAATAATAGAACTGTAAACAAATTCTCTCTATTATAGGGGAACTCTAAGAAGTCAAACAAAAGAAATCACAATAAGACACACCTAAAACGCTGGGAAAAATGTTTCCAGCAATAGTCAGAGGCTTAAAGTTATATCCATATCAATGAACTGGTCAATTGAACAGAGACTTTGTGATTTCCAAAGCCAGTTGATAAAATCGTTAAGGGCTAAAATTAGGTTGGGAAAAATATGAGAAATAGTAAAAGTTAAATGAAAATTAGAATATTTAAACAGATTTTCTTTCAACAACAGTTATGTTTCATTATATACAGGCTTAAAATAATTCCCAAGACATTTTATGTAACTTATTCATATCAAATTGAGTTAATAGATATTTGTTATAATTTAAGTTTATATACTTTGTCTTTTTATGCCACAAGAGGAAGAATGTATGTATATATTTAAGTCTGCTAATGAGTATGTTCATTTTTGCCATTTAAAGTAATGCACTATAAGAGATATGCAACAAAGGCAACGTTTAAGAGGTTTATTGAAAAAGAAATTTATTTGATATGGTCAAGTTTTATCTGTCTGACTAAACTTTAATGGTTTAATTTATGAGATTTTTTGGAGTTTTAATGTTAAGTAGCATATAAAACAAAGAATTAGGTTTCTCGCTGTTAAAATAACAAAATTTTCTTTTGATTTCTGAGTTAAAGGGTTAATTTATTCTTTGTAATCTTCCTGGAAGACAAAGGTTTGGCCTCTCATTAGAATAAGACTCCTGAGTCCGAATACTAAGCCACATGGCTTTTAGGAAAGAAAGCTAAGGTTTTTACTTTAAGATCTTTGGTTAAATAACTTAAGCATTGTTTCATAGTGACCTATAATATTATCATTTCTTCATTGTTAACTTGATCGCAACTTTATCTTTTTGAATCTAGCATCATCAAAACCAATGGTTTGATTGGGGAATTCACATCATTTACGTAGGAAGTTTTTTTTATTACAATTCAGGTATTTAAAGATTGATAATCTTGGTATATTCCTGGTATATCCTGACTATATGGTATTTTGTCTCAAAATTATTATGTAATACATCTGAAGCTCTTTGAATATGGTTAATGGTTATATTTAGAAATATTTTTATCTAAAGTTTTATTTTTATTTTAACTGGTTTTATTTGGCCTTTACATTGCACTTGTAATTAACTTCTATCAGGTCTTTCACTATTAAGAGTATCATTTTTATAAGTTAATCATGGCCATATTAAGTTTTGTCATCTGCAGATAAGTTTCTACTTTGCTGATTTGCTGAAAACATTTGACCAAAATATCTCAACAAAAAGAGGGACTATGTTGGACTTACTAAAAGGACTGCGACTAGACTCAATCAAGATTTCCAGAACTCTTAGTAGAAGCTGATGAGTTCACACACTGCTGCTGATCCAGAATCACGTAGAACAGAAATTAACTACATAACACTGAGTAAACAAAAGGAAACTATGGGTTTTATGTGAGAATATTGCTGATGTTTTAAGGTCCTACTTTTTGGATATAAGAAATCATTTTACTTTCTCCTAAAGTATCTAACTAATGGGTTTAGATATTGTAACTCTTGAATTAGAAGTTCTGTTGGTAAATTTAGCAAAGTTGTGACTATCATCACCAGAGAAGTGTCTGAAATTTGAGCTATGATTTTACAAAATAGAATAGTATTAGCTTTCCTGTTAGTCTCTCAAGAAACAGTTTATGCCTTAATAGATAAATGTTGCTGTATTTATATTAATACTCAATCTGAGGTTTTACAAAATGTAGTTGCTGTTGAGGCACATGAAAAGCAGTTACTGATGCTGCTTATGCATAAACAAACACCTATTATGGGGGGAGGCCCATCTATCCCAGCCAAATCTCCTCTAGGCTGCATTCTAGCAAACACGAGGAGGTATAGCTACTAGCCTATGACAAGAAAGAAAACGATATGCTTATGTAACACTGTATGGCCCCAAAACCAGCTGGGGGACCAGGAACATTGGCCCCAAAATGGGTCTTTGGCTTATGGCACCAATTTTCAGCTTGAATTTTTTTTTGTAGGAAAAAATGAGACAAAGTTCTCTATATTCAAGCTTTCATGTCTATCAAACTTTAAATCCCTCTAACCAGGTTCTTTTCCAGGGAAAGCCGAAGGCAAAAGTGCTTCCTGAATCCTTACTGGAGGGTCCCCTTTTAGAAGGAAGAGAACCTATAACTGCTTCGGCTCCCCCTGCCACATAGGGAAGGTGCGGTAGAAGCCAACAGGTTGGGTCAAGGAATGACAGCAGAGTCCCCCACAGAAAGGGCCGAGCCTGATTCTAGTCCAGCCATCTTGAGAGGAACTGACAAAGGAAGGGAATCTGGAAGTAAGAGTCCGACTTCATCGGATATGGTCTCCCCCCCTACACACACCTGTCAGGGTACTCTTTTTGGTGAGGGTACTGCCAGGGCTTGGGCAGGGCAATTTCTCTGAGAAAAATTGCAGCCAAAGGAGGAACAATGTTAGTACATACTCCTTTCTCTACCTCCAACTTGTATAATTGGAAGAATCATAATCCTCCTTATTGGAGTAACCCAAATAGGATTGCAGAGTTGTTCCTTTCCGTTTTCTACAGATCCCGCCAGAAAACGCATGAGCCTTGCAGGCAACACTGTTGTAAGAAGAAATAGTGACATGTAGTGGCATTCCTTTCCATATTCGACAAAAGGTGAATCCGGAGGTCTGGGCATAAGAAAGGCCTGGATGAGCCCAAGTCAGCCGCACTGGTTAAAATTACTTTAAAATCCAGAGCACCTATTGTAAACCAGAGGCAATATCCCCTCCGAAAGGAAGCTTTGGAAGCGTTCACACCATTGGTGCATCGACACATAAAAACTGGACTTTTAAAATCTTGCCAGTTTCCGTACAACACCCCTATTGTACCGGTGTTGAAACTGGGGACAAGAAAATATTGGTCTATTCGAGACCTAAGGAAAATCAACCAAATAGTAGAGGACATTCATCTGATTGTGCCAACCCATATACCCTCTTTGTTACTATACTCCGTCAATGTGCTTGGTTTTCAGTACTGGGCTTGAAAGATGCCTTCTTTTGTATTCCTCTACACCCTGAGTCTCAGCCTCTATTTGCCATTGAATGGACTTATATTAAGACAGGGAATTGCTGTGGGGGTACTAACTCAAACCTGGGACCAGCCAGGTGACTGGTGGCCTACTTTTCAAAACAGCTGGACAACGTGGCCTGGAGATGACCCTCTTGTCTTCAAGCTGTGGCTGCTACATGTGACCTGTTACAGAAAGCAGAAAAAATTCACCCTTGGACAAAAGGTTCCAACCCAGAGATCAGAGATCAGGTCCTGTTGAAAATCTGGAAGAATCAACCCCCGGAAGATCAATTGGCCCCTCAGTGGGAGGGACATTTTGAAGTTCTCCTGACCACCCACTTGTCTCTGAAATTAACAAGAGTAGGAAACTGGGTGCATCACTCAGACTAAAAAGCAGCCCCGCCAAAAGAAGAAAAAGAAGCAGAAAACAAAGAGCCACCATACACTTGTACTCCAATTCAGGGCCTGAAGTACAAGTTCAAGAAGCTTACAGTACAATGATTTTGATCTTATTTCCCTCTATCCTTCTATTTTTCCAGGAGACCTGGACAGAAAAGGTGCCAGTGATTCTACAGGCAAAGAGGACACCGACCCTGCAAGCTGGGGACACTCTGACCCTCCCACGTATAGGCTCAACCCTAATTCCAGTAGGTCCAGTTAAGCGGGCCATAGAAGAGCCTGAAAGAGGAACCTTAAGAATAGTGATTATTCTAGTTTGATTTTGTGTTCCCTATTTTATGAGAATATTAACAAAAGGAACTACAGATACTCTTAAGGCTAGAAAAATTTTTAGCCTGGTAAGTTGAGACGCCCCTTTTTCAAGCTCTGAGGATGAATGTCATCTAATTCACCAAGATACAGCCAATTTCCACTCTAACTCACTCCCCGCCTATGGCCACTAGTCAATATTGGGAGGTTTCTCACCCCAGTCGATGCCCCTCACCAGCAGGAAGTAGCCAGAAAAGAAGCAACGCCCTGTTTCCCAAGATTGAGAAACTTCCAATAAAAGGGGGGATTGGAAGAGGCTGCACAGGCCTGGCTATTATTTACTCCCCATTGTTAACCACCGCATTGTCTCATGATCTTGTTTTTCCCTCCAGTTCCAGTCTCTACAAAAGGTTTAAGATTAACTGACGGATTAACTGATGTTCCTCCTTGGAGGGTGGAAAACAAGTGATATGATCTAAGAATGACAAACTGAACAAAGCACCCATCTTGGGACAAGAAAACCAAGATGTTTCCAGATAACCCCCAAGAAAAGATGAACTCAGCTGGGACGTGACCACCTCAAGGCAGAACTAACACAAACTTCAAAGACCCGTAATCCTGTCCCTATAAAAGCCTTCAGCCAATCTCCAGTGGGGGAGACGGGTTTTTTTGGAGGAATCTATTCCCCTTTGTCTCCTATATGTCGATATATAATAAAACTCTTGCTGCTCACCTCACCCCATCTCAGAATTGGCTATTGCAGCAGGCGGCTCCAATCCACATTATTGCAGTAACAACCTCAGCCCTTAGACTCAAAGAACAAGAATTAACTTCCTTTGTTTTGCTTTGCATTTTGGTCTTGACCTCACTTTCCTGGGGCAACACTCATAAAGCTGTTGAGGGTCTGAAGTTAGAAGACCTTGGGTTCAAATCCCTGCTGTGCTATTTACCAGCTTTGTGAATACTGGCATATCATGTCTCCTGTTTGAGCTTGAATTTCATCGTTCATCTATAAAATTGGGACAAAGACACTTACCTTTAAGAGTTTTAGAAGGTTTAAATGAAATAATGTCTGTAATGGGTTTGGAGTTGGCACATGCATACCTGGTGACAGCTGTACTGTTAGGATCAATATTCATCGCCAATGTCAAATAAATTGCTCCTCATTAAAAAGTTCCTCCTCCTTAATTGTCTACATGAACAACTGTCTCCTTTGCCATGAGACCACAAGAACTGAATGGCTACCAATACTGAATGTTTTGATCAAAGATTCTATAGAAGAATCCTGATCAAAAGGGGGGAAATGCAGAAAGAATTTCAAATTTTCATGGAATCCAGACTTTCTGGAGCCATTAAGTCTGGATGAACCCCCAAAACTATTGCCCTGAGATAATCTTTAAATCTTAAACCAAAAATATCCCCTGAAGTCTTCTTAAAACCAAACAACAGTTTAGCTTAATGAGTAAAGAATGTCTGCCTTGAGCATTGTGCTTTCTTGAGATCTATCTACATGGGATCAAATTGACAACAGCAACTCAAAAGATTACATAGGAACCTTAGAAGGCAGTGAGTTTATATTAATGGGAGAGGAACAATTAGGAAAAGGAGGGTGAGAATGGTTGTACAACTTGAAGAATGTAATCAATGTCACTGAATCATACATGTAGAAATTGTTGAATTGGTATTTCTGTTCTGCTGTGTATATATATTCCCAACAACAACCAAAAATAGAATGAATTTAAAAAAAATTAAAAAAAAAAAAGCTCCTCCTCCTAAGAGCTTGTCTTCATTTCCTAGCTCCTTGTCACTATAAGCCTAGATCCTAGGCCTTCGTTAGTAATGTGGTTTGTACAGAGGTGTCATCCTTAGAATCCTAGGCCACTCCAGTGTGTTCCAGCAAGTCCCCACAGAAACCGTCCCAGATTGCTAAATGTAATTAGACACCTAAAAAAAGAAAGGACACACTCATACTTACCCACCCCCTTCAATTATTTAAGGGGCATAGAATATCAGCACTAGAAACAACCTAGTCCAGTGGCCTCATTTAAAGCTTGCCCAAGGTCACACAGGGAGGCAGTGGTTAGCCCTATTTAGAACTCCTTGCCTGTGACTCCCAGAAAACACTCAATTCTGTTCTAGGAGTTTGTGCATCACAAGACAGGATGTTTTTAAGGAAACCACTTGCAAAGACAACAGAAATCCTTTTTCTCCTACGGATTAGACTTATTCGTGTTATTTGTGCTTATATCTTATTCCCCACAAATGCCTTGTACTTACTAAATATGTGTTGCTAAGTGTAGAGACCGTTTCTATACAATAATGAATACCTTAAAGATGTTCATTTGTTTCCAGAAATCTATCCAAGGAAATGATCAGAAATATGAAAAAAAGTTATTCATAAAGATGTCCCTGCAAGTATTGTTTGGGATAGTAAGCCATTGACAAAAAATACCTAATTATGAAGGAATGACTAATAAAAATGTGGACGAGCCATGTGATAGTATTGAAACTACATTTTAATAATATTTTTATTTAATTTTAACAAATTGCATAAACGTTAAGTGAGAAAAGCAAATTACCAAATAGTTTTTAAAAGACTGACCATGGTAAAGAATACACATAGAAAAAAAATTCTTGGAGGGATACACATGCAAAGTTAAGAGTGGTTATCCCTAAGCTGTGGGTTGTAGGGAATTTCTTTGCCTTAGACTTATTAGTATTTTCTAAATTTCCTACAGTGAGCAAGCATTTTTATAACAGAAAAAAAAAAGTTGCCTTAAAAGTAACAATTGAGAAACCACTATCTAGAAGAGTATCTGCATGAGGCTCATAAAGGATTCCACTGCACCAGGGAAGTATCATTGAGGCAGAGAAATTTAGTGCTTTCCAAATGCCATAAGGAGCTCTGATGGCACAATGGTTAAGCACTAGGTTGCTAACCAAAAGGTCTGAGGTTCAAACCCATCAGTGGCTCCATAAGAGAAAAGACCTGGTGATCTACTCCCATAAAGATTACAGCTTAGGAAACCCTATGGGGCAGTTCCACTCTGCCCTATAGAGTTGCTGTGAGTCGGAATCTACTCGATGGCTCGCAACAATACCTGTCTTCAGCTAGGTTCTGTAGAGGAGCAAAACCAGTAAAGCGTATAAATATATATAGAGAGAAATGTACATTAAGGAAATGGCTTACACAGCTGTAGAGGCTGGAACATCCCAAGTCCATGGATCATGCTGGAGGCTTCTCCTGTTTCATGCAGCCACAAGAGGTGGTGAACCCAAGATCGGCAGGTCAGAGAACAGGACTCTGAGCTCACAGGCTGCGAAGACCAATGATTCCCAAGATTGGCAGGCAAGGCGGCAGGTAAGCTGCTAGCTCAAGTCCCAAGAACCATAGGTCAGATGAACGGAAGCCAGCTGTAGGATCCAGAGGGAGCAAAAGCCTGCGAGCCTTGCCAGAAAGTCCACCTATACTGGATGCAGGCCACACCCCCAAAGAAACTCCCTTTCAGCTGATTGGCTCCTCACAGCAGATCTTATCATGGAGGTGGTCACATTATACCAAATCTCATCATGAGATTTGATACAATCTGCTGTGAGGAGCCAATCAGCTGAAAGGGAGTTTCCTTGGGGGTGTGGCCTGCATCCAATATATGTGGACTTACTGGCAAGGCTCATGGGTTTTTATTCGCTCTGGATCCTACAGCTGGCTCCCGTTCATCTGACCTCTGGTTCTTGGGACTTGAGCTGGCAGCTTACCTGCCATCTTGCCTACCAATCTTGGGATTTGTTGGTCTTTGCAGCTTGTGAGCCAGAGCCCTGCTGTCTGATTTGCCAATCTTGGGTTCACCAGGCCCTGTGGCTGCATGAATCAGGAGAAGCCTCCAGCCTGACCCACAGACTTGGGACATTCCAGCCTCTACAATTGTGTGAGCCATTTCCTTAATATAAATCTCCTTCTCTATATATTTATGTGCTTTACTGGTTTTGCTTCTCTAGAAAACTCAGCCTAAGACAGGGGCCTTTTAAGAATTTCAGTGCCTACCATGGTGAATGTAATTAATGTCCATAATTGTACAAGTAAAAAATGCTAAAATGGCAACTGTTTTCTTGTATATTTTTTTATGAAAAACTAAAAAAAAATCCCAGTGGCCAAGACCTCTCTCAGATCAGTTAAATTAGACTCTTTGATCTCTGGAACTAGGACCCAGGCATTAATTTTTTGTTTTTTCTTTTTAACTCCCCAAGTGTATCCCACGCAGGCCAAGGCTGAGAATCAGTGGGCCCTTCCACTGGTTCTCAAAGTATAGTCTCAACCAGCAGCATTAGAATCATCTTGGAACTTGTTAGAAATGCAAATTATCTGGCCTCATCCCAGATCACCAGAATCAGACACTCTGGGAGTGGGGCCCAGCAGCTTGCTTTTAACAGGCCCTCCAGGTGATCCTGATGCATGCTCAAGTTTGAAAACAACTGGTCTGGCCTATCCTGATGAATACAGTCCTACTTCCTCAAGCTAATGAAATCAAGATAAATTTATTGGTAAAATTATGTAGTCATTTTGTTATATGAAGGTATGTCACAACTCTTCAGAAATGCTTCTTTGCTTGGATTCACCTTTGAAAGTGTTTTCATATATACTTTTTCAAAAATGATTGCACTAACTCAAACACGTGTGAAAAAAAAATTCACGTAGGACTCAAAATATTTTAACAGGCACTCAAAGTCAGTGGTTCTCAGACTTGGGGGTTTCTCAGAGTAGTAATACTAAAAAAAAAAATGGGGGAGCACTAAAATAAGATTAACAACTGATTTTGCAAAGCAAGACTATTTTTTAAAATTACAACTACTGCAATTATCACTGTTATTTTCATAAGATGACACTTTCAATATTTATATGTATGTATACATACCCATATATATGTATATATGTATATCTATATCTTTCTATAAATCCGTCTATCTATCTATCTCTATATACACAAAAGCAAGTTATCAGGCAAATTCCAAAGATCAACTTTGGTTAAACAAATTTTTATTTAATGATACTTGAACACAAAATATGAAGAAAGGATATAGTCTCAGAATAAAGAAAAGTCCATTGAAATGAATGTTAGTAGCCTTATATTTCACTGTCCTTCTCTTCTATTTTGCTGTAGACTGGTGAAATCTTTGTCACATGCAGGCCCTGGTCCCCAGCCAGCATCTTGGAACCACTGATCTAGGTGACAATTAAGGTCAACTCCCTATTCCCCAGGATATTATGTAAAATCCAAAGACTTCCAAATTATACCAGAAGTTGAAACTTCTAATCACTGCTGTAACCTTCAGCACCAAATTGTTAACAACTCACAAATTCTATTACTTCTTCCCATGCCCCAGTTCCATGTAGGCCTCATGGCTTAGCTATTTGATGTCCACAGAGTAATTCATCTATTTTACCAATCTTCATTATTGAAAATAATAACCATGCCAAAGCATGCTGTTAACAACATACATAAACAAGGCCCATTTACAAAGACAGAAATCACGCCCAGCCTGACTCCCCCCAACCAGTGCCACCCCACCACCACTCTAAAGAAACAGAGTACTTCCTCCAACGGGACAAGTTACTGAGTACAATCTCAATGATTTGTCAGTTTCAGTTATGAGATGGATGGATTGTCTAGGAGCCAAGTATAACATCCTCTGTTTTGGGGAGCTGAGGGGGCATGGCCTGAAACTGATGCTCAGACATTATGACTGCAAGTGGCAACAGAGGCGAGCTGAGAGATTCAAGGGGTCTGAGTTCAGATTTATCCCAACATGTTTTGCCCCCCAAAACACTAAACAAGTTGCTGTAGAGTTGATTCCAACTTATGGTGATCCCAAGCATTTCAGAGTAGAACTGTGCCTCATAGGGCTTAGAATGGCTGTGACCTTTAGATCACCAGGCCTTCCTTCCAAGGAGCATCTGGGTAGATTCGAACTTCTAACCTTTCATTTAGCAGCCTAGCGCTTAACCATTTGAGCCACCCAGAGATATTCCTCTGAGCCTTACAAGATTTGGAAGTTCAGTGATTGCTACTAAAATGCAAGTTATGTTCTATGAGCATTAATTTGTAATATAAGAATATAGAGAGTGGGTGGAAATTTTTGAAATGGTGTATTTTTGGCTATGTATATTTTCACCAAAAAAAAAAAAAGAGGTTGAGAAGTTAGAGGGTTGATACGTTGTGGAGTTGTTAACCAATGTTATAAAACAACATGTGTACTTCTGTTTCATGAGAAACTATTTGTTCTGTAAGCCTTCACCTGAAGTACAATAAAAAAAAAAAAGAATATAGAGAGTGGGTCTTACTCATGCATCCTTGATGCCTGGCCCAGAGCAGGTTTTTGGGAACCATTAGTTGCAATGGCTCAGATAGATCGAGACTGGCAGTGGATGAGGCCCCCAGCATATCTAGAAGAACCCACTTGATAGAAAGTGAGGCAGATTTTGTGCAGAAGTCAGTGGGCAGAGGGATGGTGCTCCTCAGGGAAAGGAAAGGCAGGGGTTATTCTGAGAAGGCCGGTGAGCCTGTCTCCAGCTGCTATGAGCTAATCTTTATAGGTTAGGAGGTAGCTGTACTATGATAAAATAAAGTTGGGGGATGGTTTGGGGAAGCGGGCCAGTTGTCACTGAGTCGACTCTGCCTCATGGCGACCCTATGAGTAAAACTGTGCCCCATAGTGTTGTCGATGGCCCATTTTTCCCAAGTAGATCACTAAGCCTTTCTTTCCAGGAGCCTCTTGGTGACTCAAACCTCCAACCTTTGGGTTACCAGTTGAGCGTGTTAACCATTTGCACCATCCAGGGACTCCAGGAAGGGGGCTGAACCATTGCTGTTGAGTTGATTCCAACTCATAGCAACCCTATAGGACAGAGTAGAAGTGCCCCAGAGTTTCCAAAGCTGTAATTTTTATGGAAGCAGACGGCCACATTTTTCTCCCGCAGAGTGGCTGGTGGGTTCAAACCACTGACCTCTCAGTTAGCAGCTGAGTGCTTAACCACTGTGCCACCAGGACTCCTTCATGGAGTGGGCAAGGAGGTCCAAAGACAGAAAACCCAGACTCCACCTCTACAAATGCCCTTTGACACTGAATTGTATTGTCTCCTTTTGAGGAAAAACAGGACCCTAGACTGCCTGGGAGCCCTCTGGTGAGTTTTTGAATCATGCTTACAGAAAGACCACTGAAGGCATTCTTTGCGCTTAATCCTCAGAGCATTCTTTTCAAAATCGAAAACTACAGCCTGAGAAAAGTCTGGTCACTAGGTGACCATCATACCACCACCCCACACCACAGCCACTCAGCTTGTGATAAAAACCTATTTTTCAGGTAGTGTCAAAAGTCAAATGCAAAATAATAAAACTCGGCAAACAGCAGATTCATCTTGGGAATTCAGCCAAAAAGCCAAAAGGCCAGTTTGCTGCCAACATGGAGGCCCCAAGGCATTTTCAGTCTCTCCTGGCTCCAAGGTGGCTTTGGCATAGCTTCCCTTTTTCCTCCCTAATAATACTCAGCTTCTTTCCCCCACTCACAGGACCCTGGGCCCGGGAAGGAAAGAAGTAGGCAGAGTTGCCATTGGGCACTGTTCATCCCAGAGCTCTACGCAGGTCTGCGATTATAACCCAAACCTGATTATGGAAAGTCACCAGTAATTTTTATATTAAAGCAATTATGGGATTGAAAGCTGGGATTCAGTCTCTCGGTCAATTCTCACCCTGGTTTCAAAGGCTCCCTGGGGAATATTGTTCTAAGTCCATTTGGGGGAGGTGAGGAAGGGGTGGAAACAACTTCCTTCCTGGGGTGGCACATCATTTCCATATCCCGCTGGGCCCAGCAACACCCTGAGGGGGCTGACAAGAATCATCACCAGACCTGTAGCTCACAGCCCCAGAGCCCAAACTCCTTCTGAGGCCCTGAAGAATGTAAACCAACAGAGGGAAGACAGCTGGGACCATCCAGGGCATCTGATGTCTTCCCTTGGAATCCACCCAAGTCCCTGAAGAGCCTACAAAGGATCAGCCATCTCAGGGCAGCCCCTAGTCAGTCTCTGGACCCTAGAAGCATTCTGGTCTCGAGGGGTTACCAACTTTTGAGAGAGATGGGAAAGACATTTCATGTAAAAAGGTGAACGAAAGCAAAAGAATGGAGCTAGGAATAAGAATAGCATGTGGGATGGGCTGAGTGAGATCCGATACTCAGGAACAGAGGCCTGGGCTTGGGATGGTGGGAGATGATGACCACAGCCTGACTATGGACTGGTCCTATTCACTGTGGGGCCAGTCCAGTGCACACTGTTGGTACTCAATAGAAGCATTGAAATAGCAACTGCCTGAAGTTGCAGTTCACTATGCTGCACCAAAGGCATGAGTGGTGGGAAGGGAGATGATGAAAGAAGCCTAATTTGGCAGGGTGGTCCAGGCTGGCCCAGGACGACTCATTAAGCAGCATTGTCCAGGTCCTGGTAGTAGTGTAGCCGGGGGAAGAAACATGAAGAGAGTACTAGAAAGAAGAATTTGAAAGAACTTGGTAACTGACTAGATAAAGGGAACCTAGACAAAGGGAAAGGTTGATGAAATGTTTGCTCCTTGGAAGTTTCCTCTAAAAGCTTGGTATGACTTGTGAATACCACATTCAGGGGCAGATTATCCAAAAAGCAAGATAAGCACAGTGCTTACCTTGCTTACCAGATCATCTGTAGTGAACAATTTCACATTTTTCAGCACATCAAAGATTGTGCTTCTAGATATGCCTGGCATCTGTCTCTCTCCCAACCCCACAGCACCTTCCTACAGAATCAAAGCTTCTTTTTACATTTACAGTCCCTGAGAGGGGCGGATAACCCAATAAGCAAGGTAAGCACGGGCTTACTTGTGCTTACTTACTAACCTGTAGTGAACCATTTCACATGGTGGGTCATCTGCCCCTGACTACATTTACTCATGCAGAAACGTTTATTGAGGGCCTACTATGTGTTAGGGTGGCTATGAGTCAGAATCAACTCGACAGCAATGGGTTTGGTTTGTGTTGGGAAGGCGCTATGGTGGTGTAGTGGTTGTCAGCTGCTAACCGAAAGGTCAGTGGTTTGAAGCCACCAGCCACTCTGCAGAAGAAAGATGTGGCAGTCTGTTTCCGTAAAGATCTACAGCCTTGGCAATCCTGTGGGGCAGTTCCATTCTGTCCTATATGGTCACTTCGAGTTGAAATCAGCTCGATGGCAGTGGGTAACAGGTGCTACGTGTTAGACAACTATGTTAGTCACTGGGGATGAAAAGATGACTGTACAACCCGATGGTACACATTGGGAATACCGATCAACAGAGAATTACAGTAACTTGATAAGTACTAATATAGGGGAAGTAAAGGGTACTATGGGGGAAGTGGTGGTCCAGTAGTAAAATTCTCACCTTCCATACAAGAGACCTGGGTTTGATTCCCGGTCAACGCACCTGTTGTTATGACGCTGAACAGGCTTCAGCAGACTTCTTGACTAAGACAGATCAGGAAGAAAGGCCTGCTGATCTTCTTCTGAAAATTAGCTGATGAAAACCCAGTGGATCACAGCAGAATATTGTCTGATATAGTGCTGGAAGATGAGGCCCCTACGTTGAAAGGCAACAATAGACTCAACCCTATGGATCACAGCAGTCTAATCCCATTGTGCATGGGGTAGCCATGAATCGGGGGCCCGACTCAACAGCACCTAACAACAAAATGGTACTACAGGGACCCACAGGAGAGGCCGACACCAGAGCTGAGGGGTGGTAGGGGGATGGTAACAGGGTGCAGGGGAGTGCTCCAAGGAGAGGAGGCAGCTTATACAAAAGCTGGAGAAAGAGCATGAGAATGGAAGGGACTCTAGAGTGCTATTATGGGTAGTACTGTTTGGAGGGAGCTGTGAGAGAACAGACTAGCTAGAAATGCCTCAATGAGGAGTTTGGCTTACATCCTACAATCAACTGGGGAACTATTGAAGGGTTTTAAGTAGGTAGTAACAAAGAAATTTGCATTTTAGAAATCCAAGTGTAAGTTACTTGACAAACCAGAGGTCTTCTTCCTCAAGTATCATGCAGCAGATCTTTCAGCTCTGCCGGAGTCTTTGTGGGGGGCTGTGGGCTTCCAGGACCATCTGCAAATGGTCCAGGAGGGGCTCAGACCAAAGGTTAATTGAAGCTCTGGAAGAAACCCACAGAAATCATCACTGTTAAGGTTAAAAAGTAACAGTTGGGGAACATTTCAACTTTAAAGGTCAGAGGGTTTCCATCCCAGAAGTTCATTCATTCTCTGTAGCAAGGTGACTAAGAACGTTGGGCTCCATCAGATAGGCCTTGATTCTTTTCTTTATTCCACTATTTACTAGTTGTATGGCCCTGGGCAAGTCATTTCAGTTCAGCATCCTCATGATGAGAACAACTCTTCATCCGTGAAAAGGTTAAGAATTGTAAGACACAATGCACAGTGCCTAGTCCTGAACATAAAACCAGTTGCTGTTGAGCCAATTCTGCCTCATGGTAACCCCATGTGTGTCAGAGTAGAACTGTGTCCCATAGGGTTTTCAATGGCTGATTTTTCAGAAGTAGATCACCAGGCCTTTCTTCCGAGGCACCTCCGCGTGGACTCGTACCACCAACCTTCCTGGTAGTGGCTGAGTACATTAACTGTTTGTACCAGCCAGGGATTCCAGCACTGAACATAGTAAGAGCTCCAAAAATGCTGGGCATTATTATTCTTTCATTCAACAACCATTTATTTAGCATCCAGGCCACCTGGTAGGAAGGAGAGAGATGAAGAAGACCACATTCTGGCCTTAGAGGGCTCCCAGTCTACCAGCCAGTCCCCCACTCTCCCAGCCAGGCATGTCTTCAGATGCCCCAACTCAGCTCTCGGTGGTCTGCCACGATGGCAGGCAGCCAGGCCAGGATCCCTCTGCAGGTAAGCCGGTCCCTCTGGCCCCACTCAGGTCTCCTGATCCAAGGCCAGGCCAGCAGGTAGACTGAAGGGTAGAAAAGCTGTTCTGCTTCCTGCTGAGCAGACCGAGTCCAGAATAGCCCTACACCCTACATCAACACTAACTCAAAATTAACCAGCAGAAAAGAAAAAGATCCCTGGGCCTTGGGATAAAGCCCACTCTTCAAGGGACCTACAATCTCTAATTGAAAACCACCCAACAGCTGCACAGAAAATAAATTAAATGGAATTCCCACTTGAATTATATAGTCACCTGGCACTGGTCTATGGGAAAATATATCCAATTTGATCAAATCCAAGGAGTACGAAGGGTCCAAACAGCCAAAGGCCTAGACTACAGGATCCTTATTAACATTGGTTATGGCACCTATCCTGGCCTCCTATAATTTGTTTTACCTTTCTATCACTTGTACTACATTCTAAGCTCATCTCCGCATTCCCAACACCTAGCACAGAGTCAGTCTTAAGAAATATTGACTGGAGACTGTTGGAAAATCCAGGATAAGGCTCCCAATACCTCGGCATCCCCAGGGGACTGCAAATAATGTACTGCTCTGTGTGGGGTTGGTAAGCCATTCTCTTCTCAGCAAGAAAAAAGAAAAAAAAAAAAAGCCAAAACAATGTAGGAAGAACAATTTAGGTTAGGCAATTAGGAAATCCTTCACAAAATCCAAATGCACTCCCAAGGGACCCTGCAGAATTCACCTCTCCAACTATATTAGCAACATCCTCAGCCCTGAGATTTGACAATACATAGAAGTTCCCATCATACAGAATTTCGTGAACACATTTACCCGGAAAAAGATCAAATAGGCTTATGTTTTTTAACACTTAAAAATGTTAAATGTAGTATGTAAATAATCCACATATGTCTAAGAAAGAAATCAACCCCCATGATGTGAAAATTATTTATCTAATCTAAAATGGAAGATGCTCTAGTGTATCATGGCAAGGTCTACTTAATACTCCTCAGTTATCTAAACAGTGAGTACTCTGAAGGCTATGCTTTTCCAGGCCTCTGCTTCTCCAGAGTTACAGAAATGTACCACAAAAGAAAGGTGTGCCTGAAAAAGTCTCCATCTTTGGAAGACAAACAGCATCTTAAATTTTCATTGAGGAAGACAAAAGATGGGCTTCTAGACTGTTTCTAACAGTTACTAGCTGTGTGACTTTGAGCATCTCTTCTTAAATAATACAGAGAACACGCCTGATACAGTGCTAGACCTAGTAAATGTTTGCTAAACCCGAAATATTTTGCCATCAGCCTTACTAAACCTGACGCTATTCTAGACCCTACTAATTATATAATAAGCATCATCATCAGCAAGTTGACTATATGTGACTGGGCTTCACTTATTAGTGCAGATCTCATGTGCAGCCACCACGCCATTTGTCAGTGGAGGCTTGCCTGTTGCTATGATGTTGAACAGGGTTTAGCTGAGCTTCCAGACCAAGACAGACTAGGAAGAAAGGTCTGGAGATCTACTTCCGAAAATTTTACCCAATGAGAACCTTAAGGATCACAAAGGTCCATCCATAGCCGATCATGGGGATAGTGGAGGACTAGTGTTTCGTTCCACTCAGTGTGGGGTTGCCTACTTGACGGCAGCCAACAACAGTCAGGTGTTCCATGACTACCCAGGATCAGGGATGGATGACCCAATAAGCAAGGTACTCACAGACTTACTTGTGTTTGCTTACTAATCTGTAGTGCACAATTTCACATGGGTTTCACCATATTAGTAAGTAAACACAAGTAAGCCCATGCATACCTTGCTTACTGGTTAATCCACCCATGCCCAGGATGAAGCAAGAAGTCCTAGTGAAGTCAAGAATTGCCAGTGTTTCCAGAAACCTTAGTGGGCAAGAAGCTTTGGGTTGAGCTCTGGGAAAGTAAGGAATGATGGAACTGGAACACGTGAGCCACCTATGAGGATGGGTCTTTAAAATAATTTCCTAACTATTCAGTCAAAAGTTCTGCTTTAGGTATGTGGGTAATCTAGGTGGAAAAACTCCTATTTTGCCCTGAATTCTCAGAGGCATTGTGGCCCATCTGAATTCTACTTGAAGCATCTCCCATGGGACTCTCTCTGGTCACAGGCCACATCTAATATCACAGCCCAGACTCCATTTAAAGAAACAGTATAATGGAAGTTGCTAAGACTCGATCATCAAGCAGGTGAAATATCAGATGGTCTGTTTTTGTCAGTTCCGCAGACAACTTTGTGTAGCATTATTAACCCAAATGCCTACATATCTCAACATTTAAATTCCAAGTGATAATAAAACTGGAATCCTACTTCAAGTTTTCAGAAAATCTTTATCACAAAAAAGAAAGACTGTCCAAGTAGAACCTAGCTGCCTATGAAACTTTCAGGGAAATCTTTATACCAAAATTCTATCAGAAGGAAAAGTGCTGGAATGACTTGCCAATTAATTTTAGAACCGGTAGCTGATGGTCATCATCACAAGAAACGCTGAAACTGAAAGGGCATTAAAAGCAAAAAAAAAAAAAAAAAAAACCAAATCCACTGCTGTCGGGTTGATTCCGACTCATATGACTCTACAGGACAGAGCAGAACTGCCCCATAGGGTTTCCAAGGAGTGGCTGGTAGATTCAAATGGCCAGCCTTTTGGTTAGCAGCCGAGCTCTTAACCACTGCACCACCAGGGCTCTGAAAGGAGGGCATTAGTAAGCATTAAACTGACCTGGGATTCCTACAATATATCTCCAATTTCTGGAGGTTTAATATTAATCCAGGTCTCCTAAAAAAATTGATTAAAAATATAACCAAGGAACTAATAAGTGATTTTTCACTTGATCAATACCTTGCGTACCATCTAAAATTCAGACAAATTAGAACAGAATCAGGAACTGCTAACACTTAGGTGAGAACCTACTAACACTCAGGTGATGCACCGTAATTTCAGCAGACTTTTCCAGGTCAGCATGCTCACTGAACTTGGATGTATAGCAGATATATTTCCCTTCCTGAAACAAAGGGTCTTAAAAAGCTCCCTCTCTATCCCCTATTTCATCACAATCTGGATAGAAAAAAAACCCATTGCCGTAGAGTCAATTCTGATTCACAGCGACCCTATAGGACAGAGTAGAACTGCTCCACAGGGTTTCCAAGGCTGTAATCTTTTACAGAAGCAGACTGCCACATCTTTCTCCCATGATGGGTGGTGGGTTCAAACTGCTGACCTTTTGGTTAGCAGCTGAGCACGTATCTACTATGCCACCAGGGCTCCTTACATGTATGTTATTAATGAATACTTAGAATAGTGCATACATTTACTCAAGCAAGGAAATTTGAAAAATCTACAATTTAAGTTTTACATGACTTAGCCTAGACCTTTAAACAGACTTGTATACCAAACTATACGAAGCTTAAATCCGCAAATGGATTCACTTTTAAATTATGCTACCAACTCTCAACTAGCATTTACACTCTTGCCTGAAGTCTGAAATGTTTGACTGACATTATGGTTTTAAAAACTTGACATCCAGTGTTTTAGAGAACCTGGACAGGTGGTTCGCCACACGAAACCCTTCAGAGAGAAGACTCAGAAAACAGGGCTGTGCTCATTATTTGGGCCACCCTTGAAGATGCTACAATATACACTTGCTGTGTCATATGGCTGGAAGGGGAAACACAAGATTATTAGGAGAAAACTTACTTTTACGTAAGGTCTTCTGGGTAATATCTTTGATGACTTTCTTTAGGCAGAACTAGTGTTACGGAACCCACCACAGGGCCTTGCACTTCATGGGAATTCATCATAAATATGTTATTCAATGTTTACAATAGGAAACAGAGGCACAAATGTTTAGATGACATGCAGAATGGGTACTACCTGCCTACCTCACAAAATTGCTCTAAGGACCCAGTTATATCATATATATGAAAGCACTTTATAAAGATTAAACATAATAAATGCCTAAGTGCCCACAGGAAAGAATAAAGCCACGATTCAGTCACGGCCGCTACATTTCTCTCCTAATACAGTGCTTCTCAAACGTTAAGTGCACAGAAATCACCTGGAGATCTTGTCAAAAGCAGATTCTAGTTGCGTAGGTCTGGGCTGTGCAGGGTTCTGCATGTCCACCACCAAGCTCCCGCGTGATGTCGAGCCACCTCCCTGGACCACACTCTGAGTACTGAGGCTTTAAAAGAGCATCCTAATTCTTGGTGCATGGTCGGCCTTAAACAGCGTATTTCCTGAGAATATCACATTACAGACTCTGGTTATCCCTCAAGTGGGCTTTGGAATAAGTCTGTATGGTTTATTTGCTTGTGAATATGATACTTCATAAACTAAATGGCAAAAAGCTCTTTCTTGGGCAGCCAAAGAGCTAAAGGGTTGATTTTTAATTAGGCTGACTGCTGTTTTGGATTTTTTCAAGACAAGAGTCAACAAAGCTTAGAAAGTTAATTTGCCAGTCTACTATTTTGACTTCAGTTCATCTCAAAGGGAAGTAGGAGATGGGGGAGAACTCACTACTTATTAGTATACACACAGACACACACACACAGAAATAAAAATCTGCATTCTTAAAGATTACAAATTGGCAGAAGAGATTAAATTATCTCTATCTAAAGAGAGGAGCCCTGGTGGCATAGTGGTTAAGCATCTGGCTGCAAACCAAATTATCTCTATCTAAAGAGAGGAGCCCTGGTGGCATAGTGGTTAAGCATCTGGCTGCAAACCAAAAGGTCAGCCGTTCAAACCCACCAGCAGCTCCGCAGGAGAAAAGACCTGGCGATTTGCTTCCTGCCACGGTAAAGTTTACAGCCTGTGGTTTCCCCTTCCAGGTAGGTCTACTCCGTCCTATAGGGTTACTGTTGAGTTGGAATCAACTCAATGGCAACAGGTTTGGCTTTTTGGCCTATTGAAAGGTCTCACAATAGCTGAGGAACAAAAAAAAAAAAAACATGCGTGAGCAAGCAAGGAACTTGTAAAGGCTGTGCCTTCTGACTTAGGGGTGTGAGGGAATAAGAAAAAACCAGCAGACCCTATAGCCTAGTGGTTCTCCAATTTGGCCATGCATCAGAATCACCTGGGAGGGCTTGATAACAACCCAGGTTGCTCCACCTTCTGAGTTTCTGATTAGATAGGCCTGGGGTCAGGCCCAGGATTCTGACTTCTAACAAGCTCTCAGGTGATGCTGATGCTGCCCATCCATGGCCCACAGCTCAAGCAGCACTGAGTCTAGAGGGTAACTTTGGTGCGGGGAGGAACCACGTGTCACTCACAGCTGTGTCCCAGGGCCTAGCACAGTGCCTGGCACACAGTTCCAAACCAAGTCCCGTGGAGTTGATTTCAACTCATGGTGATGCCATGTGTCAGAGCAGAACTGTCCTCCATAGGGCTTTCAGTGGTTGATTTTTCAGAGGTAGATCGCCAGGCCTTTCTTCCAAGGCACTTCTGGGTGGGCTCAAACCTCCAACCTTTCAGTTAGCAGCTGAGCGTGTTAACCACTCGCACCACCCAGAGACTCTGGCACACAGTTGCTGTTAGTTGCTGTCAAATGGATTCTGACTCATGGCAAACCCATGTGTACGGTGACCTGTGCTCCACAGGGGTTTCAAGGCTGTGACCTTTCAGAAGCAGATCACCAGGGCTGTCTTCTGAGGCACCTCTGTGTGGGACTGAACTTCTGGTATTCAAGCGTTTAACTATTTGGGCCACCCAAGGACTCCTGGCACACAGCCCCCAATAAATATCTGTTGAATGAATGACTATTATAGCTGTCATTTCCAGCAACAATTTCACTACTTACTTAGGAATACTTGCTGCAGGCATCGTATACACACATTTCAAAAAAACAATTTCACATATACCAGGCACTATAGCCTCTGACCTTAGGGGGCTTACAGTTAAATACAGACACTAGTAGCATTTTTTCCTGAGAACAGCTAGATAGTGAAATGTTTCGAGTATTTCCATTGAAGTGGAGGCAGACAACTCACCTATACAAACTACCCTAAAGAAAAACCTCATGTGAGTAAAAATGGTCCAATTCATTTCATAATATTCCTCCAAAATAATTTTTTTAATCAAAACAAGAATTTGCCTGGATGGAAGACAATTATCTGTGCCTACACTGGCAACCCAGAGATGGACGCCTTACAGGCTCTTCCAGCTGCTGGGGAGCTGAGCAAGGGCAGCCCAGGGAACCAGCCACACGTGAAGGTACCTCTCAGCCTTTATGTTTTCCTTCTCAGGGTCCTCTGCTTTCACTGAGCCCTGCTTACAAGAGAGTTTGGCAGTCGTTTTTCAAATTCTCTGGCTGATCTGCAAGTTACCATAGTCACATTCATTCCAAGGAACAGGTGCTCCTGTTAAAATTAACTGTTTCAAACTGCCAAATATTTTAGAACTATGCCAATTTAAAAAAAAAAAAAGTTTGTAAAATAACCAATCAGATGTAACAGATGCTTCCAGAATTATAAAACACTTTAGATAATTTTTGAAAAACGTTCATTAAAAATTAGAAAAAGACGAGGGTGGAGATGAGCATAGGGCTTGGTGGGGACATACATATACATAATTTTTCCATTTCCAAAATTTCTATCAGCAACCCAGAATGCATAACAGAAAGGCGAAGCTTCAAAGAGCCAAGGAAAAGATGGAGCTGTGCTTTTCTTCTAGTTAAGTCTTGTGTGTGAAAGCCTGTTTTTGTCCCAGTTACTTGGGTTGACTGTCATAAATAATGGCTTTTGTTCGAGAACTTAGCCATAATGATTTCCTTGTCTCTTAACCATCCAAAGGAAGAAGGTACTCAACGTCCCCTGGTTGGGATGGTACGCATTAAGCCTGTGTAAGAAAACTTGCCCTCAGAACTCAGACGGGCCTAAGGATTGATGTCTTAAATTAACTCTAGTGTGACTTAAAAAAAAAAAATTCAGGCCACCCTGATTTTATTCCTGGAATCAGTCTCTGTTGACCTCATTAAACCCAATGAAATAGGTCTGAGACTCTCCTTTTTAAAAACTGAAGGTTGTTTAAGGAACAAGTTTAGCAACCTGGTACATTCGTCCTTGCTGTGTATCACTGAGTCAGTTCCAAGTCACAGTGACCTTACAGGACAGAATAGAAATGCCCCTTAGGGTTTCCTAGGCTGAAATCTTTACGGAAGCAGATCGCCAAGTCTTTTCTCCCATGAAGTGGCTGGTGGGTTTGAACTGCCAACTAACCATTGTACCACCAGGGCTCCTTCTGGTACATTCAAAGAAAATTAAATATCAAAGACCTGTGCCCAAATCCCTTGCCTAGCCAAGCCACACAGACACAGAATTAGTGTGAGTTCCTCACCCTGGTTTCTTTTAACCTGTTGAGAAAAAAGACAAGCAGATTCATTTCAAGCCACCTGCTGGAAGAGAAATCTTAAACTTTATCTTAGAGACAGAAGAAAACAGGAGAGGTTAAAACATCGTATTTCTTAAAGTCTGAAACTTTTAACAACTTTAAACGATATAGAGATTTTGAATATTACAAGTCAAAACCTTTCGTATACAGAAATATTGAGAGCAATTATTATTTGGCTAAGAGAAAAAGAAATTTTAAAATTAATTTGGTGACTAGCTAGTTAACTTCATTTAAGCAGATAGGGAAAGTGATTTTTTTTTTTGGCTCAAGTTATTCTGGAAATGGCTTCTGCAAGGAACAAGTCCAAGGAAAAACTGGCGATTCTTTTTTTCTTAATCAAATATCAAATTCACAAATTTCTGGCTCTGATTTTATTTTACTTTGTGTCAGTTCCTTGCAGTTTACTATCTACGATTTGCATAGGCTAAAGGAACCATATAATTACAAACTCTATCATTACCTGTGTACACTCAATAAATAAAAATAAAATAAGTAAAATTTCCTACATACATTCAGAAAGGTTCCTGGCACATGGATTGGGCTACCCCCTCCCCTCCAACAAGTAGTTCCTGAACCTGATCCAGGCTTTAAAGAGGGACAGAAGGAGAGGAATAAACATCCTCAAGGTCATTTTCATCTTTGAAAGACTTTAAAAAATTTGAATCTACCAGGATCTAAGACAGATAAACGACTGCTTCCTCTGACCTTCTTTTAAATATATATACACCACTTCTGCAAGACTCCTTCAAACTTTGAATTTTGAGCAGCTGAACAGTCCCAACTTTACCCAACACAGGTTTAAAAATCTTTTGCATATTGAATTTGATGTTCTTACAATACAGCCATTCAATTAAGTAAGCAATCAACAAGCTTTTTGATCCCTAACATATTACAATGAAATTTTTTCTTTTTTCAGATGTGTGGGAACTGCAAAGTTTTAGGCACAACAAATCTCAAGAAAAATGTAAACTGAACAAATTTGTAGCATGCATGTGGCCCTCCCAGCACAAGCACTGTAATATCACTCCAAATTAAATTTGTTGGTCTTTCAGTGGGAAAGTGGTCAAAACTTAACCAGGTTCAGCAAAACTATACACCCCCACAATGTCTTCGAATGTGTGTGGAATGGACAAACTACATTATAGTAACTCCAAATTTCAATTAACAAAGCATTCTTCCAACATACAATCAACCAGGGCATATCTTCAATCAAGGTCACAAAAATAAACCCTTTGTCTGCAATTATGCTGCTGCTCTAGAAAGTTCTTAACATACTTTCCAGAATAACTTTCCCTCTAGTAAACAGCCTAGAATCCCTTTTTCCTAAAATCATGAGTAATTAGCTCTTGCAGAAATATATCTGTCTATATGAACGATGCTAAACATTACTACTTGATGTACTACAATACTTCTGCAGTTCCATAATTACATCCTCTCATCTGGGACACCACACAGGATTAGAAAGAGCCTTCATCTGAAAACGGCACAATGAAAATCAGACTTAGCCAGCCTGAACCACTGTTCGTTAGGACAAGAAAATGAGTGGAGACAAAGGGAGCTAAAGTAGTTTCCACAAGAAACTAGAAACAAGACAATGCCCCCACTAACAGCCCAGGTCCCCGGCACTATACATGATCCAATCACATGTATGTCACCTGCCTTTACACACACAGTCCTCTCTTCTTCAGTTCTAGACAGTTCAAAGGAGTAAATCTTGAGGAAAAAGTAGAAAGGGGTGGAAAGTGGGAACCGGGTTTACATGAACACAGCACCTCACTGCTACTGAAGGCGACAAGTTTCTTTCTGTAGATGACACGCAGCGTGCAAAATCACACCTACTGAAAATCAACAATACTTGCAAAAAGCCATCTGAGAAACATAACATTTTAATAGATGAAATAAATACTCCAGTACATGCAAGGTAAAAACTTGACATGGGGGAAGAAAAATCACTCTTTATAGTGTAAATTAAAAAATAAAACACACACTCACAGTAGCTTTTCCCCCCATTTGCAAATCACGTGGCAAAGTCATACTCTTTCCACACCAAGTATACTCCTAATCCAACACGATTGCTTAAAAAAAATAAAGACATACAAAAAAGGTAGCTACATCCATGTCTAAGGAGGGAAAACTGAGGTAACCTTTTTTTTTTAATTAAAAAAGACCAAAAAAAGAAATGAACCCATGACCTCCTTCCTGCCCAATTAGTAAAATTTGGTTGTGAAATTCCGGAAGACGGGCTGGGGGTGGGGGTTGAATAATTACACATTACACATCTGTCTCCGGGTCCCTACTGTGTAGGGGAGGTGGGCACCTGGGCCCTCTGAGTGCGTGTGTAAGTTGTGTGCAAGGCCCTGCCTCTTGGAAGATTCCTCTCGAGCATTTAACTTCAGGGAGTGGGGGAAAAGGACTTTACCTATGATTTCTTTGGTATAAATGGAGAGGGGCAGAGAATAAGTATCTTCCTTTAGTCTGGGGTGAAAGATAGGGTACGGGGGTGGGGTGCTAATTCACAGAATTGGAATTCACTGGCGGTAAAGTCCTGGGCGAAGACCTCTCCCTTAAAGCCTGAGATAGCAGGGTGCAGCCTTCAGACACGGCGCAGGCCGAGTTCCTCAGCCTCTCCCTGTGGTCCAACATCTTGGCACCCCCGTCGGGGTGTTGCGCCAGATCCCTGAGGCACTGGGTCAGCAGCACGCAGGCCGACACCACGCTCATGGCGCCGCCCAGGATGGCGGTCTGCACCGCCTTGCCCTCGGCGCTCACGGCTGCCGCGCGACCCAGGAACTGCGGCTCGGTGGCGAAGCCCACTAGGGCGCTCACTGCCTGCACCAGGGGCCCGCTGAAGAGCGCGCAGCGACTGCGCGCCAGCTCACTCGGCGCTGCCTTCACCTCCCGCACGCAGGCCAGCAGCGCTGAAGCACTCGTGCTCATGCACTTGACGCCCAGCTTGAACTGCTCCCGTGAAAAGCGGTCCCGAGACTTGTCGCTGGCCAGGGCACACGCGTCCGTCAGGAACTTGAGGTTGCGAGACAGGCCCTGCGACACCTCCAGCAGCAGCTGCGGCGTCATGTCAGCCAGCGGTGTGGCTCGAAGCAGCGCGCAGCCCTGCTCCACCTCGTGGCGGCAGCGTGTCACGCGGTAGCGGTCCACCAGGCCTGGCTGCGCAGGCTGCGCACCCGGCGTGGCCACGGCCGCCAGGTAGGCCGCGTGGGCGGAGCACTCGGTCAGGGACACCACCAGGTCGCCCAGCTCCACCAGGCTGTCCCCTGCCTCTCCAAAGCGGCCCATGTTGAGCTGGCTCTGCACGTCGTGGGTGAGGATGGAGAGCCCCTTGGTGCGCGCGATGATGGTGTCCCGGCACTGCTCGAAGGACTCGGCGCCGGCACAGGAGGAGGCGAGGCCGTCGAAGAGCACTGGACGAGCCTCACTTGACAGCAGCAGCAAGTCGGCCACCAGCTGCATTTTGCCCTTGCAGTGGTCGCAGACAGACACCAGCCTCTTACGCGGCTGCGAGCTGGCCCCGCCGACGGTGCTCGCAGGAGCCGGAGAAGCCGCCTCGCCGGTGGGCTTTCCAGCGCTGCCGCTAGCCATCACGCCCGGGGGGCACTGGCATGCCGCTGGGGAGCCCGCTACCGCCGCCACTGCCACTGCCGCCGCCCCCGCGGCCGTCGCGACTGAGCAGGCCAAGGCCGCGGTGCCTTCCCCGAACCATCATGCCATCCACCGCCGAGGGCGGACGGCACAGGGCTGCGGCTGCCGGAGCCCGGGCGGCGCGGGGCGGGACCGAGGGCCAGAAAACGCCAAGAGACTCTTCGGGGCACGGGGCGGGGCTGCAGCGTCCTGCCTCCTAAAGGGCTTGCAGGAAGCATGAACCGGGGCAGGGCAAACTCACAGTCCGCGCTCCTCGCCGCTCTGCTGCAAGGAAAGTCCCCTCTGCTGGGCCGCCGCCTCCTTCCTGGGCATGGCCCGGCCCGGCCGCCGGAGCCGAGAGGGCGGGACGGGGAAGCTGGGAGTTGTCCTTCCTTCCTTTCTTTGAAATCAAAATCCTTTCCTCCGGGAGGAGCGCGGGCGGCGGCCCAGGCGGGCTCTGCTGTCAGCCGCCGCACTCGAAGCCACCTCGGCTCCCCGGCGCACGTGGGCTTCAGGCGCCGTGACCCCGTAAAGCAGCACTTCCCCGCGACGGCGGCCCGGGTTGGCGCTTTGGGAGGCGCGGCCGCTCCGGGCGCATCTCCTGCCTCCTGCTCTCGGGAAGCGGCGCCGGCGGCGGCTGCAGGGCCGAGGGTGTGGCCGGCGCTGGCGCGGCCGCGCCGAGTCAGAGTCGGGCGGGAGCTTGCACTGATTGCGCACAGCGGCCGGGCGCCCCGCTCGCTCGCTTGCCTGCCCGCCACACCCGGGCGTCCCGGGCGCCGCGGCGGTCCCTTCCCGCCTCGCAGTTCACAGAGCGAGGCCCGGCGCCCAGGCGGCACGCCCTCCCGGACCGCGCACCCCGCGGCCCGCCGCTTGCTGTCGGCACGAGTCCATCCCGGTCGCCTCCTCGTCTCGGGCCAGCGGCGGCTGAGCTCTCCCGAGGACCCGGGCTCCGCGCATCGGACGTCCCTGCGCGCGTCTCCCCGGCGGCCAATCCAACTCAGAAGGTCCCCGCGGCGCTGCGGCAACCCGCCCGCGCCCCGGCTCCTGCCATTTTTGTCAACCACCAACTTCCGAGCGAGCGGGGAGAAACTGAAAGGAAGGGCGGGGGCCAGAACGAAGAGGGGAAAACACCCGCTTCCTCTCCCCAAGCGGCTTCACCTCGGAGCGCGGCAGTGGGTGCACCGCTGCCCGCCCGCCTGTGCTGCAGGAGGCTTTTCCTCTTCCCGTCCGCGCCTCGCCCCCGAGCTCGCCGCCACCGCCTCGGCCGTAACCTCCCTGGAGCCTATAGAAATCTTTTGTGTGGCGTCACCGCCTTTCGTTTAAATCCCGCTTCCTCCTCTCGCCCTTCCTCCCGCCCCCTCCGCCGCTCCCGGATGCTTGCGCGATGCGCTGCTCCTCCCCCGGGAAGCTGGGTGGCTGCGGGAGGACGCCGCCGCCCAACGCGGACGCTGCCGGCCCCGGTCCTGCCGGCGTTCGGCCGGGGTCCCGGGCCTCCCCGGCGGTCTCGGGCCAAGAGGCCCCGGCAGTGAAGAGAAGGGAGGCCAGCCCCGGGCCAGGGCCTCTGCGCACACCCATGGGAGATCGGGGCGCAGCTGCCAGTTGGCCTTACGTAAGCGCTTAGCCAGACGAGGGGGCTCCGCGCTCTCCTCCCCCCAAAGGGACCACGTCTAAAAGGTGACCTGTTTCCTGAGGTGAAGGGAGAGGGACACCCGACACCATCCCATGGTGATCTGCTGGGGTCCAGTAATTTCGGTTTGCGGGACATCTACTGATTTTCCCAGTTCTCCCCCTGCCCTTTGTTGTTTGATCCTCGTCCGCCATGGGTTTCTGCGGGACTGTGCTGACTTACACAAGAGCACTGGATTTAGAGTCTGAAAGGGGAGCGAGATAATTGCCGTTTCTTCCTTTTAAATATATACGTAGATAGAGCACCGATTTTCAGTTAGTCTTCCCGAGGTCAGTCTTACCCAGCCATTTACAAGCTGTGTGACCTGGTGTAAGTTCTCTATCTCTAAATCAGATACTTGAGTACTTGAACACTGGCCGATTTGAGTTACCGGGCTCATATATTAAAAAACAAAACAAAAACCAAACCCATTGCCAGTCAAGTCGGACTCGTAGGGACCCTATACGACAGAGTAGAACTGCCGCATAGGGTTTCCAGGGAGCGGCTGGTGGATTCTAACTACCAGCCTTTTGCTTAGCAGCAAAATGCTTAACCACTGTGCCACCACCTGTTATAATTATGGGCCTTAATTATCAGCACAGTGTGCCCTCTCATAACCTCTGTTTCTTTGTTCATAAAATAGTAGTGGCTACTGTTGAATAGGAGTTAACAGCCTTTGGAGGTAAACATTATCCCCGTTTTAGAGATAAGGAAACTGATGCTCAGATGCCTTAAGTGACTGCCTAAGGTCAGGAAGATAGCAAACCATTGGCTGAGGAGGCTACCCTCACTCCCATCCCCAACCCCTTTTCCTTTTACCCAGACCCTGTTCTTCAGGAAGTGGTTGAAACCCAGTAAAGAGCCCCACCTCTTAGTCCTAAAATAGACCTCTCTAGAAGCCCAGCCCAGCAGAAGCTGGGTGTGTACAATCAACAGAAATGCCTGTACCTCTTTCCCTTCCTAGGACCCCAGGTCACCCTTTTTCAGCTGGTTGCAAGTGTTGCTTATAACTAGAATGACCTTGCAATTCATCATCCAAACCGAAACACTTGAGAGTTAACAGTGAGGGATGCTATTGATAACAGGGATGACAGACAAAACTGGGTGGAAGTTACCCTACTTATAACTGAAAGTGCCCTTACTTCACAAACTGAGGCCCATAAAACTGAATGACTTTCTAAACAAGCAGCAATGCTAGAGGGTTCATCCCTTTTATTTTTCTACCAAGGAGAAACAGTTGGATAAGCTTGACTTGGTAACCCAGGATTTAGCACCTAAGACCTTCTTAGCTCCAAAAATTTACTATGAGGAGGCAGTCATACCTTTCCTCTTTGCCTAGTTTACTCACGAAATTGCTCTGGGATCAGAAGATTTTGCCCCTGGGGTAGCATGTTTTCTTGTTACTGGAAATGTCATGTCCCAGTAATGAGCTCTATTTGATAAGATTGGTGTGGCTTTAAAAATTGAAAGGATTGTTTTCTTGGCCATCCCTGTTTTATTTTTCAGGTAGGCAGCTCCTCCTAAACTGATACTTCCAGGTACTACCTCTGCCTTCCTTTAGGTCACCTTTACTTTCTGCCTGTGTTCACTTACTCCTCAAGCACTGGGTACCAGTGTACCACGTGCCTGGCCCTGTGCTAGCCACCAAAGCTACATAATAAGCAAGATGAGTTGATTCTACCCTGAAGAGTAGAATCCAGAGAGGGTGATAGATTCACAAACAGGTAATCACAGTTTCACTGTTGATATAGTAAGAGCAAAGTAAAGAAACTATAGCTGAGATAGTACTGCTCACTAAATATTCCAATGGCAGTTAGGTGGGGTCATGCGATTAGTTCTGACCAATGAAATGTAAGTGGAAGTGATGTTTGTTATTTCCAGGCTGAGGCAATGAAAAGCCAATTTATAATTCTCCACTCTCTCTCTTACCTGTTGCAGTTACTGAGAAGACTGTGCAGCTGAAAGAAGGTAGAGCCACCATAGGCTTAGGTGACTGTGTGGAGTAGACCTTCTGCTGATCTGCGCTGGACATGTAATGTGAGCAAAAAGTAAACTTTTGTTGTATTAAGCCATTGAGATTTGAGGATTGTTTGTTACTGTAACATATTTTAGTCTAACCTGATAGAGGAGGTCTATTTATATCTACCCCTGTAGTTACTGGAAAAAATGGCTTAACCACTGGTGATTACCTGGCTCAAGGCCAACACTTAGGCATTTGATAAATATTTATTGAATCAATGAGCTACATACAAACAGAGAACTTATCGAGGATTCGGGCAGGAAAGGCGAAACTGACAGAGGCTGGCGCAAGGATTGAGGAAACATCTTTACCTTCCTCCCTTACCTGTTCTAGAAGGTGCATCCACCACCTGGACTTTAAGCAGGTTTCAGGGAACAGTATCAACACTCTGGGTTTTGATACCCAACTTCCACACTACTTGCTGGACCCCAGACTCTATGGACCAGCAACCAAGCTACATTTGGTCTCTATTGCCACCTGGTGGTCAGTAAGGGGCACTCTCTGCCTTAATGTATTTCTCCTTTGGAATAGTGTCCCTCTTTTTTATTTTTGTGTTCACAGATGGACCATTTCAATCTCAGGTAATCTTTATACACATATCCAAACATCACCCTTGTCTTAGTTATCTAATGCTGCTATAACAGAAATACCACAAATGGGTGGCTTTAAGAAATGGAAGTTAATCTTCTCACAGTTTAGGAGGCTAGAAGTCCAAATTCAGGGTGCTGGCTCTAGGGGAAGGCTTTCTCTCTGTTGGCTCTGGAGGAAGATCCTTGTCCCCTACCTCTGCTTCTCCAAATTGCTTGTTTAATATCTTCTGTATCTCAAAAGAGATTGACTTAAGATACACCCTACACTAATCTTGTCTCATTAACATAACAGAGAAAACCCATTCCTAAATGGAATTATAACCACAGGCATAGAAGTTAGGATTTACAGCATATATTTTGGGGGGACACAATTCAATCTATAATAACCCTTCATTGTCTTCCTTTTAATATCTCTTCTAAAGGGAGAGGAATTTCTGTGTGGAAAATGTGTGCCCATCTCTCTTGTCCCGATTCACTCATCACCACAGGTGATGGATGAGAGCCTGACATTCATTGGATGTGGTTCACTAGGGAGCAGGATCACTGTGTAACAGGTCACTGCCCTTACCTAGCATGCCCTCTTGCTCTCTAGTGTATTTTGTTCCTATACAACAAGAATATCTGGGCAGAACCTCACCCATCATGTCTGTCCCATCCCCATCCTTGCCTTCCACCCTCCCTGCCATTCTCTGTCTCTGTTCAGCTGAAATTGGGCATGAAATTGGGCATGTGAGGGAGGCCTATGTGCAGGACCAGGTATACCTTGGCAGGCACACTTGAGCATTCAGGTCCCAAGATCTGGAGCTCTGGAATTCTCTCCAGTTTAGTTTACCTGAGAGCCCTGCATGGAGATGAAGGGTGCTGACACAGATTAATAAAATGAGTACCCCATTTGTCTTTTGGCTAGTGATTTGGGGTGTATTTTCCATTGTCTCAAATCCTGGAGGGAGGAAAAGATGAATACTAAGATTCATGCACCCCAAATTCCTAATACCAATCATGCCTAAGCATGTTTTGATATCTGTCATGGTGCCTAACACATAATTAGTGGTCAGTATGTATAAGGAGCCCTGGTGGTGCAATGGTTAAGTGCTCGGCTGCTAACCAAAAGGTCAACAGTTCAAACCCACCAGCCACTCCACGGGAGAAAAAAATCTGGGGATCTGCTCCCGTAAAGATTATAGCCTAGGATTTCCTATGGGGTAGTTCTCCTCTGTTATATTGGGTCACTATGAGTCGGAATCAACTCTACAGCACAGAACAACAATAACAGCATACAGAGATTGACTAGATTTATTACTCCCTCACATGGAGCCTCCCTGGTCCCCCAGACAGACTCGGGCATTTCTGCCCCCTTACACCTACTGTGCTTTGTACACAGTGTCAGTGTGACCATTGGCATTGTGTACCTGTAACTGTTGGCATAACTCTCTCCCCACAACCCTGTCATCTCCTTAAGGGCGAGGACTTGGTGTGTTCATCTCTCCCCAGCACCTAATCCATTGCCTGGTTGTCAAATAAATGTTGTGGAGTTAGTAAATTAATGAGTTAATTCAGTTGTTACGTCTCTTGCAAGGAAGGCATCCCTTTATTGAACCAATATTCAGCTGCCTCCAACTTTTACTCAGTAACGGACAGAAAATCATGGACATTTATGAACCCATAGCTGCTTTTGGAAGTGTGTTCCACAGCCGGGACACAGCCTGTGTGTGATCCTGAGCTACAGCTCACAGCTCTGAGGGTAAAGTGTAGGCCTGAGCCTCTTGGCTCAGCAACTGTGCACCCTATTTCTCTTACAGCTTGTTTGAGAGAAGCCAGGGAGATGATTCTTTGGAAACAGAGATTGTGAGTTCTCTAGACATAGTCATTTCATGTCTGGTGACATATCTGTACTACAGAATACAGGTAATTTTTCAGATAGCTCAGATAAAAGTCCTATCTTTTATTCTTGGGGGATTCAGATATCATCCCCGAATTTTCAAGGCAATTGTAGTATTGTCGATTATTAGAATTAAGTAAGTGTACTATTCTGAGAATTTCAGTTGAAATGAGTTTTTTTTCTATACCATGATGAAGAGATGAGTATCAGTCAACATTTTGTGGTCATCAGTGTGTATGTGTGTCCCTCCTTTTTAAAATACAACTGATAAGTTGTTGTTGTTAGTTATTAGTTAGTTAACTATTAGTTAGTTAACTATTGAGTTAACTCTGACTCATTGCAAACTTATATATAATAGAAGGAAGCATTGCCTGGTCCTGTGCTATCCTCAGAATTGTTGGTATTTTTTAGACCATTTTTGCAGTTATTTTATAAAACGTTAGATGTAGAGAAATAGAAAATACAGATAAAAGATCAAAATAATTTTAAATCCCACTCTGTGATGGTTAAGGTTATGTGTCAACTTGGCCTGGCCATGATTCTCAGTGGTTTAGGCAGATATTATGTAATGATCCTCCATTTCGTAATCTGATGTGAGCAGCCAATCAGCTAAAAGGGGAGTTTCCTTGGGAGTGTGGCCTGTATCCAATATATACTGTACAGATGTTCTGGCAAAGCTTGCCTCTCTGGATCCTGCATCTGACTTGTCATCCTCTGACCTCCAGTTCTTGAGACATGAGCCAACAGCCTGCCATCTGACCTGCAGATTTGGGGATTCACCAGCACCAAAGCCCTGTGAGCCAGCAGCCTGACATCTGACCTGCCAGTTATGAGTTCATCTGCCGCTTCAACCACATGAGTTAGGGGAAGCCTCTAGCCTGACATCTGACCCACAGATTTGGGACTTGCCAGTCTCCACGATTGCATGAGCCATCTCCTTGAAGTAACTAACTCTCTCTCTATGTATATAGGCTTTACTGGTTTTGCTCCTCTTGAGTGCCCAGCCTGAGACATTTTGTACCGAAAGTGGTTCTAGAGGAACAGAATTGTAAGGACGAGTTTTCTGAATTGGTTCTCAAATCTAGCTAGTCTTAAAAGCGCTGATGACTCTGCCTGCAGTAGTAAAGAGGGCACTGCTAATCCATGGTGTGAGGTGGCAATAGAAATACACAAAATATCACTACCAATGGGTCAAAATATTTGTGAGAAACAAGGCTCTGGGTGATTGCATATTTGATACTTTTCTACAATTTTGTCAGAATGAGAAGTATGGGGAGGCTGGTTGATTGGTCCTGCTTTCTGTAGACAGAGTGTTGAAAGAAAGAGATGAGTTCAGGGCTTCAGACTCACAGCTCAGGCACCATATAAAAGACCTGGAAGTTGCCACTTGTGCCCTGAAAGAAAGGCTTATTTCTTGTAGTAACAGCTGCTATTGCCAAAAACCAAACCCAGAGTCTTATCGTAAGAGTGGCTGAATTAAAACACCAACTAAATTCCTAACCTCAGATGATGGCTGAAGTTAAAGTGAGGGCACTGATTGGGGAGAAATGGGATCCTGAAATTTGGGATGAGGACATATGGACAGATAAGCAGGAAGCTGGGGACATTGAGCCCCTAAATTCCATTAACCACTCCTGTCAACAGAACCAGCCCTCTTCCTCCCATCTGAAGAGATTACTCCATCTTTGTCTGCTAACTCACCTTCCTTGGTAAAACCATTATCCCTTCCACCCCCATTTGATGAGATTAACCCAGCTCTGCCTGAAGAGTCTGCCTGAAATATCACCTGGGGTGGTGCCTGGGGCATTGCCTGGGGCATCACCTGAGGCAGATCCCTTACAAGACATTGCCAAATGTTCCCAGAACCTATCCACACAGCCATTTTTGCTTCTAGACCTATAACTATCCTCAAGTCCCAGCAAGACACAAGAGGTGAAGTACAAAGTGTGACCCAGGTGGAAGTACACTACACTCCAAAAGAACTGCTTGATTTTTCTAATACATATTAACAGAAACCTGGGGGATATGTGTGGGAATGGCTTGGCTGTTAAGGGTGTGGTATAATGGTGTAAGGAGCATAAAGTTGGATCAGTCTGAGTTTACTGATATGGGCCCACTAAGCACAGAATCTTCAAACAATGTTTCATCTTGAGGGGTTAGAAAAGGATCTAGTAGTTTATTTGGTTAGCTCGCTGAAGCGTGGATTAAATGGTGGCCTACACTAAATCAAGATGAAATGCTAGATCTGCCTTGGTATACTGTAGAAGAAGGTATCCAAAGGCTTAGGGAAATTGGCGTGTTAGAGTGGATTTATCAGGTTGGACCTACAGATCCACCCATGGAATGCCTAGAGGACTCACCTTTTATCACAATAAGGAACAAGTTTTTAAAGGGAGCCCCAGCATCCTTGAAGACTGCTGTGATTGCTATTTTATGTAAGTCAGATTTGACAGTGGGAACTGCCCTAACTGAATTAAGACACATATCTACAGTGGGACTAATTAGATTCCTGACAAGTGGAACAAGGGCTATTATGGTAGGAAAACCCAAGTGGAATCCATCAGAACTGCCCCTACCTAGGAAAATAATAAACCAAAAGAAATACTGCACTCCTGGAGGGATTGCAGAAATTAGTGCTACCATCAATGACTTGAAGGATACAGAGGTAGTGATTCCACCACATCCCCGTTCAACTCACCTATTTGGCCTGTGCAAAAAACAGATGGATCTTTGAGAACAACAGCGGATTATGGTAAACTTAACAGGTGGTGACTCCAGTTGCAGCTGCCGTTGCAGATTTGGTTTCATGACTTGAGCAAATTAATACATCTTCTGGTATCTGGTATGCAGCTGTTGATCTGGCCAATGCCTTTTTCTCAATTCTGGTTTTGAAAGTACACCAGAAACAGTTTGCCTTCAGCTGGCAAGGCCACCTTCACTGTCGTACCTCAGGGGTATACCAACTCTCCAGCCCTATGACATAATTTGGTCTGCAGGGACCTTGATCACCTTTCCCTTCCACAAGATATTACACCTATCTATTATATTGATGACATTATGCTGATTGGACCTAGTAAGGAAGAAGTATCAATGATTCTAGACTTGTTGGTAAGACATTTGCGTGTTAGAGGGTGGGAAATCAATATGACAAAAATTCAGGAGCCTTCTACCTCAGTGAAATTTCTAGGAGTTTAGTGGTGTGGGTCATGTCGAGATACTCCTTCTAAAGTGAAGGATAAGCTATTACATCTAGCCCGTCCTATAACCTAAAAAGGAGGCACAGTGCCTAGTGGGCCTCTTTGGATTTTAGAGGCAACATACCCCTCATTTGGGTGTGCTACTCCAGCCTGTTTATCAAGTGACTTTAAAAGCTGCTAGTTTTGAGTGGGGCCCAGAACAAGAGAAGGCTCTGGAACAGGTTCAGGCTGCTGTGCAAGTTACTCTGCCACTTGGGCCGTATGATCCAGCTGACCCAGTGGTTCTTGAAGTGGCAGTGGCAGATAGAGATGCTGTTTGGAGTCTTTGGCAGGCCCCTATTGGTGAATCACTGCACAGACCCTTACGATTTTAGAGCAAAGCCCTGCTATCCTCTGCAGATAACTTCTCTCCTTTTGAGAAACAGCTTTTGTCTTGTTACTGGGGCTTAGTAGAGACTGAATGCTTAACCATGGGCCACCAAGTCACCATGCAGCCTGAGCTGCCAATCATGTACTGGGTGTTGTCTGACCCACAGAGTAATAAAGTCAGACGTGCACAGCAGCACTCTATTATTAAGTGGAAGTGGTGTATATAAGATTGGGCTCGAGCAGGACCTGAAGGCACAAGTAAGTTACATGAGGAAGTGGCTCAAATGCCCATGGTCCCCTCTTCTGTCACATTATCTCCCTCTTCCATTCTGCACCTATGGCTTCATGGGGATTTCCTTACTATCAGTTGACTGAGGAAGAGAAAACTCGTGCCTGGTTTATAGATGTTTCTGTGCGATATGCAGGCACCACTCAGAAGTGGGCAGCGGCAGCACTGCAGCCTCTTTCTGGAACCTCCTTGAAGGACAGTGGTGAAGGGAAATCCTCCTAGTGGGCAGCACTTTGAGCAGTGTACCTGGTTGTTCATTTTGCTTGAAAGGAGAGATGGCCAGATGTGTGATGGTATACTGATTAATGGGCTGTGGCCAGTGGTTTAGCTGGATGGTCAGGGAGTTAGAAGGAACGTGATTGGAAAATTGGTGACAAGGAGGTATAGGGAAGAGGCATATGGATAGACCTCTCTGAGTGGGAAAGGCCAAAGACGTGAAGACATTTGTGTCTCAGGTGAATGCCCACCAAAGGGTGACCTCGGCAGAGGAGGATTTTAACAATCAAGTGGAGAGGATGATGCATTCTGTGGACGCCAGTCATTCTCTTTCCCTAGCCACTCCTGTCATTGCACAATGAGCTCATGAACAAAGTGGCCATAGTGTCAGGAATGGAGGTTGTCTTAGTTATCTAGTGCTGCTGTAACAGAAATACCACACGTGGATTCCTTTAACAAACTGAAGTTTATTCTCTCACGGTCTAGTAGGCTAGAAGTCTGAATTCAGGGCACCAGCTCCAGGGGGAGGCTTTTTCTCTCTCTAGGGGAAGGTCCTTGTCATCAATCTTCCCGTGGTCTAGGAGCTTCTCTGTGCAGGAACCCTGGGTCCAAAGGATGCAGTCTGCTCCTGGCACTGCTTTCTTGGTGGTATGAGGCCCCCATGTCTCTCTGCTTGCTTCTCTCTTTTATATCTCAAAAGAGATTGGCTTAAGACACAATCCAATCTTGTAGATTGAATCCTGCCTCATTAACATAACTACTGCTAATCCCACCTAATTAACATCACAGAGACAGGATTTACAACACATAAGAAAATCATGTCAGATGACAAAATGGTAGACAGTCACACGATACTGGGAATCATGGCCTAGCCAAGTTGACACATATTTTGGGGGGACACAGTTCAATCCATGACAGAGGTTATGCATGAGCTCAGCAACACGGACTTCTACAGTCACCAAGGCTGACTTGGCTACAGCCACTGCTGAGTGCCCAATCTGCCAGCAACACCAACACTGTGTCCCTGAAATGGCATCATTCCTAGGGGTGATCAGCCAGCAACCTGGTGGCAGGTTGATTACATTGGACCACCTCCATCATGGAAAGGATGGTGTTTCGTTTCTCACTGGGATAGATACTTACTCTGGATATGGATTTGCCTTCCCTGCACACAATGCTTCTGCCAAAACTACCATCTATGGACTTACAGAATGCCTTATCTACCATCTTGGAATCCCACACAGCATCACATTGGATCAGGGAACTCAATTCACAGCAAATGAAGTGTGACAGTGGGCCCATGCTCATGGGATTCACTGGACTTACCATGTTCTCCATCATCCTGAAGCAGCTGGCTTGATAGAACAATGGAATGGCCTTCTAAAGACACAATTTCAGTGCCAGCTAGGTGGCAATACCTTGCAGAGTTGGGACAGTGTTCTCTAGGAGGCTGTATATGCTCTAAACCAGCATCCAGTATATGGTGCTGTTTCTCCCATAGCCAGGATTCATGGGCTCAGGAATCAAGGGGTGAAAATGGGAGTTGCACCACTCGTTATTACCCCTATTGACCCACTCGAAAAATATGCTCTGCAGGTCTGGAAGTCTTAGTTCCAAAGGGAGGAATGTTGCTACCAGGAGAAACAACACTGATTCCAATTAACTGAAAGTTAAAAATGCCACCTGACCACTTTGGGTTCCTCATGCCTCTGGATCAACAGATGAGAGTTACCAGATTGGCTAGTGTGACTGATTCTGATTACCAAGGGAAAATCAGGTTGATATTACATAATGCAGGTAAAGAAGTGTGTGTCTGGTATACAGAAGCCCCCCTTAGGACATCTCTTAGTACTAGTATGCCCTGTGATTAAAATCATTGGAAAACTACAGCAATCCAATTCCAACATGGCCCAGACCCTTTAGGAATGAAGGTTGGGTCACCCCACCAGGGAGAGAACTATGACCAGCTGAGGTACTTGCTGAGAGCAAAGGGAATACAGAATGGGTGGTGGAAGAATGTAGCTCTAAATACCAGCTACAACCATGTGACCAGTTGCAGAAATGAGGACTGTAATTGTTTTTAGTATTTCTTCCTTTTTTTGTTATACGTGCAGAAGTATATATATACACCTCTCTCTCTCTCAAATATCTGTTTTTTTCTCTCCCTTGTTCTATTACTTATTATAAAATATAAGATGTAAACAGGGCTAGTGTGTTTTCGGTTGTACTCATGTTAGTTGTATCATGTTAGGCACAAATATGACTCTATAATTGTCTTTATTTAGAGATTATATATGGTTTAAGGAGATGTATACAGGTGCCAAATTGACAAGGGGTGAGTTGTGATGGTTAAGGTAATGTGTCAACTTGTCTAGGCCATGATTCTTGGTGGTTTGGAAGATATGTAATAATCTTCCATTTTGTGATCTGATGTGAGCAGCCAGTCACTTGTTTCCTTGGGGATGTTGCCTGCATCCCATATATATAGAGGTTCTGGCAAAACTTGCTCCCTCTGCAGCCTGCATCCAACTCGTCATCCTCTGACCTCCGGTTCTCAGGATGTGACCCAGCAGCCTGCCATCCGACCTGCCGATTGTGGGTTCATCAGCCCCTGCAATCACGTGAGTTAGGAGAAGCCTCAAGCCTGACATCTGACCCATGGATTTGGGACTTGCCAGCCTCCACAACCGTGTCCCAGCCTAAGACACACCCCAAAGAGATAACCTTTATTTACACATTTGTAGCCATTTTTCTATGCATACATATCTGTTACAGATTGAATCATATCCCCCAAAAATGTGTGTCAACGTGGCTAGACTATGATTCTAGTATTGTGTGATTTTCCACCATTTTGTCATCTAACATGATTTTTTTATGTGTTATAAATCCTACCTCTGTGATGTTAATGAGGCAGGATTAGAGGCAGTTATGTTAATGAGGCAGGAATCAACCTACAAGATTAGATTGTATCTTGAGTCAGTCTCTTTTGAGATATAAAAGAGAGAAATGAACAAAGAGACAGGGGGACCTCATACCACCAAGAAAGCAGTGCCAGGAGCAGGGCGTGTCCTTTGGACCTGGGGTCCTTGCACTGAGAAGCTCCTAGACCAGGGGGAGATTGATGACAAGGACCTTCCTCCAGAGCTGACAGAGAAAGCCTTCCCCTGGAGCTGGCACCCTGAATTCAGACTTCTAGCTTCCTAGACTATGAGAGAATAAATTTCTGTTTTTTAAAGCCATCCACTTGTGGTATTTCTGTTACAGCAGCACTAGATAACTAAGACAATATCTGTATAATAGTAATACCATTTTATAGCCTTTTATCATTTAATAATATAAAATGAAAATATTTTAGTATCAACAAATATGCATCTATGATGTCTCATTATATTTAATGATTGCATTGGTTTCCATTGTATGAGTGGACTGTAGTTTGCAATCTGTAAATGTAGATTTTACAATCTACTATTGTTGAATATTTAGTGTGGTTCCCATTTTCCACTATCATAGAGGGTGTTAGGTAGGATTATTACAATGAGTAAATAAAGAAATACACGTAAAGCAGTGAGGAGAGTGCTGCCATATAGTAAGTGCTAAGTATTATTATTATTATTACTATTATTTTCATTGTCTATTTCCTCAGAATCAATTCAGAAGTACAATTGCTAATCAGAGATTATGGACATTATTTAAGAGTTTTGATACATTTCATCTAATTTTCATCCAGAAAAATTCCATCCCCTAAGTGAATGAAAACAGTTATTCCCTGAGCCTTGCCAGCAATGTATATTATCCTGGCCCAATTGATAGGTAAAAAATTATACCTTGTTTAAATTTGCATTTCTCTGATACCTGTTGAGGTTATGCAATTTTTTTTGCATCTATGAATTGGGCATTTATGTTTATTCTTTCGAGAATTGCCTGTTCATGTCCTTTACTATTTTTCAATTGGAGTGTTCATCTTTTTCTTACTGATTTGTAAGAAATTTTTATATATGCTGTGTTGCAATTTTCCTTGCAATTTACTGTTTGCCTTTTAAAGGTTTTCATGGTGTTTGACAAACACAGGTTTTAATTTTTATGTTTAATTATAAGCATCTTGATCTCAGGCTTGCATGTGGCTGTGAGGCTGAACAGGTTAACTGTAACTTACAGACTAAGAGGAACTAGGAAGAAAGGCCTGGTGATCTACTTCTGAAAATCAGCCAGTGAAAACCCCATGGATCACAACAGTCCAATTCTGTTGTGCATGGGGTCACCATGAGTCAGGGGTGAACTCGGCAACAGCTAATAACAAGACCCAGGAGGTGTGCAGTGCCTCTTTTGCAGTGGATTAAAAAGCAGCAAAAATGAAGAAGAGTGAATAGTCATTGCTTCCCCCATCTCCACCTCAGTCCCATCCTGGAGACCTTTCCCTCCGTATTTCCCCATGATTCAGTCATTAAAGGATTGATGCTGGACACAACAGGGACTTCCAGAACTCTGCTGTACCCTTCACATTGGCCTCAGCCTCAGTTCTGACTAGTCAATGAGTATTCCATTTCACTTTTTCAATATTTTGAATATCACCTCTGCCTGATTGTCAATATTGCTGGAAACTCTTGCTTCTCCTCCAGATGAGGCATCCGTCCTCTGTTGTGGAGTGACATAGCCAGCACGAGCCCAGATGAGGACACTAATTAGATCTGAGATTCAGTTTTACCATTCAGACACTGAACCCCTCAGAGGCCGAGTTAGAGCTAAACCCTAGAGCAGTGAAAGGCTATTGGCTTCATGTCCACCGTGACCACACCATCCCTTACTTCTGTCCTCTTCTGTCAGCCCTACTGCACTGCCTGGGACCTGCTTCAGACCCTAATCTCCTCCCATCTGAGCACTCCTGGCCCGTCTTTCTCCTTTTCAATCCATCCTCTGTGAGGCTCCCTGTTTAACTATCTTGAGTGCGTCACCTGGCTGATAACCCAGACAGTGCTGTGCTGGGAGAAAGACATACCTTGTCTTCCAACAGAGGTCTGGTGGTGTAGTGGTTAAGAGTTTGGCTGTTAACCAAAAAGGTCACAGTTTGAATCCACCAGCCACTTCTTGGAAACCCTGTGGGGCAGTTTTGTTCTGTCCTATAAGGTTGTTATGAGTTGGAGTCAATTTGATGGCAATGGGTTTGGTTTTTGGTTTTGTCTTCAAACACACCTGGGCTTAGATTTTTGCCCTGCCACTTCACTAGCTATTGACCTTGGACAAATTATGTAATGCCAGAGCCATGGTTCCCTCTTATTAAAATAGGAGTAGTATCATCATCATTAATTAAACCCTTTAGGCTCTGACCTATAAGCTGCACTGTGTTGTTGTTATTAGGTGCCTTCAAGTCTGCTCAGACTCACAGTGACCTTATGTATAACAGAAGGAAACTCACTGTATATTGTTTATCTGCTCTGTTGTTGTTGTTAACATGGAGCCAGAATCCCTCACACGGAAAGACATAAAGGCCTGAACCAGGTCCTAGCTGTGTGACCTTGGACAAATTATATAATATCAGAGCCAGGGTTTCCTCTTATTTAAAATACAGATGTTATCATCCTCATAGAGTAAACCCTTTAGGCCCTGGCCTGTGTAATCTACACTATGCTTATTATGTATTGTTGATCTCCTTTGTTGTTGTTCTTAGGTGCCGTCGAGTCAGTTCCAACTCATAGTGACGCTGTGTACAACAGAACAAAACACTGCCTGCTCCTGCGCCATCCTCACAATCGTCGTTGTGCTTGAGCCCACTGTTGGAGCCACTGTGTCAGTCCATCTCATTGAGGGTCTTCCTCTTTTTCGCTGGCCCTCTACTTACCAGGCATGATGTCCTTCTCCAGGGATTGATCCTCTACTAGTCTGTAAACTCCTGGAGAGCAGAGACCTTGTTATATGAATCTTCACATCCCCAGATGGTGTCTCTCTTGAGTCTTTCATGGCATTTGGCCATCAGTAAATAAATTCTCAGAGAGTTGAGCTGAATCAAGTTCCAAACACCAAAATAAGTGATGAAAATGCAATCAATCCAGATGTTTTCACATCTGTGGATTATAGGCTGAATTGATTTCCTCCTTAGATGGAAGTCAGTTGTTGTTGTTAGGTGCCGTTGAGTCAGTTCCGACTCATACAACACTATGTACAAAACACCGCCCAGTCCTGCGCCATCCTCACAGTCGCTGCTATGTTTGAGCCCACTGTTGCAGCCACTGTGTCAGTCCATCTCCTTGAGGGTCTTCCTCTTTTTCGCTGACCCTCTACCAAGTATAATGTCCTTCTCCAGATACTGGTCCCTCCTGATAACATGTCTAAAGTACATGAGATGAAATCTTGCCATCCTCGCTTCTAAGGAGCATTCTGGCTATACTTCTTCCAAGACAAATTTGTTCTTCTGGCAGTCCATGGTGTATTCAGTATCCTTCACCAACACCGTAATTCAAAGGCATCAATTCTTCTTTGGTCTCCCTTATTCATTGTCCAGCTTTCACATGCATATGAGGTGACTGAAAATACCTTGGCTTGCGTCAGGCACACCTTAGTCGTCAGAGTGACATCTTTGCTCTTCAACACTTGAAAGAGGTCTTTGACAGCATATTTGCCCAATGCAATATGTCCTTTGATTTGACTGCTGCTTCCGTGGGCATTGATTGTGGAACCAAGTAAAATGAAATCCTTGGCAACTTCAGTCTTTTCTCCGTTTATCATGATGTTGCTTATTGGTCTAGTTGTGAGCCCTGGAATTTTTGTACATAATCCCAACAATTTATATGAAACCCTAAGTGACTTTTATTCTCTGTAACTAGGAACTGTGGGCCAAGAATCCCAGTGCTTTTGCACCTTAACTTGGCAGCTGGCAAAATGAATTACCAGACTGACCCCTCCCAACAAAGCACATGATCGACCACAGCTGTGCGTGTTTTTTAGCATGACTGCACCAGGACAGGGCTCCAAGCCACTGGGTGGAGCAATGAGCCCTGGGGAGAGAGCTTATGACATTTCCCCTGTGATTTCAGAAAGGAAAGGAAAGGAAAAGAAAAATCCCTTTTTTTAATGAGTTGTTTCTGCTCAATGTCAATAGAAAATGTTGTACATAGTATGTACATGTATAATGCATACATGAATCTAGAATATAAAGCACCACTACAGCGGAAGATAATTTAAACCCAGTGGTCCTAAGAGTGAAAGTAAGGCAGACATTGCTTGCTAGTGCACTCTCCTCTGCCCTTGATAACAGAATCCTAGTTTTATTTGGGTGACAACGTATGCAGCTAAAAGACAATTTCCCAGTCTCCCTTAGAGGACTAGGTTTCAGCCAAAGAGATGTAAACAGAAGTGTTGTGTGGAACATCCTACTTGAAGCTGACTTCATTGAAAGGTGTGCTCCATTTGGCTTCCTCTTTCCTTTGGTGGAATGTGAACTTGATGGCTGGAACTCCAGTCACCATCTTGGAACTTGTGGTAACCTTGAGGATGGAAGCTACAAGTCAGGATGATGAGGCAGGATGAGAAACAGGCTTGAGGCCAGCACCACGGAGCCCCCATACGAGCCCAGATGCTTAGCTTCTGGCAGCTTTTGTAAAAGAAACACAAAACAACAACAAAAACAAAGCTTTCTGTCTTAAGTCACTTTTTTCAGTTCAGTTTTCTGTTATATGCAGCTATTAATCCTATCCAAACAAGGCATGAATAGTTTACTGTAGCTTTTTTTTTTGATAGTAGAAAAATGGTAATAAATTCCCATCAATAGGGGGATAGTGAAATAAACTATTAGTGTATTCATACCAAAGAATATTATACAGCAGTATAAAGAATGAAAGTTCTTCATGTCATATTGTTAAGTGGAAAACATTTACGGAGCTCAATACGTTTAACAATTCATACAGTTTTATGCCATAAACCACATATAAATGTAACAGAATTATTTCTAGAGATTCTTGGATGTTTGTAAATGGGTAGAAAAATGTATAGGATATATGACAAACTGATAGCTGTGGTTGGCAGAGAATAGGATAGGGAGGTGGGGGGTTTTCAACTTTGTGTAATGTTTGAATATTTTACAACTACAGTGAATGATTATGTCTTATGTAATTAAAAGTTTAAAATAGATCAGTCATTTAAAACTAGTGGAATTTTAGAGTATCTCTGGCCAGAATCTTTTTTTTTTTTGGTTTATTGTTGTAGTTTAAAGTTTACATTTCAAGTTAGTCTCTCATACAAAAATTTATACATTGTTATGTGACCCTAATTGCTCTCCCTATACTGTGACAGCACACTTCTCCTTTCCACCTTTGATTTCCCATGTCCATTCAACCAGCTTGTGACCCTCTCTGCCTTCTCATCTCACCTCCGGACACAAGCTGCCCATTTAGTCTCATGTATCTACTTGAGCTAAGAAGCTGGCCAGAATCTTTTTAAGAAAAAAAAAGTGATTCAGCCTTGAAAAGGATTAGTCAGAGCCTACAGTACTAGGTTAAAGTCAGAAAAAAAAAGCAACTGGAGCAATTTTAAAAATTAAATGTAAATGATTTTTTTAAAAAGCTTTTTCAAGTTCAGGAGAGGAACAGGCAAGCTGTGGATCCAGTATCTTTATGACCTTCTGAAAAAGCTGTTCTACCTGCCACTAACTTTTTAACTGGCAGTTCTCAAAGGAAATTTCAAAAGACTCGGGAAACGTTGGACACCCTCAAATGGGCTTTCTTAGAGCTGGGGCAGCTCCCAGAACTTCCAGCTTCAATTCATTCCACAGGCGAGGAAACAGAGGCCTCGCAGGGGCGCTGTATGCCGATTCCCGGAGGCCCTGAGGGAACTTTTGGACCTGACCTTGAGAGTTAGAGAGAAAATGCCCAGCCTCTGACGGAAAATGAAAAAGAAGATTAAAGGCCCTACCAGGCAATGGCAAAAAGCCGCAGCCGGACCAAAGAGAGAAACCCACCGACAGGGGCGGGGCCAATATGGCGGAGGGGCGTGGCTTCCGGAGACGAGGGCCGGAGGAAATAGGACGGGGCGGGGTCCGGTAGGCTAGCTTGGGACGGGAGGCGGGGCCGCGGGGGGGCGGGTCTCACGTACGAGGAGGAGTGTGTGGGCGGGTCCCGAGCGGGCTACAGCGGGGGCGGGCCCAGGAAGCCGGCGGCCGGAGGGGCGGGGCCGGGGCCGTCCAAAGCTGTAGCGCAGGTCCGGTCTCCGCGGCGGCGCGGCGCTGCGCGGCGAAGATGGCGGCCTCCAGCTGGGCGCGCACGGCTGTGGTTCTGCTTTGTGCCTGTGATCTCGTGCTGCTGCTACTGCTTCCGCCTCGGGCTTGCGCCACTGGAGACCCGGCTGGAACACCTGGCGAGGCTACCCCACCACCCCGAAAGAAGAAGAAGGATATTCGCGATTACAATGATGCGGACATGGCGAGGCTCCTGGAACAGTGGGAGGTCCGCGGCTCGCGCTCGCCTTCCCGGTTTTTCTCTGTCCCAGTCCCCGCTCTGACTGACCCTTTACCCCCTTGTTCGCCTTCTGACCTTCTTGATCTCCGTCTCAGTATCTTCTGATCTTCTAGCGTCCTTTCTACTCATGCCATGAGTCCTTACTGACCCACTCAAGCCACCCTTGACCCTCCGTGCCTCCTCTGACCCCCTCACGCCCTGGAGACCCCCGCCCCAGGCCTCTCATCCCAGTGTCCTCTTCCATCTGTCAGCGTTTCTCGGCCACTCCAATCAGGAGTCAGGCTTTCACTCTCCAGCCCCACTTTCCCTTCAGTGCCCTGGTCACTTCTCTGCCACCCGTGCCCAGTGAGCCCTGCAAAAAGGGACGGAGACTGTTTCCACTCCTGAAGAGCAAAGGCCCAGGTTTCCTCCGTTCCCCGTTTGTGTCGGGGTGGGTGAGTGGCGTGTAGTGACGATTATCGTTTAAGAGTCATCCTAGCTTTGAGTTCTCCCATATTTTAAATCAGTGGCTTTTCAGACTTCCTATTTTGGTATATTTCCCTGGTCGGAGTTTTGTAATTTTGTGGGTGGATTTTTTTTAGGGGAGAGTTTAGCAGAGGCGTGGCTCTCTGTCAAGGAACTTGTATTTTTCGTTTAAAGGAGCAGTGACTTGTTTTTGTTAAAGTTTTGGGGTTTGTTACTGAGATCCACTGGCCATGGTGAAGGAGATAAAGTTTATTGGTCAAAACCATGCTGCTGCCTTTCTCCCTTCCAAAGGTGGTTGCACTGTTCTGGTTAGTTTGCATAGCTGGTGGAGTGGAAGGAATAAGCTTGGATTCTACTTACTCGGTAACTTGAGCAGGTCATCTGCCCCGTCTGAGCCTCAGTTTCCTTATCTGTAAAATGAGGTTTTACTGGATGATCCCTAAGTTTCCTTTCAACATTAAAGTTTTGTCACTTTGTGATTATCTTTCCATTTCTTTGTTATATATCAGAGGAGGGAGCCCTGGTGGCGCAGTAGTTAAGCGCTCAGGCTGCTGACCAAAAGATCAGCAGTGTGAATCCAGCAGCCACTCCTTGGAAACCTTATGGAGCAGTTCTACTCTGTCCTATAGGGTCACTGAGTTAGAATCGACTCGACTGCAACAGGCTTGGTTTTTTTTTGTTTGTTTTTTTTTAAGTATAGCAGTAGGTCCCTGGGTGGCACAAACAGTTTGCACTCACCTACTAACCTAAAGATTGGCAGTTCAGACCCACCCAGCAGTGCCATGGAAGAAAGGCCTGGCAATCTTCTTCCACAGAGATCACGGCCAAGAAAAACCTATGGAGCATTTCTACTCCGTAACACATGGGGTTACCATGAATTGGAATCGACTCCTTGGCAATGGGTAGTATAGCAGTAATCTCAAGGGTTTGCATTTGTTAGAGGTTTTCAGACATGAATTTTAAATGCCACCTAATGCAGTTGATTGGAAGAAAGCAGACCTGTGTTTTCATCTTTTTCAGTAGCTGATGGAAAGATTGGGGTAGATTTGAGTGTGTGTGGATGGTTAACGAAGAGGGCACTTAGTGCTGCATTCTTTCCCATTCACCATGTCCCTTGCAATCTCCCCATCTCTTTTTGGACTCTAGCAAATGAAACCTTTTGATTTGCCAAAGTGAGAACATCACCCCATGAGGAAGCTATACCTTGGAAATGCTCAGACCCTGAGCTAGACGAAGAGGGTGCTGCAGAGATGAGCAAGGGATCCCGCCATCGGGAGCAGTAGATACCGATAGAAATCACCACGATACAAAGTAGACAAAAAGAAAGGAGATGCTATGGGAACCCTGAGGAAGGACTTCATGGAGGAAATGACATTTTAGATAGGCCAAGGAGAGGGAGAAGGGAAAAGGGAGAAGGGCATTCCTAGTGGGGCACCATGAGCTGAGGATGGTGTATCTGGGAACTAGCAGAATGGTGCAGACATCTACAGCCCAGGCTCTGGAGTTAGACTGTCTGGACACAACCACTTAAATTTGTGAGTTTGGGCTAGTAATGACCTCTCTATGCCTTAATTTCCTTAGCTATAAAATAGGTATTAGTAGTACCCACCTCTTAGGGTTGTTACGAGGATTAACAATACACGGACAGAACGTAGAACAGTGCAACTCAGTAGCCATTAGCTATGGTAATATTAATGATTTAGGTTGGCTGGAATAGACTATCTTAAGCAAAGTAGTAGGAGATTAGGATGGGAAGGTTGGTGGGAACCAGGTCATGCAAATGCAACGCCTTAAATGCTTCGGGGTTTGGACTTCAGAAGGAAATATGCAGTCCCTGATGAGTTTGCAGTTGGAATCCACCAGTTGCTCCTTGGAAACCCTATGGGACAATTCTCCTCTGTCCTATATAGTAGTTACTAGTTGGAATCGACTTGACGGCAGTGGGTTTGGTTTTTTTTAGATGAGTTTGAAAAAGTTGTATTACCGCATGTTTGTTGTTATTGTGTGCTGTCAAGTCAATATGAACTCATAGTGACCTAATGTGACAGAGTAGAACTGCCCCATAGGGTTTCCTAGGTTCTAATCTTTACAGGAGCAGATCACTAGGTCTTTTTCCCAGGGAGTGGCTGGTGGGTTCGAACCACTAACCTTTCAGTTAGCAGCAGTTGTGCCCCTAGGGCTTCTAATTATCACATATTACAATACTGAAAATTTTATATTTAATCATCCATAACCTCATCCCAAAGCATGTGTTTCCTTTTTCCAAGTGCCCTTCTGTTAGTGAGCATTCATTCGATGACAGGACTGTTCTGAGCACATTATCTCATTTCATCCTGTCACCACCTCTATGAGGGAGGTGCTTTTTCCACTCTTCTAGATGATGACATTGGGCACCCAGAGGTAAGTAAGCTGAGTTTCAAATTCATCATTTGACTCTAGAGCCTGTTTTCTTATAGCCATTTTACTACACTAGCCTTCACGTTGATCATCAGAGGTACAAATGACAAACAGTGAGGACCTGAATCAAGCTAGAAGCTACAGTAGTAGAGTGGAAGGGAGAAACGTGAGAGAGTTGATGCTCTTAACACGGCTTGGTAGCTGGTCGAATGTGTGACCAGGAAGGTGACAGCATAATGTAGTAAAAGGACAGGGATTTTGAACCAGCTTCACCCGTTGGTAGCTTGGTGGTCCTCTGTTTCCTCATTTGTAATTCAGATAATATCCCACCTTGCAGGGTGCCATGCAGATTAAGTGAGCTGATGTGTGTAGACATTAGTCACAAACTAATGTACGCTCCCTCCCCTGGTAGCCACAGTTTTTTCAGTGGGGGAGGATAGCTATCTCTGGGTGCTTTATCGTAGGAAACAGTTCTTCCTTCTGCAGTGGCGGCTACCAAGTCCGTTACCCCCACTATTCCCCCACCAGTCTGACAGTAAGAGGCTGTACCTCACATGTGTGCAGTGGGGAGAGAAGACAGAATCCTAGTGTTAGAACTAATGCTGCGTCCCAATTGGTGGTTGTTTCATTTCACATTTTGTTAACCAGGTGTAATGAGAGATGTGTGTGTGTGATGGGGTCAGTGTTTGGAGTCAGCATCACCCCTTTTAGCATGTGACCTTGAGTAAGTTTTTTTTTTTTTTTTTTTAATCCTCTAATCCTCATCCTTATATAAAATGAGAACGTTTTAGGGTTGCTCTGAAGATTCAAGATGATATAGGTAAAGTGCCTGGGGGCAGAGTAGGTACACTAGAGATAGTAGCTAGTGATATTGTCAGGGGCCGTGGAAGGAATAAAAGGATCTGCAGAAAAGTTCTGCTTTGTAGTTCCTGAAGTTGACTGCCATCAGTGGAGATACAGTGAAAGCAGCTGAAGATGCAGGGCTGGCCTGGAGGCAGGGCTGGAGCTGTGGGCAGGGGAGTATCCCAGTTGGCCTCCCTCCCCTGGTCCCTGCCCTGCCTGGAGGTAAGAATTTAATTGTTTTCAGCATAAGAGAAAGTGATGAGAATAGATAAGATTACCCAGGGACCTATTTGGGCCAAGAGTTTTGTTAGTTGTTAGTTGCTATCAAGTGGAATTCTGACTTATGGCTGTTCTGACTCATGGTGACCCCGTGTCTGCAGAGTACAACTGCTCCGTAGGGTTTTCAAGGCCGTGACTTTTCAGAAGTAGATCAGGCCTGTTTTTCAAGGTGCCTCTGGGTGAGTTCCAACCTGCAGCCTTCCCGCTAGTAGTAAAGGGCTTAACCCTTTGCCCTACCCAGGGACTCTGGTCTGAGAGCCAAACTGGGCAGTTACCTACATCTAGGGTACTGTTTGCCCATTTTTTTTCCTGCAACTGAAACACACACAAAAACATAAGATGGCAATTAGAGTTGCTTGAAGCAATCCTTAACCTTACTATATACACTATACTTAGGAATATTTAATTACATTTTTATTTTAAAAAAATGCTACTTGTGAATTACTGAGTTCATTTCATGACCATTAGTGAAATCAGTTTGAGAAACTCAGATATTCTAGGGTATTGAACCAACCTGAAGTCTTGGAAGGAGTGTTTTAAGGATATCTGACAGATGTGGAGAAGTAGAATAGAATGAAGACTGAGAATCAGGCTGTGAATTTGGCATCCTGGAGCTCCTTTGTGACATTGAGAGTGTGGTCTCCATAGGGTGATTGATTGGAGGCTAGATTATAGGAGGCTGATGCCGGAGCAAGGAGCCCTGGTGGCGCAGTGGTTAAAATGCTCGGCTGCTAAACCAAAAGGTTGGCGGTTCAAACCTACCAGCCATTCCGTGGGAGAAAGATGTAGCAGTATGCTCCCATGAAGATTATAGCCTTGAAAACTCTATGGGGCAGTTCTGCTCTGTCCTGTAGGGTCGCTTTGAGTCTGATGGCAACGGGTTGGGTTAATGCAGAAGCGGGGAGTAGTGATAGCCATGTGTAACCAGTCCCGTTAACAGTTTGCATTACCCAGGGACTCTAGTAGCCACATATTCTGAGTATTTATTGTGTGCTGTTATGTCGTTAAATCTCCCAAACAACCCTAGGAGGTAGATACTATTATTATTCCCCCAACCCCACTGAGGGTGAGAAAAGTCATTTTCAGATGATTAAGTGACTTGCCGAAGACCACACAGCTAAGATGGTAGAGCCAGGGCCAAACCTAGATCCATCTGACAGCAAAGCCCAGGCACCTGTCTACAGGTCACCGTCAACTGCTCCTTCAAAGCAAAATGAGGAAGAAACCCTTCAGTTGAGAGGGGGACAGAGTTGAGAAGGTTGGTGCGTTATATGTGGCCACATTGCTGGGGCCATGGAGATCACTTTCGGTTTTATAGACGAGGAAACAGGCTAGAGGAGTAAGGGATGTTATCCAAGGTTACACAGCTAGTTATGTGAAGCTGAAACAAGATCCCAGATCTGATATAAATCTAGGTCACCTTCAAGCACTGCTTTAGAATTCCTTTTCTTCTCATCTTTTATTAAAAGCTAAAAGTACAGTAAGTTGTTGGCATGTCTGCCAGTATCTTAAGCCTTGGGCCTTCAGTGACTTATCAAGAAGACCAAGTAAGCATGACATAGGGGCTTTTGGTTTCCTTTTAGTTTTTTTGTTTGGTAACAGCTTTATTGAGATATAATTTACATACCATATAATTCACCCATTTAAAGTGTACGTTTTGTTGGTGTTTTAGTATATTCAGTTGTACTACAAACATGACCACAATCAATTTTAGAACATTTTCATTACCCCAAAAGGAAACCCGATAACCTTTAGCAGTGACACCCCCCTAGTTTCCCTCAGCCCTAGGCAACCACTAATCTACTTTTGGTCTCTAGATTTGTCTATTCTGGACGTTTCATATAATGTCATACAATGTGTCCTCTTTTGTAGCTGGTTGCTTTCACTTGGCATAAAATTCACCCATGTTTAGTATCAGTACTTCAGTGCCTTTTATTGCCAAACAATATTCCATTTATGGGTATAAAACCAAAAATACCAAACCCAATGCCATCAAGTCAATTCCGGCTCATAGCAATCCTGTATCACAGGGGGTATGAAATGGTATTTCATTGTGGTTTGTTTTAGTTTTGCATCTAAATTGTGCACCCCACTCTGCTGCTATCTTGAGAATGTGGGGAAATTTTTTATTTTGAGATTAAAAACTGCCTTTGGGTTATCAATTGGCATATCTTAAAAGAAAAAAGTCCCTTTCGTGTTTGTTCTCCTTTACTCATGCTTGTTGGTTGAACTAGGTGCTTACCTCTGAAGGGATAGCAGATAGGAGAAAAGCTCCCGAACCTCAGAGTAAGCAAAATTCAAGTGGTCCTCATCATCAGGGGCTTGTAGTGGGTTATCCGTTAGCTGTTGCTGGTTTACAACCTACCCCAAAACTTGGTGTCTTAAATAGCAGCCATTTATTTAGCCCATGATTTTGAAAGTGAACAGTTTGGGCTTGGATTACCTGAGTGGTCTGAGGTCACTACCGGCTTGGTTGGGGCTATCTTGTCTAAGATGACCTCAGCTGAGGAGGTTTGTCTCTGCTCCACCTGAGCCCTTCTCCTAGACTTGTTCTCATAGTGGTTCCAGGAGAGTGAGCGGAAGCAGGCAAGGCCCTTTGAGGCTTAGATAGGAACTGCTACAATACAGTTTCTGCAGGAACTTGTTGGCCACAACAAGGCACAACAGCAGCCCAGATTCAAGGGATTAAGTAAGTTGACCAAAGTCATACAGCTTGTCTTCCTAGGGGAGCTGCAAAGTGACATGCAGAGGGGCATGGTTACAGGGAGGGGTAAAAAGCTTTGACTGTTTTTATTTCGTATTTTGTATTTCCCAAGAACAGGTACCGTCTATATAACCAGGGTGGTGCAAACGGTTAATGTGCTCGACTGCTAACTGAAAGGTTGGAGGTTTGAGACCGAGGTGCCTCTGAAGAAAGACCTGGCAGTCTACTTCTGAAAAATCAGCCATTGAAAACCCTGTAGAGCACAGTTCTACTCTGACACATATGGGGTCGCCATGAGTTGACTCCCCGGCAACGGTTATAGTTATTAAAACTCAATAATTAACATCCATAGAATACTTTTATATAATCCATGGTCCATGTTCAAATGTCATTTGTCTCAATAACGTCCTTAATAGGTATTTTCCCTCCAGTCCAGAATCTCATCCGTGACCAGGCGTTGTATTTACTTGTCATGTCTCTCTGTTGTTGTTGTCAGGGGCCATCAAGTCGGTTCCAACTCATAGCGTCCCTGTGAACAACAGAACGAAACACTGCCTGGTCCCGCACCATCCTCACAGTTGTTGCTATGTTTGAGCCCATTGTTGTAGCCACTGTGTCACTCCATCTTACTGAGGGTCTTCCTTTTTTTTCACTAACCCTCTACTTTACCAAGCATGATGTCCTTCTCAGGGACTGGTCCCTCCTGATAACATGTCCAAAGTACGTGATATGAAGTCTCTCCATCATCCCTTCCAAGGAGCACTCTGGCTGTACTTCTTCCAAGATGGACTTGTTCTTTCTTCTGGCAGTCCATGGTATGTTCAACATTCTTTGCCAACACCATAATTCAGAGGTCAGTTCTTCTTCGGTCTTCCTTATGCATTGTCCAGCTTTCGTGTGCATATGAGGCAGTTGAAAATATCATGGCTTGGGTCAGGCACACCTTAGTCCTCAAAGTCACATCTTTGCTTTTTAACACTTTAAAGAAGTCTTTTGCCACATATTTGCCAAGTGCGATATGTGTTTTGGTTTCTTGACTGCTTCTTCTCTGGGCATTGATTGTGGATCCAAATAAAATGAAATCCTTGACAACTTCAGTCTTTTCTCCATTTATCATGGTGTTGCTTATTGGTCCAGTTGTGTTTTCCTTTTGTTGAGGTGTAGTCCATACTGAAGGCTGTAATCTTTGATCTTCATCAGTAAGTGCTTCAAGTCGTCTTCACTTTCAGCAAGCCACGTCTCTTCAGTCTCCTTTAATCTAGAACAATTCTCAGCTGCCTTTGTGTTTCTTTACCTTTGACATATTTTGAAGAATAAGACCATTTATTTTGCATCGTGTCTCTCATTTTTTGTTTTTCTGCTGTTTCCTTAGGTTATGCATTTTTGGTAGGAATACCACTGAAATTATGTTCAGATTTTCATAGTGCATTCTATTAAGAGGCATATGATGTTGGTTTGTCGCAATATTGACGAAGTTAGCTTTGATGACTTGCTTATAGTGGTATCTGCCAGGTTTCTACAGTGTAAAGTTACTATTTTTCCCTTTATAATTATTAAGTAATTTGTAGGTGGTTACTTTGAGACCTTGTAAATATCCTCTTTCTCATCGAATTTTTATCCATCAGTATATACTGATGATTTTCTAATTCCATCATTCCTGTAGTCTATTGATTACTTATTCTACTGTTAGTTTATTCATTATTAGTAGGGACTCAATAGTTCTTTTTTTTTCCTTTGGGTTGTAAGTCATTACTATCAGTATTTATTCTGATGTTCATGTTATTCCATATTTGGCCAGTGAGAGCTCTTCAGGTTGGCTCCTGTTTCATTTTGACATGTTCTCATGATTCTTTGAGCACTTTCTTTCTGAAGCAAGAAGATATTCTAGGCTCAGCTTATATTTTCTTTGCTCTAGCCCTGAAGTTAGCCTTTTCTCTATGAAATCCTGGTCCTTTTAGATACTTTTATCTATCTTATCTGTCTGTCAAAAACCATGAGTTCCTTCTGATGCCTTGACTGTCTGTCCAGTGCCACAGGGTACGTTCTTCCACCTTCCATACTTGTAACTTCCTCCCTAAAAGTGAAGAACCTGGCTCTCCTTGTCTTCAATATATTTACTCTTCTGCTCAAGCCTAGAATTCACAGAAAGTAGCTTCAGGATTGCTAGTTCATACCACTGCAAAAAAAATAAATAAATGTAACTAGAATTGAATATTTGTGTTACAATTCTCATTTTTCAGGTGAAATTGATATGTATGAAATACACAGATCTTAAACGTACAGTGCAATGAGTTTTGCCAAGTGGATACACTCATGTAATCCACCAAAAAAAAAACTCCAAACCCGTTGCCCTCCAGTCAGTTCCAACTCATAGCGACCCTGTAGGACAGAGTAGAACTGCCCCATAGAGTTTCCAAGGAGCACCTGGTGAATTTGAACTGCCAACCTTTTGGTTAGCAGCTGTAGCTCTTAACCGCTACACTACCAGGGTTTCCATGTAACCCACACTTCTGTCAATATACGGAACATTTCCATCATTCCAGAAAGTTCTCTGTTGTTACTTCAGTCCGTCCCGCCTCACACTCCCTGCCATCCCACTCAGAGGCCACCCCTGTTCTAATTGCTAACACCCTAGATTAGTTTTGCCTATTCTTGAACTTCAAATCGATGGAATTGTATAGCATATCTCCTTTTGTGTCTGGCTTCTGTAGCTGGTTTTCTTTTGTTTTTTTTTAAGGAGGATGATGATTTATTCTAATTTCTACAGCTACCGGAAAAACAGGACAAAATCCTAGGGACCGCTCTCTCTCCCAGTCCCCTAGTCTCCCCTTCTTTTTCTTTTTTTGTTTATTGTTGTAGTTTAAATGAAGTTTACATTTCAAGTTAGTCTCCCATACAAAAATTTATCCATACATTGTTTTGTGACCCTGATTGTGTAGCTCTGTTTTGAGATTTATTGCATTTATCAGTATTTCTTCTTCATTGCTGGATAGCACTTCACTGTATGACCATACCTGAATCGCAGCCATTATTAGAGTTACCACATTCGGTGGATTCTTTGAGAGAAAAAGCTAAGGAAACCCCATCACAAGGGGTCTCCCTGTGATTGGCAACCTAGGGTGATGGGTAGTAAGTACTGCCTGAAACTTAAACTTGGTTTGAAAGTCAAATAGAAGAGAAGACCCCATGGGTTTCCTTTTTCCTGTTATAACTGAGGTCATGTACCTGCTCCTGACAGAATATGCAGATATTTTTGCCTCTGCCAGTTGAGAAGAGAGACGATAGGTTTGATGCTTCTTTTTCCTCCCATCCTGATAGAAAGATGATGACATCGAAGAAGGAGATCTTCCAGAGCACAAAAGACCCTCAGCACCTATCGACTTCTCACAGATCGATCCAGGCAAGCCTGAAAGCATACTGAAAATGACGAAAAAAGGGAAGACTCTGATGATGTTCGTCACTGTCTCCGGAAGCCCCACTGAGAAGGAGATGGAGGAAATCACTAGCCTGTGGCAGGGCAGTCTTTTCAATGCCAACTACGATGTCCAGAGGTAAAACACCAGCAGCTTGGCTGAGAACATTGTAGGCTGCAGTGGGACTCCTTCTGAGGCTGAGCAGGGCCCTGAACCTTTCCTTTCTAGAATTTCTTCTTTTAAATTTTCATTTGATCCTGAAATTTTAATTTATCTTTGTATCTCTAGGTTTTATTTCATCTGAGTAAAAGTCTTAATGTATAGCCTAGTCTCTAAGAGAGGAACAAATTAGTTACAGTTTGACAGTTTGCTTCCTTTAGATGTTTCTACTCAATGGAGAATGCTTTTATGTGTAGGTATGTTCACCGCTGGTGGCACAATGGTTAAGTGCTCAGCTACTAACCCAAAGGTCGACAGTTTGAACCCACCAGCCATTCCACAGGAGAAAAGACCTGGCAATCTGCTTCTGTAAAGATTACAGCCTAGGAAACCCTGTGGAGCAGTTCTGCTCTGTCCTGTAGGGTTGGTTGCTATGAGTCAGAATCGACTCAACGGCACATAACAGCATGTTCACACATAAAGCTTTGGACCAGACTGTTAACAGATAACTCATGTGAAGGGGCCCAGTTTTCACAGCTCACTGTGGTTCTGAGAATGTAATTTTAAGGACTCTCCTTTTCTTCCCCCCCATCAACAAAGTTCTGAAATTTAGTGTCTTCAAATGCCTTAGTTTTGAAAGTATAAAACTAATAGAAAGAAATGGAAGGAGTACTTAGACAGTGTCTGTGAGGGCAGAATGCTTTAGTTAACTTAAATGGACACTTAAAGAAGATAAGTAAATGTTTTGGTGATAACTGGTCCAGAGGTCCCAGTCTGTGTGGAAGAGTGGGAGTGTTATAAACCAAAGGACGGAGGTGTGGGTGTCACCCCTCAAGGAACGGAAGAACTGTGCCCACTGGTCACGCTAGGGGTACACCCAGACCCTATTCTGTTCTTCTTTGCTCCGTGGGACCAGTTGTGTGTGGATATGCCTGGGCTGCTTGCTGTTAAGCTCAGGGGTTAAGATTTCTGTTGAGTAGCTGAGCGTCCTCTTGAGCCCTTCACGAGTCTCTTGCCATGACCCAGTCTAAACAAGTGGCATTCAGACTTTATCAGCAGCAGCCTTTTGTCAGATGAAACCTCAGAATATAAAAAAAATAGATGCCTCCTTCTTACCACCACAGCCACAGCCCCCAAGTCACCTCTGCGCATGCTAGGAGCTCTTCTAGTGCTGTCTAACAGGAGCACCCACTTGTGCTATAAAGGAGCATCTAGCGTGCTTCCAGTTTGATCTGAGCAGATATGTTGAATAGTTCAGCAAGCTGGTGTTTTCAAACATTGGGATGTTAGTAGCTACAAAAACCAAAAAACCAAACCCGCTGCTGTTGAGTCAATTCTGACTCATAGCCACCCTATGAGAAGGGTCGAGTAGAACTGCCCGAAAGGGTTTCCAGGGAGCAGCTGGTGTATTCATACTGCTAACTTTTTTGGTTAGCAGCTGAGCTCTTAACCACTGCACAACCAGGGCTCCTAGTAGTTACTAGACCTAAGAAAATACAAGTTTTTGGTCTGTGTTCTTGTAGAATTTGAAATAAACTATATATATTATTCATGAGCATCACCAAGTTGCTCTGAGCTCTTAAGCACCTTAATGACATGCACTGACTGTATGATTGTGTCTCCCTGTTAAGGTTTATTGTGGGATCCGACCGTGCTATCTTCATGCTTCGTGATGGCAGCTATGCCTGGGAGATCAAAGACTTCTTGGTCAGTCAAGACAGGTGTGCTGATGTAACTCTGGAGGGACAGGTATACCCTGGCAAAGGAGGAGGAAGCAAAGAGAAAAATAAAACCAAGCAAGAGAAGAGCAAAAAGAAGAAGGAGGGAGATCCGAAGTCTCGGACTTCAAAGGAAGACAATCGAGCTGGGAATAAAAGAGAAGACCTGTAACGGGCAGCCGTGGTGCTCTGTGGAGGAGCAGTGGGACAGGGAGAGCTCTGCAGGACTCGTGAGGGTGGAGGCGGGCCTGGGAAGCCGTGCACCGGCTGACATTCTAGTTGCTGTACAAAGGGTCTGCCACGTGACCAGTTTGTGCTCAGTGTAAGACTTACCATTTAAAAGGCTTCAAGTGAAAAGACAGAAATTTTCTAATTAATATCAGACTCTGAGAAATTAATGTTTGCTACAGAATCACTTTAAATGGAAACTTGAGCGTGTTGCTTTTCCCCATTTAAATCTTGTGAGTCAGCGATTATAGTGGGGACTTCCTGCCCTGTGAACGGGCTGCTGGGCCCACTCTCTCTTCATCGCACCTGCCTTGATCAGATGGCCTGCTGGGTCAGGGCTGCATATTTTATACTGAGCAAAAGGATACCAGATTCTACTCAGACAAGCTTTCAAAACTCCTGACTTAATTGGATTCGACTCAACATGCTACTAACATCGTTTTCATGATCCTATTACGAGGAGAGCATGTCTAGGTGTGAAATTAGCACATGTGATCAGAGCACTGCAGGGAACACTAAAATCTAAATATACGATCAGGATGTGTAAACCCAAAATCTGTGCCAAAAGTGCAGGCAACGGAAAATCACTTGGGAAGCCTAAGTATTCACTTTGCGTTTTGTTGACTTGAATCCCTCTCGTCAGTTAAAGAGAGCTCTTGGTATCTGGTAGGTTTTACATGGTCTGTAAAGTCCAGGCTTGGTTCTACTTTGTTCCCTCAGTTAGGAAAAAATAATCCTGGCATCGAGGGTTTAGATGTTCCATTTAATGTGATAGTTTTAAAGTGTAAATAGGGAATCAGCAGAGTCCTTTGCAGGGTGTGACAGAGGACTGGATAACCTCATTTATTTCTAAACATTTATTTTTCTTTGATGAAGTGCCTAAAATTGTCATTTTGTATGGTACTAACCTGATGTGCTACCTGTTGGTGTCTGATTTTGCTGTGCACACATTGGAGCCTACTCTGAGCAAGAGTCACGGAATTTATATACCAGTGTCATTTTTAAGAACTACAATTGTTTGAAAAAAATTTCAGTTGTGATTTTAAAAAATTAAAAATAACACATGTACATGGGTAGACAATTTGAACAGTAAAGAATGATACAAAGTGAAAAATAAATACGCCTACCCCACCCCCAGTCCTTTGTCCAGTGGAAACCACTGTTAACAATTTCTTTCTTTTTTTTTTAAGGTACATTTACCAGCTTCTAGTGATGTGTGTTTCTTTGTTTTGGCCTTGCCACATTATTTCTTCTTATTTTGGTAACTACCTGGACTTGAAGGAGCTCTGGTGGCAGTCTGCTTCCTTAAAGATTACAGCCTTGGAAACCCTGTGGGGCAGTTCTACTCTGTCCCATTATGAGTTGGAATTGACTTAACAGCAATAGTTTTTTATTTTACTCTGACTTGCTTTCGATGAACTGCACCCTCTCCACTTTCAGTTCTGTGCTTTGGGTGGGATAATTGCCCTACAGCCCCTCAACCTTCAGGCCAGTCCTGTTCCAGGGCCCAGGCCTGTGTGATCTAGCTCTAGGCTGAGGGCCGTTGGGCCCAGTTTGCTTGAGCCACCCCAGGGGGAGGCGTTCTTTGTTTCTCATGTGATATCTCACACAGATTGAACCTGGGAAGATAGGAGGCTGGAGCTGCTGCAGCCGTTTTGCCCTCGAAAGAAGCACTGTCTGCAGAGCCAAGACAAGCAGGGAAGAGAGCCAGAGCCCTGGTGGTGTCATTTAAAAACCCTGAGTCCAGCTATGTCTGAAGCAAACCCAGGCCCTGGGCTTTTTCAGTTTCAGGACCCAGTGAACCTACTTTTCTAACTTGAGGTAAATTTGTTGGTTTTCTGTAGCCACAGTGGTCCAGTATAGAGCAACTGTCCTGACTGGTCAGGTGTTTTCATTAAACAAAAAGGAGCAGACCCTCCACACTGCCCAGTACCTTCTGTTCCCACTTAGAAATCTGTCTGTATCAGGATGTACACATCTACCTCATTGCTTCCTATAGACTGTGCAGTCACTTCAGCCAGTAATACTGAGTGTCTGTTATGGGCCAGGTACTATTGGGTGTCAAGGATGGTGTAGATAGAGACCTTGCCCTCGTGAAACTCGGTGATTTGGTAGAGGAAGACAAGTGTTAAACACAGAAAAAGTAAAATGGCATTGGTAGAAGTATGAAAGATGTACGTAGTGCTGTGAGAATACATTGTGGAGCTGGGTAGAAGGTGTCTTATCTTGAGGTGGTCAGAGAGGACAGGAGGAAGAGAAAGAAGGGAGTGATCCAGGCAGAGGGAACAGTCCATGCAAAGGCCCTGAGACTAGAAGTAGAGTTAGGAACGGCAAGAAGGCCGGTGAGTAGGCAGTCCAGGTCTGGGCTGGAAAGGTAACTAGGTACAGGGGGTTTTGAAGCATCCTAAGGAACTGGGGACATCCTGAAGGATTTTAAGCTGTGGTGGGGTCGGGGGCAAGTAACAATCTGGTTTGTACTGGCTGCAGTGAAGAATTAATTAGAAAGGGGCACCCCAAACCCGTTGACATTGAGTCAGTTCTGACTCAGCGACCCTATAGGACAGAGTAGAACTGCCCCCATAGGGATTCGTAGGCCATAAATCTTTATGGAAGCCAACTGCCACATCTTTCTCCCACGGAGCAGTTGGTAGGTTCAAACCACTGACCTATCAGCCGAGCACTTAACCACTGCGCCACCAGGGCTCCCTAAAAGGGGCACCAGTGGGTGTGAAAAAGTTGAGAGTATTTCAGTGGTTGACAGTGGTCCAGATTAGCAAGAAAGTGGTGAGGTGTGAACCACAGCTTACCGGCACAGTCTGCCGATGGACACTCGAGTTTTCAGGTTTTGTGCTAGCACATAATGCTGCAGTGGACGCTTCTGAACACGTCTTGCTAAACTTTTGTTTATATCTGAAGGGTCAGTTCTTAGCCGTGTGAATTGCTGGACCAAACAGAAAAGGAAACATCTCGGTATGTATTGCCGTCTCAAATGGTGGTGCCAGTTGACACTCTTGCCGTGATTTCCTCAGACCCTTGCCAGCCCTGAGCATCACGCTTGCCTATTGAATAGACTAAAAATCCTCATCCTAACTGGCTACTGGAGAGACCAGTTAAAGCTAGAGATGCCTAGAGAGCCCCAGCTGTTCCATCCCCAGCTGTGAGTCTTCCCAGCACCAGTGAGTGCGGACACACAGTGAGTGAGTTTTCCAAGGCTCCCAGCCTTCAGGCCTCTCCGCAGACACCAAGGGAACAGAGATGAGCTGTCCCGCAGAGCCCTGCCCAGTTTGCAGATTCATGAACGAAAGGAATGTCATGGGTTAAGCCAGAAAATAAAAATTTATACATACACACAACTTTCATTTATTTTCACTGTCTTAACGTCTATTGATTGAATAAATTTAGATGGTATCTTTGACTATCAGTTATGAAATGGAAGAACTTTATCACATATACACATCCTTCCACTTCCCTTCACTCTTGTACTCGCTGGTTTTGATGGTTATGCTGTAGTTTTTAGTACATCTGGTGGATTCCTTTATAATGTTAAACCTTTTTTTTTAAAATTAAACCAACTTAACTATTATTACTTAAAAGAGTCCTGGTGACGCAGTGGTTAAGCACTCAGCTGGTAACCGAAAGGCCAGCAGTTCGACCCCACCAGCCACTCCGTTGGAGAAAGATGTGGCAGTCTGCTTTAGTAAAGATTAAGAGCAACGCATTGTTGTCAAGTTGATTCCGACTCCTGTAAGACAGAGTAGAACTGCCCCTTACGGTTTCCAAGGCTGTAAATCTTGACAGTTAGCAGCCGAGCACTTGACCAGTGCCACCAGGCTCCTTTTCTCGTAAAGATTCCAGCCTTGGAAACCCCATGGGGCAGTTCTACTCTGTCCTGTAGGATTGCTGTGATTTGGAATCTTCTGAACAACAGCGGGTTTGGTTTTTTGGTCATTATTCCGTAACTATTAACTCGCGGCTAGTCAAGGTGAAGAAATTTATGAACATCCTGTCTTCCCTGATTGTTGTCTAATATTGTTACTATACTGACAAGATGTTTAATCTCCACTTTGTGTAACCATTATGTTCAGCATTGATGCGTGAGTGACAGTGGTGGGCATAGCATTTTGGAGTCTGGCCTTTGTCCTCTGCACTTGTGTATAGACATTGCTCCACCGGAGAGGTCTGAGGCCAGTCTTCGTCTTTGCCCCTTAGAAGTGAGTACTTTTTCTCTCAGAGTGCCTTGGGATTGTTCCTCGTCCTAACAACCAGTAATTGTAGTAGGAAAGGGCCTGATGTTGATTTTTCTCTTCCTCCTAAAACATGGTGTGCCATTTCCAGGGGCAGATTCCGCTGTTTATTTATCATCATTTTGGGGAAGTGTATCTATTGCTAACTTATTTTCAGTTTTGTGCTAGTGTTTGGAGCATCAGTTCGTTTCTTAGCTCGGAAATGAGATTTTGCTTTTTGTTTTTCAGTCTCATTGAGTTTTAATGTCATCTTTTAGCTGTTTTTATTAAAATTCATGTTCTTACTAAGTCCTATAACTCAAAAGCATACAAGGGGAGAATCGTCCTTCCTGGAGGCATGTTTTTTCCAGACTAGATGACTTGTCTGCCTTGGAATGCTGCTGTCTTCTTTGTTGTTGTTCTCCTGTAACAGAATGTTTGGGTCGATGCCACATCTTTTGTTTTTTCCCCCTCTTGTTCGTGCTTACTAGACCATCTTTGCCCAGACCTTGGCAGAAACCCGCATTGTAGGAGAGTTCTCCCTGATTCCGTTCGCACTTTCTCTGAGACGTGTTTGTTTCCCTGGGAGCTGCCATTTGAGGGCTGAGTTTTACTTTCTCTCCGCTTTTCTAGAACTGAACAGGAAAGGGAGAGGGGCTCCGGCAGGACTGATTGTGGCCTTGCCTGACAGGTATACTCTGCCCCGCTCCTGTGGTTTAACGAGGTGTCCTAGACCAGGGTTCTCCTCCCTCATGGGAGCGAGGGACTACTCTTCCAAGGACGTTGATATTGAGACCTCAGGGGGTACTCCCAAATTAGCAGTGGACTTCGGAACCTTTGCTCCCCTTGGGGAGGATCAGGCTGGAGAATTTACTTTGCTTCAGTCATCTCTTTCCAAGAATCATTCTTCTGCTCCTGAAGAAGAGAAGAACATTGCAAAATTCAGTGTTTGGCTAGGGCAGGAACTAGGTGAGGGGAGTGAGGGGATACTGCACAACTCAGTAATCAAGATGAATAATATTTTAATACAGTATTTTAAAAATCAAAAGTATTCCTCAAAAAGTTAAACATAGAACTACCGTATGACCCAGCAATCACACCCCTAGGTAAATACCCAAGAGACTTGGAAGCAGGAACACAAACAGACTTGTACACCAGTGTTTACTGCAGCACTATTCACAAAAGCCAAAAAGTGGAAACAACCCAAATGCCCATCAACAGAGGAATGGATAAACAAAATGTGGAACAGACATACAATGGAATCTTAGTTATAAAAGAAATCAAGTGCTGGATTATGCTACAACATGGATGAACCTTGAAAACATGCTGAGTGAAATAAGTCAGACAGAAAAGGACAAATATTGTCTCATCGCACGTATATGAAATATAACTAGAATAGACAAATGCATAGAGACCGAAGTTTATTAGTGGTTACCGGGGCCCGCCCAAGCCCAAGCCCGTTGCGTTCCATTCGACTCCGACTCCTAGCGACCCTATAGGACAGGGTAGAACTGCCCCGTCGAGTTTCCAAGGAGCAGCTGGTGGGTTTGAACTACCGACCCCATAACTCTTAACCACTGCTCCACCAGGGCTCCACTACCAGGGGTCAGTGGGAGGGAAAAAGGAGGAGTTATTGCTTAAGGGGTACTGAGTTTCTGTTAAGGGTGGCAGAAAAATTTGGAAACTGATGGTGGTGGTTGCAACAGCATAATAATAAGTGAACATAATGTCACTGAATTGTGAAAAAGGTTGCAAAGGCAAATGTTTGGTTATATATGTTTTTACCACAATTAAAATCGAAATTAACAAAGAAAAAAACAACTCCTGACAAACAAAACGTCAACATTTTAAATAAAATCAGGATCCAACAGGGCTGAGATTAGGACAAGACAGTGAGGGTTGGACCTACTATCTTAAACCAACAGTGTTTAGTTGGCATTTCTTTTTCTTTTCTTTCTTACTTTTTTTCTTTTTTTTTTTTTTTAAGGATGGGACAAAGTAATATTTATTTCAGTAAAAATGATTTTTGAGAAAAAAAAATTTTATACCTAACAAATTTTGTTTTTTAAAAAATCTTTTCAAACAGTTTTTATTTGTCAAAGTAGAAAGTCTAATACTCTGTTAGGAGTAACAAAGAAGGAGTTTTGTTGAGGAATAATAACAGCTATAGCTGGGCAGCACTAGGTAAAAATACAAAGTGCCCACCGTTCAAGTGGAGAGAGGGGTCCATATACATAGAGAACAAAGGAAAGGAAGGGGTTAATGGTTGGTAAGATCAGCTTCAGTTTGGCGTCCTTTAAAATGTAAACACCTGCCAATTGGCTAGGAAGGGGTGGGTTACCACCCGGGTCAGTGGCGCCAGCCAGTTCGATTATACACATTCTTATACACAGTCATCAGAGGAACAAATCGTTTGCATCTTGACACACTCTTCCTAAATGGCTTATCTCCTGCCTGGCCTTTTGTTTCCTGAGAATCCATGTTGGCCGCATCATTCTTAGTCTGACGTGAGTGCCTCCAGTTTGAAACTTTTTCGTCTACAGCTTTAAAAATGTTAAAACACTTTGAATATATAGGTGCGGGATAAATTGGTACTCAGTGTTCCATGAATAAAATGATTTTCAATACAAATAATATAATTGGTCTGTTTGATTTGAAAGGAGGCTTGTTGGCTCAGTGGTTAAGCACTCGGCTGCTAACTGGAAGGTCTACGGTTTGAACTCACCAGCCGCTCCATGAGAGAAAGTGTGGCAGTCTGCTTGGGTAAAGATTTACAGCCCAGGAAACCCCATAAAGCAGTTCTACTGAGTCCTGTAGGATTGCTATGAGTCGGAATGGGCTCGTCAGCAACAGGTTTGGTTGGTTTTTGTTGTTTTTTAATTGCAGTGCCATGCTTTTACTTAATAGACTGAGGCAGTGGAAAGAGTAGGATCAGACCATGGTTCCAGGCATGGCTCTGTTACTTAGGAGTTGGGGTCTGATCTCTGTCTCACTCTCTACCTCCCTTTCCAGGAGCATCTGTTTCAACCCAAGGCTCTGGCTCTCATCAGCATGAGTGACCTTACCCCCACTCTCCCAACCCTTTTGTATGGTGATGGCCAGTTGGGCAGAGATGGGCATCTGACCCACGGGGAACTCACTCACACACCAGGTTGGCAAATCAGATCCTCTTGGCCACACACTGAATGGTTTGATAGCTGAGTTAATAATGGAGCAACTAGAGTGAAGTTCCCAGAACTTCTGTTGGTGAAATTTCTAGACTTGCCCTGAATTTCTGACCTCCTGGATCTTGATTGTTCAGGTTGTCTCTGGATTCTGAGAGCTCTGGATCCTTACTTTAATTGAAGCTAGATTGAAGAGGTTTCTACAGTTGGTCTGATAATCCTATTCTCAGTTACCCATCTACACCGAAAACACTAAACCAAGTTGCTGGTAAGTCAACACTGGCTCATTGCATCAGAGTAGAACTGTCCTCCATTGGGTTTTCAATGGCTGATTTTTTGTAAGTAGATCACCAGGCCTTTCTTCAAAGGTGCTTCTGAATGGACTCAAACCTCCAACCTTTCGGTTAGCAGCCAAGCACATTAGCCATTTGCACCACCAGGGACCCTATCCATCTAAAAAAAAAAAAAATGTTACCATTGAGTGGATTCTGACTCATAGCCACCCTAAACAGAGTAGAACTGCCCCGTAGGGTCTCCAAGGCTGTAATCTTTGTGGAAGCAGGCTGCCGCATCTTTCTCCTCGGTAGCACTTGTGGGTTTGGAGTGGCTCTTGGGTTTGAGCTGCCAGCCTTCCAGTTAGCAGCCCAGTACTTAACCACTGTGCCACCAGGGCTCCTTATCCATCCATAAACCAAAAAAAAACCAAACCTGTTGCCGTCGAGTTGATTCCTACTCATAGCGACCTGAAGCACACGTGTAAACCCGCTGCTCACGGAGTGGCTGGTGGGTTTGAGCCGCTGAACTTTGGATTAGCAGTCGAACACTTTAACCACTGCGCCACCAGGGCTTCTCAGAGTCCCTAGCATTGTGCCTGCATTCGTACTCTCTTTCCATACTGTTAAATATTTGCATTCCTTTTAGTGCCTCGGAGCCCTGGTGGCACAGTGGTTAAGTGCTCAGCTGATAACCAAAAGGTCAGCAGTTCACATCCACCAGCTGCTCCTTAGAAACCCTATGAGGCAGTTCTACTCTGTCCTGTAGGGTTGCTATGAGTCGGAATCGATTCGAGGACAGTGGGTTTGGTTTAGTTGCTCACGATTATTAATAACATTGCGTTGAGTAGTTCTTCTTCGCTTAGGGTTAGTCCTTAAGTGTCAATTTCAGATTACTGGAACAAAGGACATGTTTTTACTATATGTTACCATCTTACTTCCAAAAGAATTATATCAATTTGCACTGTCACCAGCAATATATGAGGGGACCCATGAATTCTTCCAAAAACTCACTAGAATTGTGCATTTTAAATTTCATTAATGTATTCATTCATTCAACAAAATATTATTGACAACTGGCATGCTGGACATAGTTCAATAGATGTATAACCTTAATTTATTTTAACTTGCATACTTTTGATTATTAGTGAGGTTTCACGTTCTCCCGGTGCTTACCAAAAATCAGTTCCTCCTGTGAAAATTATGTCTTCTTATCTTTTGGCCCTTAATGTATTGGGAGCCTGCGATGTTTTGCCAATTTGTGTGCTCATTATTGAAGATAAAAATTCACCCTTTGACTGTGAAATCCGATGGCAATATTTTGTTCTGGGGTGAGGCTGTGGGGAACCTTCTTGACCACGTTGGGAGAGTCCAAGCCTGATGACTTTAGGTGAGCAAAGATTGGGCTCTTCACTTCGGCTTGCAGCAGGGGTCCTTCAGGATGAAGTCTGAGGAGAAAAGTCCCGAAGAAAAGGAGGGGCTAAATTGGATACCCAGAAGGGCAGTTGGGGCTAGGGAACAGAAGGGGATATTGATGATAATTACAACGATGGACATGTTTTGGACTTTAGAGTTTATACCTGCTTCACGTTATCTGTTGCATTTGAGCCTCATACTCGCCCTGCATTGGGGGTGTTGGTAGTTCCAGCTGAAAGATGAACAAGCCCAGAGTGGAAGGGACTTGCCCATGATTGCACAGCCAGTGAGTGTGTCTTCATAACACCCCTATCACTGAAGTAGAATTGACCATTCTCTCCACCTTACATCTAGAAAACAAAGGCACAGCTAGAGGAAGTGATTTGGCTAGGACCCTTCTCCAAAGTGATCACTCTGAAGTGGTCCTTACTGTCTTCCCATAAAGGATAAGTCAATTAAAACTTGAGGGAAGTAGCCACAAGGGGGCAGCAGAGACCGACCATAACTCACTGCCTCCATGCGACACATTGCCTTGGTGAAGAATTCTTCAGCTATTCTTTTAACCACCAGATCACTCAGTCCATGTTTGAAAAGTATCTGTGAAAATCTGCATACATCTCCCTCTCTGAATTTCTCTTTGAAATCTACAGCATTATCTAATCGGGTACACTGTTCTTTCTACTGTTCTACATATATTAATTCATTTCATTCTCATAGCAACTTCATGAAGTAGATGCTATATTATCATTTCCATTTTACAAAGAAACTAAGGCACAGAGAAATTAAGTATTTTTCCCAAGGTCACACTGCTAGGAAGTGACAAAGCCAGGATTTGAACCCAGGCATTCGGGCTCCAGAGTCCATGCCTGTACCCACCATAGTGATCTACTTGGGAAAAGATGGCCTCCCATTCTCCAGACCTCATTGTAAACCCACGTGTCTGTTGGTTCCTTGACTCACCAAAGACAACTGAGCACCAGTATGTTCTGATGTTGGGGATAAAGGGTGAATAAGGCAGGCAAGATCCCTGCCTTCTTGGCGTTTACAGATTGCTTAAAGATACTCAACGTCATTCACCATTTTTTGAGCACCCACTATGTGTACGTTCTTCACAGACTTTATTTCATTTCCTCTCCATAACCCTGCAAAGTGGATGTTAGCATTATGGTGAGGCCCCGTAGAGCTGGGCTGCCCAGCTTTATATTTTATTAGCCCTGGTGGAGCAGTGGTTAAGTGCTTGGCTGTTAACTGAAAGACTGACACTTCGAACTCCAGCCACTCTGTGGGAGAAAGATGTGACCATCTGCTTCCATAAAGATTACAGCCTAGGAAACCCTATGGGGCAGTTCTGCTCTATCCTATACGGCTGCTATGAGTCAGAATCGACTCAATGGCAACAGGTTTGGTGTTTTATAATCTTGGGCAAGTTATTTAAGGACCTTATTTGAGCCTATAAAACCAAAAAAAAAAAACCATTGCCATCGAATCAATTCCAACTCATAGTGACCCTATAGGACAGAGTAGAACTGCTCCATAAGGTTTCCAAGGAGCAGCTTTTGGTTGGTAGCCAAGCTCTTAACCACCGCACCATCAGGACTCCCTCTGAGCTTATTGGTGCTAAAAAATTTTCTACCTCATAAAAGTATTGTTTTGTTGTTAGGTGCCATTGAGTCCATTTTTCGACTCAGAGGACTCCATGTGACAGAAGAGAATTGCCCCATAGGATTTCCTGGGCTGTAATCTTTATGGGAGCAGATCTCCAGATCTTTCTCCCAAGGAGTGGCTGGGTGGATTCAAACCGCCAACTTTTCAATTAGTTACGAGGATTAAATTTGAAACACTTATGACAGCATTCAATAATCATATCATTCTCGTTTTTCAGATGAGTAAACACAGGATCATAGGGGTTAAGTCCCTTGTCCAAAGTCACAGCTAGAAGACAGAATGGCATCCCAACCCAGGCCCATTCTCCACCGGGCGGTGTGGGGCTGTGATGGAAGTCTAAACGGGCCACAGAGATTCTTCCAGAGGGAGAATGGCCATCTGCTCAGTGCGGTGTAGGCAAGAGATTCCCAGCCAATTCTAGGCAGGAAGGCCAGTCGTTCTCACCACCTTTGTTCTGTACTCTCAGAAAATTGCATGGCTGAGAATCTTCACTCTTAGATAAGATGGTGTTGTGTGTTGAATTGTGCCCTCGAAAAAGATACGTTGAAGTCCTAATCCCAATACCTATGAATGTGACCTTATTTGGAAATAGGGTCTTTGCAGATACAATTAGTTAAGCGAACATGAGGTCATATTGGGGTAATTGCTGTTAAGTGCCATGGAGTTGATTTCAACCTATGGTGACCACATGTGACACAGTAGAGCTGCCCCATAGGATTTTCTTGACTGTAATCTTTATAGGAGCAGATCGCCAGGTCTTTCCCTCAAGAAGCTGCTGAGTGGGTTCGAACTGCAAACCTTTTGATTAGCAGCAGAGCACTTAACCATTTGCACCACTAGGGCTCCTTCTACTGGGGTAGAGTGGGCCCTTAATCCAATATGACTGGCGTCCTTGTAAGAAGAAAAGAAGAGACACAGACACACAGGGAAGATGGTCATGTGAAGACGGAGGCAGAGATTGGAGGGACACTACCACAAGCCAAGGAACTAGAAGCTGGAAGAGACAAGGAAGGACCTTACCCTGGAGCCTTCAGAGAGAGCCTGACCCTGTTAATATCCTGAATTCAGACTTCTGACCTCCAGAACTGGGAGAGAATGTATTTGGTGGTACTTTGTTACGGCATCCCCGGGAAACTAAGACAGACGGCCTCACCTTGAAAGGGGCAAAGACCAGGATGGATGCAGAAGATTACAGGCTGACTTGGTTGGCCTGGGACAATGACATTTCCAGGGGCAGCCTGTAAGCAAACCCCTAAACTCAGCCATTTGGCATAACTAAGATGGGTGCCACAGAACTAAAACAAAAACTCCATTTTGGATTAAACTGCAGTTTGACCTGGAATCACTGCTTCTGCTCTTCTGACGAGACAATTCAGCTTCTTGTAAAAGTTTAACTGCTTGGAACACAGAAAGGAATGAGGGTCAAGACTTTAGTTTGTGTAAGGAATTATTTGTTAAAAGATGTTCACCAAAGAATGTTTACGCAGCTCAATCCAAGAAGGATGCCTAAACCAAATGTGTTCCAGGAGGTTAGAAAATAGAATCGATAATGCCAAGAAAGTTTGTCGTTTAACGACCCCCTTGTAACTTTTTGCCGTGTGCCCTCCCCCACTTCGTGCCAGCGAGCACATAGCCCTTTGTCTGCTTCACCTGATAAAAACCTCACTGCTCTCCCTGCACTTTGGAACACTGCTGGCATCCTGCGTGGATGTCAAAGTGTATCCCAATTCGCGAATCTCTGTATTCCATAATAAAACTTGTTGTTTTCACTTCTAGCAGAATGTAAGTTTGGTGCTTCACTATAACAGGCAGATTTCAGGAGGTCCCATCAATGTGTCACAAGCCAGGAACTTAGGGACCTCTCATCTTGGTCCTGCATCGGGAGAAATCCAAGCTTGCAGCCGGGGCCACCATGGAAAAGTCTCCATAGATCCTGCTGAATGAACTCAGACCTGGAGTTGCTGTCAGACTCTTCATCTCAGCGGCCCAACTTGCAGGCGTTTTTAACCTTAGAGCTCAGTGCCCTGGCAAACCCAGGGCACGTTTTCCCTCCAGAGAAGTCTGCCGAAGTCTCTGAGGTGAAGTTGCAGAGACAACAAATCCAGGGACTGGAGTTGGGCAGCATTCTGGGTAAGGAGGGCTGCAGTCAGAGGAATTCCAGGAATTCCCAGGGGCATCTGGTCTGCTTTGTGTTTGCTCTTCTTGGCCAGCCTGCATTCTTGGTGAGTGAGTTCTACAAGGAAGGGCCTGGAAACATCGAGACCTCTTTGATCTGTGCCTCCTGCCTCAGCCCCAAGCTGGATGACCTTGAGTGAGACACTTGATGTCTCTGGGCCTCACCTCTTCTATAAACAGGTGTGACAAGTCCTGCCTCGCTTGGGATTTACATACTAGGGCCTGGAAGAAACAGGATAAGGGGACGAGAGAGACTCTTATTCCAGTGCAAAGGAGGTCTGACTACCCTAGGATTGACTCATGGCAACCCCATAGAGAACCTTCCTTAAAAATTCCTGAAGATCTTTGCTCTGACATTAGCAACTCCTTGAGGGTGAGGATTGTGTTTTCTGCCTTTGGGGTCCTACTTCTAAATGTAAATCAGTGTATGCCCTGGGGCACAATGTATCACCTCTCTGGGCCTCACTTGGACCAGATCAGCATTTTCCAAACAAATTTAACCAATGGACCCACCCATTTAGGACAAATTTGTCCTTACCAACTGGTGGTTTTCTGTGATGCAGAACCAGGAAGGGGGAAAGGGACAAAGGGATAACCAGTAACTCAGTTGCGATAGGATCAACTCTGACTCATGGCAACCCCATGTGTGTCAGAGTAAAACAGTGCTCCCCATAGGGTTTTCAATGGCTGATTTTTCAGAAGTAGATCAGCAGGCCTTTCTTCCAAGGCACCTTTGGGTGAACTTGAACCTCCAACAGAAGTAGATCACCAGGCCTTTCTTCCAAGGTACCTCTGGGTGAACTTGAACCTCCAACCTTTCAGTTAGCAGCCAAGTACATTATAAGAGGTACAAAGGCTAGACTGTGGGGAGAAGGGGGCAGAGGAGAAGCAGGATGTGAGAGAAATGGGCCTGAGTCAAAGAAACACACAAACGAATTACAATTTCAATCGTGAGAAGTGCTATGAAGCTTGTAGTAACAGAGGGATTTCCCTTAGGGAGGCCAGAAAATAGCTTCCTTGAGCAAGAGGCTACTAAACTGAGATTGGAGCGTGTTCTGCACGCTTTCTGTATGCTGTCAAATCACATCTGATTCTGTAATGGTCTTAAAACACGTGTGTAAGTCACTATTACATATGCTTCTATAGCACTTTTTACACTGGTATGATGTTTTTATAATGCTTTTAAACACCTATGTATAAGTCACTTATAAAGTTCTAAATAGAGAATTTCTGAACTTAGAAACATATATATTCTATATTGCTCTCTAACCATTAACTATAAGTTGTTAGAAAATTGTCCTAACCTTGAAAGTAAGATAATAGAAGTATGTGAAGTGGGTCATAAAAAACTTTCTGAAACTGGGCTGTGCACCTGCCCTCTGTGATAATGGCATGTAACATTAATCAAATCTCTATAAATTAGCAAAACATAAATCTGTCACTAAACAACGCCCACAATATTTATATTAATTAACTTGGCCTTGAAACATGTAGTAAACAAGAATAGAAATATGTCATGCATCAGTCCCTTAATTGGCAATAAAACATAATTAAATTAAGGAAACATAAATATGCCATACAACAATGCCCTTGACTGACAATAATACATACCGATTATAGTTGACCATGACAGCACACAGGGTGTAAAACCCATGGATTTCTGCTCATTTTTGGAGAAGACAGAAGCAAAAGTTCTCTCTGATTCTCCGTCTCGAGACTGAGAAGCCTGCTGAGATACTGCTCCCACAACCGACCTGGGACCCTCGCTACCAGGGACAGACTGCCTCTGAGTTGGAGGCGTGGCCAAGTCTCTTCCCCGAGACCACTCCTTAAAGGTAAAAGCCTGAAGTCTAAAGATTTGCACTCTAAATCATTTAAACTAACATTGTAACTGCTCATTCTGATTCTCCACTGCTAAATGAATGTCTTGGGGTCTTACTTGCATTCCTTGCCGTGACTACCTTACAATAAACTAACCGAGTTTATGCACGACAAACCTGAGCATCTCTTTACTGATTCTTAAGATAAAATCCTCCGGGATAGAGTGGGTATGAGTGGACCTAGAGGGAGGCTGGCTAGGGGGCTGAGAGAGGGGATGGAAGCATGACCTAGGTGGAGGTGGCAGAGCTGGCGAGGTGTGTGTGCGTGTGCACACCCTCACATGACCTAGTACACGCATGCATGTTGGGGGGGCATGTGTGTGGGCATGTGTGCATGTACATGTATGTTTATACATGTCTCACTTGGGGAATGCTGGGCCAGCTGAACTCAAAGGTCTCTTTCGTCTGTAATATTCTGTGACTTCAAGAACCCACAGGGATTCTGCAACTAACTCTGCAAATGAGCAATGTGTTTTTACAAACTCTTTGTAAATGTTTCGATGAGGTATAATAATTCATCAAATGAGACCATCAGTTATTCAGTCATTCCCATGTAATTGAACATTTAGTGGGATCTTTGAACCTGTCATGATTATAAAGAATATGCCACAGTGAGCATCTTTATACACAAGCTTTATTTCCTTAGGCTAAATTCTCAGATAAGTAATTAGTAGGTCAAAGAAAATGAGTAATTTTTTTTTTAAGGCTAGCTCTTGATTCATATGCTAAATATTTTTCAACATAGTTATTTATAATTTTAAAATCTTTTTTATCATGGAAATATTTAAAGTGTACACAAAAATAGTGTCACTGATATAATAAATCTCTATAAATCCTAGATCCTTAATAGATCCTTACCTCCCAGCTCTAACAATTATCAGTTATCAACATTTTAACAGGCATTTTTAGAGGGGATGTACCTTTATTTATTTAACCAATCTCTTGATTGTTGCCTATTAAGGTTGTTTCAAATTTTTTATTTCAGATGGAATGTTGCAGTGAATATCCTTGTCATGAATCCTTGGCACCCCTGTAGCTCTTCTTTAAGGATAAATTCTTTCAAGAATAAATTCTTGGACAGAGAATTTTGGAGCCAAAAATTTTGAAACGTGCATATTTTGAAATCATTTTTACATAATACCAAATTGCTTTATAGAAAAGTTGCATAAATTATTCTTCTAACAACATTGTCTAAGAGTATCTGTTCCTTCTTGTCTTTTATAGTTCTTTTAATACTTGCCAGTTTGATAGGTGAATAATAGCATCTCTCTGTTGTTTCAATTTGCATCTTAGAAACCAATACAGAGAAGCCTTGGTAGCACAGTGGTTAAGCACTTGGCTGCAAACCAAAAGGTCAGCAGTTGGAACCCACCAGCTGCTCCTCAGGAGAAAGATGTGTCAGTCTGCTTCTGTAAAGATTACAGCTTTGGTAACACTGTGGGGCAGTTCTACTCTGTCCTATAGGGTCGCTTTGAGTCAGAATTGACTCAATGGCAATGGAATTTTTTATACCAATGAGGTTAAGTTTTTAAAATTTTTTTGCCATTTGTATTTTTCTTATATAAATTGGACTTTTCCTTTTTTTTTCAGTGTTTTCATTTTTTTTTTTCTTATTGCTTTGTAAGAGCTTCTTCTATATTATATATCACTTAGAGTCCCAGGAAGAAACAGATGGCATATTAAGGAGCATTTAGTGAAGGGACCAGTATCCCTGGTGGTGTAAACACTTAATGTGCTCAGCTGCTAACTAAAAGATTTGAGGTTCGAGTCCAACCATAGGCGCCTCGGAAGAAAGGCCTGGTGATCTATTTCTGAAAAATCAGCCATTGAAAACCCCGTGGAGCATAGTTCTACTCTGACACACATGGGGTTGCCATGAGTTAGAACAGACTCAAGGGCAAGCGGTTAGGGAAAGGACTATTTGCAAATTGTGTGAATAAAGGTTAGAGACCCCAACAAGTGGTGGTGCAGTACCCCGGGGCTTGCAATGGTGGGGAGCAGTTACCACCCCTAGGCCTGGAATGCAGGCAGATGACTACGGAGAGAGGGTCTCTGACAGAAGCTCTGGCTTCCTCTGGCGGTGAAATTCATTCCGGACCCGACACCTTCCTCCGTCTCTTCCACTTCCTGACGGTGCCTCCAGTTGGTGGAGCTCAACAGGAAGCCAGGGGACCAAGGAACTGTGAATAGAATCATGTCAGCCTCTGGGGGCACCAGCAGGCTGGGGAAGGGTGTGGAGGACATCTGGGGCAAACAGAAGATACCCAGCACATCTAAGGACATTATGTGTCATAAACTCATTTCCTCAGTTTGTTATATATTAATACTATTTGAATTTTAAATTTTAATAATTTTATGTAGTCATATCAATCAATCTTGGTGATTTTTACCTTCCATGTTTTGGTTAGAAAGGCATTCCCATCCCCAACATTCAACCAAACATAGAGTGTTTTCCCTCTAGAGTGGGAAAGGAAAACAAAAAATTCCTTTAGCTTCTTTCTTCTAAGGGAGTTGACATACTTCTTTCCAGGGGAGTGTGAATAAGGAATTAGGAAGAAGAATCGATGCCTTTGAATTATGGTGTTGGTGAAGAATATTGAATATACCATGGACTGCCAGAAGAAGGAACAACTAACAAATGTGTCTTGGAAGAAGTACAGGTAGAATGTTCCTTAGAAGGGAGGATGGTGAGACTTTGTCTCACTTGCTTTGGACATGTGATCAGGAGGGGCCAGTCCCTGGAGAAGGACATCATGCTTAGTAAAGTAGAGGGTCAAAGAAAAAGAGGAAGACCCTCAAGGAGATGGATTGACACACTGACTGCAACAATGGGCTCAAACATAGTAACGATTGTGGGGATGGCGCAGGACTGGGCAGCATTTCTTTCTGTTGTACACAGGGTCTCTATGAGTAGGAACTGACTCAACAGCACCTAACAACAATAACAACATAAATCTTTATACTCACTGATCTAGTAGGGTCCAAACTAGGAAAGAGTTTTGTTGTTTTTCTCCACGCTGCTTTCAAATCCCTTCTGTTGACTCAGTTTTCCACCATGATGAGCTGGAGCTGGCTAGCTCCAGCTTGTGAGAACCGATAAATAGATATTTTGTGAAGTGGTTATGAGACTAGTGTAGCTCAAAATTGACCATGATGGGAGTATTTACACCATGGAGATCAGCAAAAGCTACAAATCAGGGCTTCCCTCTCCCGCCCCTGTACCCCAGTCAGGGAGCTGGGTTACCTGCACACCCTGCTCCTCCTGCACCTCAGACCTCCTCTTTGACTACCTGCAGCAGAGAATAGGGGGAATGAGCTATTCTTTTCCTTTTCCTCTACCTTACTTTCCTACTCTGCTTCTCCCATCTCTCCCCATTACTGCTGGCTCCTACAGGGTTGGGGCACAGAAGGAGGGGTTAAAGGAAGAGGGGTAAAAAGTCTTCAAAAACACCAAACTAGTTGCCATTGAGTCAACTACGACTCATGGTGGCCCCATGTGTGTCAGAGTAGAACTGTGCTCTGTAGGGTTTTCAATGGCTGATTTTTCAGAAGTAAATTTCCAGTCCTTTCTTCATAGTCACCTCTGGTTAGACTCTAACCTGCAAACTTTCAGTTGGCAGCTGAGTGCTTAACGATCTGCACCACCCAGTGACTCCAAAAAGTCTTCAATGATTTGTGTTATTAAAAACTATCCTCAGGTGCCCTCTGTTACAGCAGGTGTCCAAATGTTGGCTCTTTGGCATGTGATGTGTTTCTGGATTATTCTGAGTGATATATTTTCCAGCTGAACACTGGTTCTGATTATTAAGGTTGTGTGTCGGCTTGGCTGGGCCATGATTCTCACTGGTTTGGCAATTATGATGCAGTTTGGCAGTCTTATGATGATCTGATTACTTCCATGATGAGATTTGATACAATGTGATCACCTTCATGATGGGATTTGCTGTGAGTAGTCAATGAATTGAAAGGGAGTTTCTTTGGGGATGTTGCTTGCAATGAATATTTCTGGCAAGGCTCGTGGGCTTTTGCTCGCTGTGGATCCTACAGCTGGCTCTTGTTCATCTGACCTCCGGCTCTTGGGACTTGAGCTAGCAGCTTCCCTACCATCTTGCCTGCCAATCCTGGGATTTGTCAATCTTCGAAGCCTGTGAGCAAGAGCCCTGCTGTTGGACCTGCCGATCTTGGGTTCGCCAGCCCCTGTGGCTACATGAATCAGGAGAGGCCTCTATCCTGACCCATAGAATTGATATGTTCCAGCCTTTACAATCGCATGAGCCATTTCTTTGATATAAATTTCTCTCTATATATATTTATACTCTTTACTGGTTTTGCTCTTCTGGAGAACCCAGCCTAAGACACTGGTGAAACGCTTTCCTTCTTCAAGTTCTGCCTTTAGAGATGCCCCATATTCTCTTTCTGCCAGGGACCCCTTCACCTGAGCATGCAGCCGTCTGAGGCAGGGTACCTTCAAGCCCGTGCGGTTGGCTCAGGGACACTTCATGCCTCTTTGGCCAGCCCAAAACGGGAAGTGCATTTACCCTGAGGTTGCTCTCTGTCCTCCTGGGCACTATAGGCAGTTCCAGTCTGCCTCCACCTTCAGCAACTCCCAAACAAGACCTTCAGCCTCTACCCTCCAAATGGTGGGAACATAAGGCCAGAAAGCTCTCATGCCCAGCTCTGGTTGCAGATGGGTGGCCAGTGAGTTTTGAGGACTCAGCAAACATCCAACTGAGAAGTAAAATGGCAGACTCTCCTTCCTGCAGATACCCTATGTCTTCACAGAGGTGCTCTCTTACAGCCACCTCACCTGGCTGAGGTGGAATATGCCCCCTGAGAGAGGGAGAAATCCCATAGCATACTACTGTATTTCCTTCAAAGAACCTCTCCTTTGAGGACTCTCTAGCTCTCTTTCATAGTCTGGAGATGGCTGAGGGAGCCCAGTGTAGCCATCTCTTACCAAGTCCTTCCAGGATGCTTCTAGCACCTCTCTTTGAGAATGTGGGGCTGAGTGTAACCTTTTGTCCTCAACTTTGAGGCTTTGGCCAAATTTCTAAGACAATAGGAGAAATCTCATTCCGAATACCTATACATTGAGGTCCTTGGAGAAGACAACCCTGCTTAAAACCTGATTACATCAAAGAGATAATACTTGCAAGGCCTGTGCTGATTCTTTGTGCTGTTAAAGGGTAGTGACCCAGAGAAGCCTGTCCTTTGCTTAGCAGAGCACCTCAAGGCGTACTTAGATATGAAAGGAAGTGCCTAGAGCCAGTTTTTTTTTAATTGGTGACAGAGAGCAGAAATGCTAGGCATGACAAAGTGAGAATTCTATGTTCCAGAGGCAGTCTGACCCAGGAGTTTACATAAGGTGTGAGTTGTGGGGGGAGGGAGATGGAGAACTTTCTGGCAATGATGACTAATATTCTATTTTAAGTTGTTTGTTATGCTATATTCTCAATTCTTCAGCAAAATTCAGCTACAAATAACTTCCTTCTGTTTCTGGTAATTTGAGGGAAATTAAGAAGGAAGGAGGTTTGCATTTCACATTTAGGTCACTGTGGTGTGGAAATAAAAAAAGACACCAGCTCTGTCAGGTGAGAAGAAGGAAGTCAAGAAGGGGAAACAAGCAGTGCTTTGGAGAAACGTAGGGTCGAGGGTTCATGTTCACGCCCGTGTGTGTTTTGGCAGTGGTTGGGGGTTGCTGGGTTTCTTCCAATCCTATTCGGCGTGGGAACTTAAGCAGGTTCATTTAGATATTAAGAGACAAGGTGATCCCCAAACGCTGCAGACACCCAAGCAGCCAACATGGATCGTGAGAAGCCTGTAGGCAGTAAATTAAGTTTCTTTTCTCAATCTGATCTGTTGTTGTTAGTTGTTGTCGAGTCAATTTCAACTCATGGCGACCGGCGTGTGCAGAGTAGTACTACTCGATAGGGTTTTTGAGGCTGTGACTTTTTGAAAGGGGATCCCCAAGCCTGTCTTCTGAGGTGCCTCTGGGTGGGTTAGAACTGGCAACCTTTTTTGGCTAGCAGTCAAGCGCTTAACTGTTTGTGCCACCCAGGTACCCCTGCTTTTAATACGGAAACTTAAGCCACTTGTGTCCTATTATAACAGTAATGGGTGGACTCCCCTCTGATATCTCACTACACGCCGTTTTGTTACTTTTATGTTTTCTTGTTATAACCTTTCCATTCTCTCTCTATGTAGAATGGAGTCCCTGGGTGGTGCAAATGGCTAATGTGCTCGGCTGCTAACTGAAAGGTTGGAGGTTCAAGTCCATCCAGTCAGAGGTGCTTCAAAAATAAGGCCTGGTGATCCACTTCTGAAAAATCAGGTCACTGAAAACCCTATGGAACACAGTTCTACGCTGACACACACGGGGTCGCCACGAGTCAGAATCCACTTGACGGCTGGTCTGGTCTGATCTCACAGGACCATCTCCACCTTCTCTTATGGCGCCCTCTTGGGGCAGGAGCAAGGTAGGATTATGACATGTGAACAAAGCCGAGAGAGAGAGGTAGACCCGTGGGGTGATTTCAAGACTCTTATTTTTCTCAAATATCTGGTTTAAAATGAGACCCACTTTAATGAAAAAAAAAACAAGAACACAGGATGATGGTATCCCTTGCAATTTACTATGGTACAGCAAGAGTTTCTAAACCAGAGCCAATGACCTCTGCTGCAAGCAGAAGGCTCTGGGTGCATGATTTTCAAAGAGTCCAAAGAACATTCCCAAACATGACATTTAAAACAATTCTTCATTTCTCTGACAATGACTCCCAGAAGTGCATATATAATAAATAAATAGAAAATAGATCTTTATTCATGATGACGCCTATAAGAAATGTTTACAGACAAAACACACTATACATCTAACTCCCGAAAAAGGACCAGCTATTTCGGCAACAGGAAAAAGACAAGCATTTCAGTGGAGTGTTGTTTTTCTTAAAGGCCTAACTCACTTTAACGCTTACAAACATAAAGAACAAACAACGAGAACGTTCTAAGCAATAAGACAAATTGTGCTACCAAGAAAACGCCTAGCTATTGGCTCTTGGTGAATGGTTCCTTGATGAGGAAATAAAGTTTTATATACAGATCCTACACTGTTAAACATATATACAACTCTGAGAATTTCCAAATAGATATTTATGAAATGAACTGACCCAAAGACATTCAACATTCCTGGCCACCTGAAAGTGATCACCCCCTAAGAGGTTCACAGTGTGAGACCCTTACATTAAAAGAGTTTGAAGGCTCCACAAGAGTGTAGACAAGAGGGAAGAATATGAGGTCATTTCAACTCCCCTCCCGATGGTCACCAGTCTCCCTGGGAGAGGTCTTTCCTGTGACTTTTGTCTGAGAAGCTGCCATGTCTTAAGTGATTGAGCCCCATTGCCAGCTCCTAGCAGCTGAAAGTCCTATTTGGGGGGAAAGCCCTCTATGGTAGTTGACTCAATCTGGGGACTTGCTGACTGAGTCTCGGCTGACAACTGGGCAGAGGTGAGCCAAGACAGCCCTCTTTAAAGGGAGGAGTTTGTGGTTGGGGCAGAAAAGGGACCAAGTCTGGTTCAGCGTGAGACCTGGGAAGACCCTGGTACCTCATGAGAGAGTAAAAACCACAGGTAGAGTTTTACCTCTTCCAGGAGCTCTCTTAGCTCTCTCCACGGTAGGCAAAAGAGAGAACAGGGTATTAAACAGTAGCTGAGAGGGCTTGGGGTGGCCCCGACAGCTCTTCAGACCCCCGAGATCAGCAAAGACATTTCAGCATGCCCTGATGCCGTCTGCTGGGCCACACCTGCAGGACTGCGGACAGGTAGCACCAATGGAATAACCGCAGCTGCTGGGCTACCCGGGCATAGGAATTCAGGTAGAATGAACACAGTGAAGGCTGCAGGAGCCACCCAAACCAGGAGGAGGTGTGGGTTTGTGTGCACAGAGGGGCAGGAGAGAAATCATTCCTGGCTAATTATATTCTGATCATCTTGTTTCCCTTAAAGGGAACTTGGCCCCAAAGCTGGAAGCTATTTCAGGAGTGCCCGGGACGCTTCCGGGCGGTTGTTGAGGCAGTGTGGTGTGGCAGGAAGTGCTGGGAGTAGGGTTCCCATCCTGGCTCTGCCCTGGCTGTGTGGTTCTTTCCCATCTCAGGGTCTCCTTTGCCCCATCTGTAAAATGAAGGGTTTGGACTAGATGTTTTCTAAGGCCCTTTCCAGCTCTGACCTCCCAGGATCATGGAAGTGCAAACACAACCCGTTTCCCAGGGCGCTTTCCTGCTCAGTTCCTGAGATGAAGAGCAAATGAGGCACCAAGGTAGGAGCCTCTAAGTCACCTCACTTATCTGCCTCCACCCTGTCCTGGAGTCAGAGGTGGGGCCAGGGACTGAATTCCTAGCACTTTCGGGCATAATAAGCCCAGCCCCATTCCTCACTTCTGACTCACCTTCTCTGGCATGAGTGGCCCACCTGGTGACAGGGTCGGCACAGGGTGACTCAGCAATCACACAGTTCTGGCAAGCAGTGGCAGGAAGGGACCTCTGAAGCACTACAGAGAATGCCTCACCTCTGCAACCCAAATGCCCTTCCCCCACCCCCACCCCCCACTCCTGCAAGCACTGATGCCTCCTCCCATGGAAGCCTTCCTGGTCCACCCAGTGTACAAGATCTTTCTCTCCTCTGACTTGCACTGAGCTCCATCTCACCTCACCCTTAGACTTCCATCTGGCACCAGGCATGTGTACTTCACTGCCTGCCCCTCCAGACTGTAAGCTTCTTGCCCTAGGAATCTCGTTCTGTACCCCTTAATCCTCCATGCACGGGAGCGCCAGCATCATGTATGTTGCCAGAAAGAATGTTCTCACCTACTGCTGGGCTCAAGGTACCATCTGAAAAACCACAGACTTCTGGAATCTCAGAGCAGAAAAGGCCTTTAACAGTCCCCTAGTCCAACTCCCAACCTGCTACCTGAAGTCTCCTGAAAGGTCGAGCACCCTCGGGGGCAAGAGTCATCCCTTCTCCAAATGGAGCCAATTCCATCTCAGGGAACTCTGTTCACACACCAGCTTCTAAGCCCATGGAGGTGGGTTCTTGGTTATAGGAAGAACAACTTCCTTAAGGCCAGGGTTTGCTTTCCCACATCTACCACCCCAACGTGCTCGCTGGAGAACATGGGGATCTGTGAAGCAGAACGACCCAGCCCCCTGCTGTCTCCTAGCCCAGTCAGGGCTCCTGCCAGGGTGGTGGCCCTTCGCTGCCGGCCCAGTCGTTTTCTTTGAATGGTCCCCACACCCCCCACTGAAGAGGCACAGACAGGAAAGAAGCACCCGAGAGGCTGCAGCAAAGAGCAGTGGCCGATGCTGCCCCAGAGCTGCAGGTAGACACTTGAGTGGGGGCAGGTGGGCAGCAGCAGGGGTCTCTGATATCTGCCCCTTGGCCCATCACGGCTGACACACAGCCTTCCCAAGCAGCTGCTGGACAGGGGCTGGGTTCCCAGCCACCCTGCCCTGGTCTGCTGCCAAAGTCCGTGGTGATAGAGTCCACCACAGGGCGGCATGGGGGGCAGCAGCCATCCTCACAGCTTCTTCTTCTTCACCACAGGGATGGGCACCACTTGGAAGATTTTGGCCTTGTGGTCCTCGGTATCCAGAGTCACCCAGGTGGGCCGGAAGTTGCCTTTGAAGCCAACGAATGCCATTTTCTCTGTAAAGCGATGATGAATTACATGAGCAGAAACCCTGAGAGAGTGGCTAAGCTCCACCACCTTCCACACACCCCATCACTGTGCCCCTGCTCCTACAAGGCACACCCTCCCCCTGTCACACTGGGCTGGGTCCCCCTGGAAGAGCTCTGTGCTCAGCTGCTGATGGCCCCTGGCTTTTGTGTGTACGGCCGTCCAGGATCTCACCTGAACCTCACTGTCATCTCAATACAGTGGTGGCTCAGTTTTACACACACAAGAGCCAGGCGGGCAGGGGCAGGGGGCAGTAGGAAGGGGCAGGGCACGGAGGGCTGAGGGGAAGGAGACCTCGCACAAGCCCTGTCTACTGCCGGCTGACCCTGTGATCAGCAGCAGTCCCTGCCCCTCTCCAAAGCCCAGTTTTCCCATCTGCCAAGCATTGACATTCACGTACAAGATCTCCCCCGCAACTTTAACATTCTGTTCCGTTAGAAGGAGGTTCTGAGAAGCAAAGGGATTTGTCCAAGGTTACAGAGAATAGACGGTGCAGCCCAGACATGAACTTTAAAACCTTCAACCCTGTGCAGAAAAAACCAAACCAAACCCACTGTCATCGAGTTGATTCAATGACTCATAGTGACCCCATAGGGTTTCCAAGGCTGTAATCTTTATGGAAGCAGACGGCCACATCTTTCTCCCGTGGAGCAGCTGGTGGGTTTGAACTACTCACCTTTCAGTTAGCAGCCAAGAGTTTAACCACTGCACCACGAGAGCTCTTTACACCCAGCAGTCCTGGGTGGTGGTTTCGAACCGCTAGCCTTTCAGTTAGCAGTCGATCGCTTTAACCGCTGTGCCACCAGGGCTCCTTTCAACCCCGTGCAGAGCTCTGTCTATTGCAGTTCAGAGCTTGATCGTTGCAGGAGCACGGACATCCCTGTCTACACTCAGGAATGGCCGCCTGCTCGGCAGACACACATCTATCACCGCTGGCTGGGAAAGAGCCACTTGATTTAGGCCACCTTCTGCACATCAGAGTTAGGCCACAGGGTCTTAATTTAAAAGACAAAGGCCTAAAAGATTCTAGGACTGGGCTGGAGAAGACGCTTATCTTTCCTTGTGTGCTCCTTCGGCTGGCTTTCAGGGCTTTCACTGTTCCTAGGTTTGCTCTGGGAGCTGCCTGGGATAAAAGTCGCATATCATGGGCTGCTAGAGCTTGTCGCTTGTAGTCAGAAGGGCAGAGCAGCTAAGAACACTGGCTTTGGATTAGGAAGATTAGAATCCAAACCCTCATCTTCAACAAGGTACTTAACTGCCTAATTCTCAGTTTCCTCTTCTTTAAATGGAAGCAGTAGTACCTGTTGCACTGGCTCATAATGAATAAGGGAGATAATTAGAACATGCTTTGCAGGGCGCAAGGCTGAACACTCAATGGTAACTACAATTATCGTTACCATTATTGCCTATGGAGCTGCTCTGCACCCCTCTCAACCTGCCCTAAGGTTCTCTCTGAGCACAGTCTGGGATGATGATAGTGAATGTAATGCTGGCATTCTGTCCTGGCTGGCTTCTTCCTTGTGGGTTCTGTGCTAGGCTTCAACACTGAAGAGCCGTGTGACCTTGGACAGAGCTGGGTTTTCATTTTCTCCTTCGCTATGTATCCCAGGGAGTCCCTGGATGGCAAAATCAGTCAAGTGCTTGACTACTAACTAAAAGGTTACCAGAGGTGCCTTGGAAGACAGGCCTGGTGCTCTTCTTCGGAAAGGTCACAGCCTTGAAAACTATATGGAACACAGTTGTACTCTGCACATGTAGGGTCGCCATTAGTAGAAACTGACTCTGTGGCAACCGGATTTTTTTTTTTCGGTACATATCCCAGAGGAAGAAGTGAAAGCATATGCCAAGTCTGTGCAAACTGTAAAGGACTATACCAATGCTGGGCATCAGCTGGAATGTTGGGAAAAAGATAGGGCCCCTGGCCAGTCTGGGTAGTTGAAGTTACAGTAGGAGGGCCAGAAAAAGCCACTTTTCTGCAGATACTTGCATTGAGTAAGGGGCCACTTGCTGAATTGATGGGTGAACAACTCCAAAAATTTTCTTCCAGTATCTGATTGCAAGTTAAAATAAAGTTGCTACAGTGTAGGTATGGAGTCCCTGGGTGATACAGTTAACGTGCTTGGCTGCTAACCAAAAGGTTGGCAGTTTGAGTCTACCCAGAGGTAGAAAACCCCATGAAGCACAGTTCTACTCTGACACACATGGAGTTGCCATGAATTGGTGTTTACTTGATTGAAACTGGCTGGTTAGCATGTGGATAGTAAGTAGGTGGCATCTTGCCCATTAATTCCATCATTGCATAGTTGCATTGAAGATTCAGAGGCTGTACCCAATTTTAGCACATAAGAATGTTCTGGACACAGCAAGGGTAACAGCAACCTCCATGCCAGGTGTTTGCTTTCTCTGATTTCCTGGTCAGTTTAAAACTCAGCCCAGACACCTTACCTTTCAATTTGACACCCTTGTCTGCTCCAAGCTTTTCCAGCACTCTGGTCCACGGGCCTCTGGAGATGTATCTTCCCTTTGATGCCATTAGCACTACAGAACTGAGCAGAAGGGACCAATTTGATAAATAATAGAATAAGCAATTTGGAGTAAGGGGTGGTGGTGAGGGGTATAGGGTTGCGTGTGGTGGGACTTGAGTTAGCAGAGCCTGGAGACCTGGCCAGGAATTTGGGAAAGCGCAGCCTCTCCCTCAGGCCAAGCTGACAGACTCTTTCCATGTGGTGACAAACATCCTGACACCCTCCCGCTCATCTGGCAGCAGTTGGCACTCATATTCTTCTCTAAGCCTGGACTCAGCTCGCTGCTCTTACGCATCTGTCCCCAACCAGGACAGTGTGTACGCAGAGCACACCATTTGGAGGGCCAGCACCTATGCCAGGACCAGGCACACAGTAGGACTTCAGCATGCATTTCTTAATTTGAATGGTCTCAGCCCTGTTTGGATAGGGCTAGGTGGAGACATAGCCACAGAAAGCCAGAGCAGAAAGAAGGAAGCAAAAAGGGGAAGAGAATGAGTGGAAGAGAAGAAGGGGGTATGGAGCATCTGCTGGTGTATAAATTGATCCATTAGCTCCTGAGGCTGCTGAAGCCTGGGGACCAGCTGCAGATTCATGACCTGGGAGCTTGGTAGAAATGCAGAATCTATCCCACCCCTTGTCAGAATTTGCATTTTGACAAGATCTCCAGGAGAGTGTGTGGACACTAACAGCTGAGAAGCTTTGTGCTGGAAGACTTCTTCCTATGCCCTTGTCTACCTTGGGGTCTTCCTTTGGTGGGCCTAGACTTTGCTTGGCCCAGAGCTGGCCTCCTCTGAGCTGCAGGAAGAGTGTGGCAGGTTTGAGATATTTCTGGGATAAGCATCACGTGGAGGTTCCGTGCCCAGGGGACAGTTGGCCTCTTATGTTCCTGTCACTTCCCTCTCTGCTCAGGCCAGACAGGGTGACTGCTTCCATTTAATGCAAATGGAGAGATGAGGAAAATAGTTACTAAGTATCTGAGAGGATCTGCCTACGGGAAACCTGCTTGGGAGGGGCAGAGGCCTGAGGCGATGGGTGTGCCCGGGCTGACAGTCCCAATGTCAAAAGGTAACTTGGGAGCAAGGGGTCTCTCTACTTCCCTGCCTTGGGTTGTGTTCACACCAAAACAAAACAAAACAAAAAAACCCCACCCGTTGCCTTGGAGTCAGTTTCGACTCATGGAGACCCCAAGTGTACAGAGTAGAACTGCATTCCAAAGGGTTTTCAAGGCTGTGAACTTTTGGAAGCAGATCATCAGGCTCTTCTTCTCAGGCACCTTTGGGTGGGTTCGAACATGCCGACCTTTCAATTAGTAGTTGAGAGTTTAACCATTTGCGTCACCCAGGGAGCACTGGTAGGCCAAAGTGCTCCTTCACGGAGGCTGACTCAGCATGCTGGGCCAGACAGAAAGAAGTGAACACCTCCCTCAGGAATAGAAACGGGCAGAAGCCCAGTGGGGCTCCCAGTTCCCATCTCAAAGGAACACCATAACCACAGACCACAGTCCAGACATGGAAAAACTGTATAGGGTTCTGGAACCTATTGTTATCCCCATGTGTGTCCCATTGGGAGCGGAATGAAAGCTCTTAAAATGCAAAGGGCTTGTGTGCAATAAGAACAGACGTGAAGGAAGGTGGGGGGCTGCATTGGGCTCTTCAGGAAGGCTGAGGAGGAAAGCTGAGGGGATTGGTGGGGTGAGCCTCGTTAAGGAGAGAGGTTGTATCACAAACACACACTGGATTCCGGCTCTGTTCCCAGGAGGCTATTTCCCCACCATTCCATTTCAGAAGAAAAGCTAAAGTCTCTTTGGCTCAGCTAAGTCTTCCTGCTGGGGTGGTCAAAAGGAAGGTCATGCCGTCCAGATGGGTTAGTTCACAGGAGCAGGACAGGGAGACAGGGCTTCTGGTCTGTCACCACAGCCCCCTGTTGGCCTGCTTAGGTGCCCTCTCTGCCTGGTTGGAGTCCCTGGGTGGTGCGAATGGTTAATGCACTCAGCTACTAACTGAAAGGTTGGAGGTTCGAGTCCACGCAGAGACACCTCAGAAGAAAGGCCTGGTGAACTACTTCTGAAAAATCAGCCATTGAAAACTCTATAGAGCACAGTTTTACTCTGACACACATGGGGTCACCAAGAGTTGGAATCCAGTTGACGGCAACTGGTTCAGCCTTGTATGGGATCCCATGGCTCCCACGACCCTGCACCGACCAGCATGGAGTCTTCCATGGGGCAGCAGGGTAGAGGCAGCACCTAGAAGCCACTAGAACTTCCCTTAGTGCAAGGATCCTGGATGTTTTTAGTGTGAGCGGCTGCCCCCTTCTTTCCCCGGACCCTGGGACCAGGGATTGCCCCATGGATGGGGATAGTGGGGAGACAGGGGCACTGGAGAGGGCTGGGTTGGGCCTGCAGTGACAGTGGGGCAGGACCTGCCTTGCCCCCCTCTCATTCCTTTCTAGGAGGTGAGAGAGGGGTCCTGTGGTACCCAATTCCTGTCTGAGTACCCAGCGCTGCTCAAGGCCTGCCATACCAGGTGCTCAGTGAGTGAAGGATTCCCCTAGGAAGGCTCACTGGGGCTGCTGCAGGGCTGAAAGGAGCACTGGGCGGGCAGTTCCAAGCCTCTCACCCCTGGTCCAAATAGAACAGCTCTGCACTTTCCCTTCTTATTCCAGCCTTCTGCATCCCGTTTTATTTCAAGAAAAAGTTCTCTGGCCAAAAAAAAAAAAAAGGCTTGAAAACTACTGATCTCTAGATGATAAATTTACTCTTCCCAAATTGGTAAATCTGACTTTCTACACGAATATGCACATGAAAAACGTAACACTAAAGAAGTATATGCCGAGGCACTGCAGGGGGCGCTAATCGTGGTGAAGCGAACACCTGGTTCTGCTGAACCTCACACAGTGCTGAGCCCATGTCATGCCCATCAGAGAGTTAGCATCAGGGAAGTACGTTTATTTTTCTTCAATAAGCATTCACTAAGCACCCGCTAGATGGCAGGTACCACATTAAGTGCTTTACTGAGACTTCCTGCTATGCCAGGTGTGGCTCTTAAGTTAATTCTACACCCATTTCACTCACCAGCTACTGTGCTAGAAATGCAAAGATGAATCAGACAGGGTCCCAACATCAAGGAGTCCACAATCTAGATGGAGGGGCAGACATGTCCACCAGGCCTATTGGGAGTAATGCTTCTGGAGAGGCATAACTTTTTGGTTGGATGGAGAGACCTCATGGAGGAGGTGATATATGTGTTAGACTTGGAAGGTGGTAGGGAATTATCAAAGATTTCTGAGGCAGAGGTGATCTCTACATTGAAGACAGTCAAACCAGCAGCCAGTATGGAAGATTGATTAGAGCGGGGGAGATCAGAAAAGGGAGGCGTGTTAGGAGACTGGGCCTACAGACTTGGTGATGGACGGGGAAGGTGTGAGCTGAGCAGTGGCAGAGAGGACACTGCGGAGGGAACTGGCAAGAGAGCAATAACGCAGGCAGAATTGACAGGATCCAGTTATAGAGTGTGGGGGATGAAAGAAAGGGGGGAGTCAAGCACGATACCCAGATGCTGGGTTAGCCTGTCTGGATGGATGATGATGATTTAATCCAAATAGGGAGAGCAGGGGGCATGGCTGGTTTGGGGATTAAAAAAACCCACAAACAATCAGAATTCAGTTCCATATGAGACATCCAGGTGGCATTGTCCAAGTAGCAGTTGGATGTGAATGTCTGGCACTTAGGAGCGAGATTCAGGCTAGAGATACCCAGAAGCCACTAGCGTTTGGATCATACTGAAGGAGTGGGAGGGGATGAGATCATGCCGGGAGAGGGTGTTAGTGGGGAGAAGAGGGCCAGGAGAGGCTTCCCATTTACAAGTGGGTAGTCTCGCCTGCCTCGGGCCTGACCTACATTCACATCAGCCCTAGCTCCAATAAGACAGTCAGCAGGAGGCAGGGAGCTTTCCCAGCCCAGCACCCAGTATTTGTGGACAGGCCGTGGAGACTCTCTAAGCTTTCCCAGACTGGTCAGTGGTGCAGGCCTCAGTGATGGAGAGGGGGCCCCAGGCCAGTTCTAGAAGCAGAGGCAAGCACTCACTTGTCAGGGAGAGATGCCACGTAATTGAAGAGCTGCCATGGTATGCCCTGTAGAATGGTGTTCCGGAAGCTCATGTGGTTCACCACGTGCCCTCGATTCCCATCAACCACCACCACCTGGATGCCGTCTTCCAAGCTGGGGTACTTCTTCCCGTCCACCTGCAGACCCAAACAACACAGGGGGTGAAGTGGGGTCCTGAGGCAGCCGAAGCCCCGGGATTCTCCTATTGGGGAGGTTCCATGTAAACCCTGAAGACAGAGGTTGGTTATGCAGCGTTCAAAGCACAAAAGCCTCATAAATCAGTTCCTTGTAGCCCTCTCTAGTAGGTTGAATGGTGACCCCCCAAAAGATATGTCTACATGGAACCCATGAATGTGAACTTATTTGGATGTAGGGTCTTTGCAGCTGTAATCAAGTTAAGGATCTCGAGATGAGATCATCCTAGATTTACAGTGGGCCCTAAATCCAGTGACAGGTGCCCTTATAACAGAGAGGCAAAGGGAGATTTGAGACTCAGATGCAAGGGAAGAAGGCTGTGTGATGATGGAGGCAGAGATTAGAGTGATGAGTGTACAAGCCAAGGAATGCTGAGGATTACCCTCGGTCACCAGAAGCTAGGAGAGAGGCATGGAATGGATTCACCCCCAGCGCCTCCAGAAGGAACCAACACTGACAACACCCTGATTTGGATTTCTGGTCTCCAGAACTGTGAGAGAATACATTGTTTTGAGCCACCAGATTTGTGGTAATTTGTTACAGCAGCTCTAGGACACTAATACACTCTGTCAATGAGCAAAGCAGGGCCCCAGAGGGGCCAGAGCCGCTTACCTCAATGTAAGCAAAGTCATTCCGGAGGTGGAAGAAGTGCTGTTTGGAGCTTTCCATCTTCACTTCTAAGAAGTGGTCTTTTGTCTTCTGGAAAACAAAGTAAGACCCAGCGTGCTTGTTGGGTTTCAGAAGCCAAGTTTACGGCCTGATGAGTGGTTATCCCCCTTGTCTCCACCCCTAACCCCTGCTCACAGAAAATGGTTTGTGGAGCTGAGCAGATGTCGAGAGAGGAACCTAACTGGGTCTCGGCCCAACTGAAGGCAAGGGGCCCAGGCTCGCCCGTCAACCACTCACCAGCTGAGAACCAATGAGCTTCTTGGGCATCGGCACGTCCACGACAGCCTTCTCGGTGTACTTGGGGTAGGCTGTAGCCGTGCAGTCGCTGATGCCCGCGTGCTTTGGGATGAGAGCTTTAATCCTGATTCTCTCACAGCCCTTTACAGAGCAGAAGGCAAACTTTTCTCTCTCGTTCTGCGCTTTCAGCTTCAGGATCAACAGCCTGTACACAGGGAGCATAGGCAGGCGTTGGCTTTGGCAGCCAAACTTCCTCACCCAAAGACACTTACCAAGCACTTACTAAGTGCTGGGCAATAAGTTAGACCCAACAGGCCTTACATAACAGAGCTGTGTCTACCGGAGGGTTACAGCTGTGGTTGCAGAAATATACATATAAGGAAAACTAAGAATAAAGACAATTGTTTTCTGAGCATGTAGTAAGCGCCATGTCACACACACACCATAAAGATATATATTATCTTATTTAACTCTCAGACAATCTTGTCCAATAGGTACTGTTATTATCTTCATTTCCCAGATGGGGTAACAGGGACTCAGAGAAGTGAAGTGACTTATCCAGGACCACACAACAGGTAAGGGACAGAGCTGGGATTGTACCCACAACTGTTTGACTTCAAAGCCCACGCTTTTTCCATCACATCACTGTGCCTGGTAAAGAAAATGAAATCAGTCTTCCTAACTTCTATTTTACCCCTAATCATAATTTATTTCTGTCTTTTGTGACGGACTATAGGTTGTTCCAGGGTTACAGGGAGTTCGATTATGAGGAAACCAAGGCTCTAACTGGGCATTCATTGCTCATTGTTCTTTTAGCTCAACAAAATGCCTCTGGCTGATTCTCATGACTGAGATAGTAGATGATATGTATGGGCTATCTGGCTCGGAAAGGAGCCCTGGTGGCACAATGGTTAAGTGCTCCGTTAACCTAATATGTCATTATTAGTTGCTGTTGAGTCGGCCCCCGACTCACGGCGACCTCATGCCCAACAGAATCAGCTCATTGTGATCCAGAGGGTTTCCACTGGCTGGTTTTCAGCAGTAGATTGCCAGGCCTTTCTTCCTAGTCTGTCTTAGTACAAAAGCTCTGCCGAAACCTGTTCGGCATCACTGACAGACGGGTGATGAATCAAACCTGGATGTCCTGCATGCAAGCCAAGAATTCTACCACTGAACGATCACTGCCTTCACCTCAAATTATAGCAAGTTAGTTAGCAAGATTAGAAAGTAGTTCCTATAGGCAGGCATTCTGAGTCTGAGCAATAAATGCCAACAAATTTATAAGGCAGAGTGATCATTAAAAACAGCTCTAAGAATTCAAAACCCCCAGGAGTTAGGAGTCCTTCTGTTCAGTAGGCACACATCCTGAAACCCAGTTCATAGTCCCTAAAAACACCACTGAATTAAAGCACAACATAAAAATCGATAGGCATAATGGTAAACTAAGTTACCAACAAAAAGGATGAATTATGCAGCAAAATCTGTGTAAAGTGGCTAGGGAACAAATCATAGATTTTGAAAAGTGTTAGTCAAAGAGCTTCAACTTGTTTACGGGCAGTTTTTCATTTGGAAAAATTCACATCTTGGGAACATCCCATTATTCACGATCCTAAAAGGTAAGGAAAATATGCATCGACAATATCACAAGGACTTTATTTACATTTGTTCTTTTCATCGTAATATTTTCTACTGGTGTGTGTGGGGGGCATTTAATTCTTCCTCTAGTTTTCATATGGAAGGATTTTTCTAAATACTTTTGGGCCCCTGCCCCATCCGTTCACTCACTCCTTCCCAAACAAAAAACAAAAAACGAAACCAGTTGCCATCAAGTTGATTCTGACTCATGGCAACCCTGTGTGTTACTGAGTAGAACTGCTCCATGGGAATTTTTTTAGCTGTAATCTTTATGGAAGCAGATTGCCAGGCCTTTCTTCTGTGGCACCACTGGGTGGGTTCAAATCGCCAACTTTTACTTTAGTAGTTGAGCTCAAACTGTTTGCACCACCCAGGGACCTCACTCCTTCCCGGAGGAGGTGAAGTGACTCATTTGATTGGTGGGTTTGGGGTGTATAGCTCCACTCCTAGAGAGCAGACATTCTGGCCTGGCCCTCCATACCCTCATTTTTGGGGCTGGGCTTTATGTAGGGGTCCCGCCATTGCTCAGCTGCTGACCAAAAGATCGGCAGTTTGAATCCACCAGGCGCTCCTTGGAAACCCTATGGGCAGTTCTACTCTGTCCTACAGGGTCGCTATGATTCGGAACCAACTCCATGTCAACGGATTTGGTTTTTTTTTTTTGGTTCTCCAACAGCTAGCTCTATCAATAAAGCTGTAGTTCCCTCTTCATCTCCTTCTTGTCTGTCCCACAGTTGGCTCAGAACTTGTGTTGGAAAAGAAATGCACTTATTGCTCCTCCATCCAGTATTTGCCTTATTCTTCTGATTTTCAAATTCTGAGTTTCTCCTAATCAGGTTGATAGAGACATTTCTCTCTTTAGAATCTTGAAAACATTAAGCTAAGTGAAGTAAGTCAATCACAAAAGGACAAATAGTGTATGAGCTCACCCATATGAAATAGCTAGATGAGGCAAATGCATAGAGACCCAAATTTATTGGTGGTTACCAGGGATAGGAGGGAGGGGAAAAGGGGGAGCCACTGTTTAGGAAGCATTGAGTATCTGTTTATGGTGATGGAAAATATGGCAATGGATACTGGTGTGGTGATGTTTGTACAACATGATTAAGGTAATTGGTTTCACTGAATTTCATATGTAGAAAATGTTGAATTGGCAAATGTAGTGTTATGCATATATATATACATATATGTGTGTATATATATATATATAGCCATATAAATATATTATTATTTTAGGAGCCCTGGTGGTACAATGGAGCTCTTGCCAACTGAATAGTCAGCGGTTCAAACCCAACCAGCAGCTCCACAGAAGGAAGACCTGAGAATCCGCTCCTGTAAAGATTACAGCCTAGAAAACCCTATGGGGCGGTTCTACTCTGTCACATGGAATCACTATGAGTCAAGATAGACTCAATGGCACCTAACAGCAGCACTATAATTTTCACAATTAAAAAACAAAAAGAAGAGCGTGTGCTATCTATTTCCTTATCACTGACTTCACTATAAGAGCAGAGAAATAGACATAAAATGATCTTTTACACTTACTCCCTAGAGGATTTGCTATCCACAGCTTTATCATTTTGGAGATGTGCTGGCATTCCTAAGATGTTAGACTAAAAATTTGGGGGGAGGAGGGGCAAGGGGGGATCAAATTGCTCCCTTTTCTCCACGAACAGACACTCTATCCCCATTATATCTCTTTTGTATAAAACCTAGTACAGTTTAGCAAAAGGGTGAAGGCTTTGGACACAGAGAGGCCTGGGTTCAAATCTGGCTGTGCCAAGCTGGTGCTGTGGTCCCTGCGTTAGTCACTCTTATTTTCTCTGTGTCTTGTTTTCCCATCTGTAAATTAGTGATAATATCAACTGATCCAACCAGGTTATTGTGAGGATTTGAGAGAATCTACCGTGTGTTCTCGATTCTAAGATCCACACCTTTCACTTTTTTCCCAAAATAGTCATATTCCCTAAAATCCACATGAGAATTTAATAGCCTGCTTACTTTATTCCCAAAGCTTAACAGCTTTCAAAAAGTCATTGATGGATGTAAAATCAGTCTTGGAATCAAGGAGCCTAGGAAAGCATCCTGCGCTTTGTTTGGCACTAATTGCATGGTAGTTGTTAGGAGTATTGGAAAGGCCAGGGCAACAGAATGGGGAAGAGCTCTTTCTTGCAGCCAAGGGAAGACTCCTCACCCTGAGTCCTCATCCCAGTGGTAGTGGCTCCTGCTGGGATAGCTCTGCTCCACTTTTTCCACCTGGAAGGTCCTTATAAAGGTGCCCGTCTTCGTCGTTCGCTTCAGCAGGCGATTGTGGACATCCGAGAGGATGGAAAAGGTGGTGCCTCGGGGGTAGCAGAGCATCACTCGGATCCAGTCGCCCCTGGGACCAGAAGTACAGTCAGGTTACAAGCCAGGATGTTCATTCCACCCAGCCTTCTGGGCATGGAGAGAGACCAAAGACTTCACCAAAGGGCACCTCCATTTTTTATGGATAATTTTGAAAGAACATTTGCAACTGATAATGACTGAGCTGATAAATGGTCAAGGAGAGAGGGAGAAATGGTGATTGCCAGTGACAGAGGAGGTCATGGGAATAGGTCAGATGTGTGACTCTGGGGTCTACCTTGGGGGTGATCCATATGGACCTTTGGCTGGGAAAAAGACACTTTTTCAACTGGGCTGGCAACTCTGTGGTAGTTAAAAGACCACGGGATCTGGAGGTCCAGCCTGATGGTAGGACACATTCCATTTCTTGGGTCCCATTTTCTGCATCCAGTAAATGCCCATCTCACAGGAATACTGTGACAAGTAAATAATGTGTGCAGAAAATTCTTGAACATAAAATATAAAACCCTATACAGAGCCCTCACTCTAATCACTTCACCATACAGAGTCTCATTTCCTTCTCTGTAAAATGGTAACAATAATACCCAGATATTTTTACCATTTATTGATCACCTTGCAATGCCAGGCCATGGGAGAAATTCCTGCCATACATCATCTCACTCGATCCTCACTGCACTCCTATAAAGTACTATCCCCACTTCCTAGATGAAGAACTAAGTCTCCAAGAGGTTAGATGCCCTGCTTAAGGCTGCCCACCCTGCAGAATGGGGGCTGGAGCCCGTGTCTTCTGATTCTAGAGCCTGAGCTCTTAATTGCTGGGTGATATCAACCCTTCTAGGTACCTCCTCCTGCAGGGATGACATGGGCTAGGCTGAAGTTCTGTGAGCAGCATGTCACCACTGCCTTGAACTCAGTTAGAGCAGCTGCCCCGGTCCTGCTGCCTCTGGCTGTCCACCCACTCACTTGTTGAAGTTGATGAGCCAGATGGTGAGCTCAGCGGGGGCCGTCTGGTCCCAGTGGATGGTGTAGCCCTTCTGCAGGGTGATGACTGGCTGGTACTGCTGGTAGTGGGTGCTCCTGGTGAGGGCCCCCTCTAGGTAGAGAGGGTGCCTGGGAAAATCATTCTTGATGATCTTCATCCTCAGGTTACTCGTCTTGTAAGCCTGAATGTACATCTTTTAAAACCCAAAAAGGAAAACACAAACGAGGCTATTGCAAAGGATTATTTCAAGAGTGTCTGGTTAACATCGAACTACAGACTGAACTTTCAAAGCCACTTTCTCTTTACAGTACCCTTTTTAGAAGGCTTGAGTGAAAGAAAGGCCAAATAAGGGGCAGCTCTTAATGTGCGTGGGTGCAGCCCAAGCTGGGCTGTGCAATCCGTCTTACGTGTTCTGTGCCTCGTGAAAAAAGTGCTCTGCTGAGGAGCTACTAGTGGAAACTTGGGAAGAGTTTACTTAGTAGTCAGCAGATTTTGACAATAGGAGGAGGATATGGAAGGAGGAGGAAGGGAGAGAAGGGGAGAGAGCACGTTTACACTTCTACTGCAAATGCAGCTTCCTCTTAATTATCTGTTGTCCCAACTGCATCTGAGAGCTGCCTGGGTGTGGTGCCCTGTTCTCCCTCTGAATGTCAGGGTCTGGCCTGTGTGGCCAGTCCACGTGGTATCAGTGCACACTGGATGAATGAAAAACCAGTTGCCATCGAGTGTGTTGCCACTCATGGCACTCCCATGTGTATCAGAATGGAACTGTACTCCATAGGGTTTTCAATGGCTGATTTTTCAGAAGATCTTCAGGGCCTTTGTTCTGAGGCACCTCTGGGTGGACTCAAACCTCCAACCTTTCAGTTAACAGCTAAGCACATTAACCCATTTGCACCATCCAGGGACTGCACTGGGTAAATGAGTGGGGTCTTATTTAAGAGAAAAAACAGAAAGCAAGACTGTCAGCCACTGAGTCCCCGGGGCCAAACAGCCCAGGTGCCTTAGGGCAGCCTTGATTTAAAATACTGTGTTTTGTTTTAGGACCATGACAACCCACATGTCTCATACTCGTAAGATGTCATCCCGCAGCTATAGTCAAGCGAGACCATAACACCAATGTGCAATATCGCTGTGCCTTTGGAAGAAAGGACTTACTGTCTCCTCTCATTTTTCTTTGCCTATAAAATGAAAAGAGACATTTTCACCCTACCTATCTTATGAGCTGTCAAGAGGATCAAAAGGTAGAAGGTATATTTAAGCATTTTGTAAGCTGTAAAGTGAGGGGAAGAGATTGTTGATAACATTCAACCAGAAGCCAATCATGATGTGCAGGCACTACTCATCTGTCAGTGGAAGTTTGAATGTTGCTATGATGCTAAGCATGTTTCAGCAGAGTTTCCAGACTACGAAAGACTAGGAAGAAAGGACTGGCTATCTACTTCTAAAAATCAGCCAATGAAAATCTTATGGATCACAACGGTCTGATCTGCAACCAATTATGGGACTGGGCAGCGTTTCGTTTTGTTGAGCATGGGGTCACCATTAGCTGGGGGCTGACTCGGTGGCAGCTAACAACAGCCAGTTATACCCTGGAACACTCTAACAAGTAGTCCTTTTCTACAGAACACAAGCAATGTTTTGGAAAGAGAAGGTGGAAGGGAAGATAGAGTGTCCCACATGGGACACTTAGTCCTTGAGTCAGAGGTGCCATGTAACGCTGAAAGCGTGGGTGTAAGGCCTGAGGGCTTGGTCACCTTCAGTTAGTTATTCAGGGCACAACTCCTCACTGTCCTTCCATCTATCTGCTGCCTTCTGACTCCACTTCCCTTCTTATCTTCCTTAGACCATTGCATCAACCACTTGCTCCCATGATCATCCAATCCCTTGGCCCTTGTCCTGTCCACACATTCCCCAGTCCACCTCCTCTCCCAGGGCTGTTGAACAAGGCTAGAGAAAATCCCACAGCCCAGGAGATAGGTGCCTCTTCAAATTCCCCGTCTCCAATCTCCACTGAGGTTTCAATACTACCAGGCAATCCTTCCCTGCGTCTTGTCAGTATTTTCCACTCTCTACAGCAGCTCTTCCTAACCTTTATCGCTCTCTGCAGGCCACCCTCCACAGGCCCACTCCCTGCATTCTCAACACATGACCTCGCCTGCTACTACAGAAAGAGACCCAGGCCAGCTGGTGGGAACGCTTTCAACTTCCTGCCTCCTGACCCCAGCCCCTGTCTTCCTCTGGTCCTGTTTCCTGCCAAACCCTAGCCCCTCCGCCTCCTCTGGCACCACCCACCCCACCCTGAGCATGTACCCCTCCTCCTCTGGGCCCACCTTGTCCTCCTCTGCCCTTTCCCTCCGCTTGGCACTGCCTCACCCTCCATCTCTCCTCCAACCCCAAATCACCTTCTAGCTATTTTCTAACACCCGACTCCTAAGTCCACAGCAGTGGTAGTAACACCTGCCTCAAAGGGTAGTTGTGAGGACAACTTTTTCTTTTTTAATTTTATAGTACATTAGGTGAAAGTTTACAGTGCAAATTAGTTTCTCATTGAAAAACTTATACACAAATTGTTTTGCGACATTGGTTGCAATCCCCTCATAAGGACAACTTTTTCATGAATGTATGTTTCTTTCCTGCTCTGGGGCCACCTGGCTCAGTGTGTTTCCCTCCTGAATGGATGATTCTGAATTTTCTCAGAACTTTCTCCCCTTATGCCTTACAATAACAATAATATAATAACAGCTAACTAATATTTTCAAGTAGCCCCAGTGGCACAACAGTTAAGCGCTTGGCGGCTAACCAAAAGGTTGGCAGTTTGAACCCACCCAGCACTCCAAAGGAGAAAGACCTGGTGATCTGCTTCTGTAAAGATTACAGCCAAGAAAATCCTATGGGGCAGGTGCACTCTGTCACATGGGGTCACTATGAGTTGGTATCAACTCGACTCATCCAATAATAACAACAACAAATATTTTCAGTTCTACTACGTTCCAGGCACTGTCTAAACCTTTGCTGTCCAATATGGTAGCCTCTAGCCATATCTACTGCAAAAGACCTCTTTCAAGTGTTAAAAAGCAAAGATATCACCTTGAGGACTAAGGTGCACCTTATTTTCAATGACCTCACATGCATGAGAAAGCTGGACAATGAATAAGGAAGACCAAAGAAGAATTGATGGCTTTGAATTATGGTGTTGGTGAAGAATATTGAATATACCATGGACTGCCAGAAAAACGAACAAATCTGTCTTGGAAGAAGTACAGCCAGAATGCTCATTAGAAGGGAGGATGGTGAGACTTCATCTTACATACTTTGGACATGTTATCAGGAGGGGCCAATCCCTGGAGAAGAACATCATGCGCGGTAAAGTACAGGGTCAGCAAAAAGGAGGAAGACTCTCAATGAGATGGATTGATACAGTGGCTGCAACAAAGGGCTTAAACATAGCAACGATTGTGAGGATGGCTTAGTACTGGGCAGTGTTTCGTTCTGTTGTACACAGGGTCGCTAGGAGTCGGAACCGACTCGACAGCACCTAACAAAAACAGCCACATGAGGCCACTGAGCACTTGAAATGTGGCCAGTGTCACTGAAAAGCTGATGGCCAGTGTCACTGAAAAGCTGAACTTTTAATTTTATTTTAATTAAATTTAAATTTTAAAATGGAAGCAGTGTAAAATATTTTTCCGTTGAATGCAAGTTGGTTGTTTGGCAGGACTATGTTTCGCTTTAACTGTTGAAAATTCAGCGTCTGAATTGAAATGGGCTCTAAGTGTAAAATACACACCAGATTTCAGAGACTTAGAACAGAAAAAAAATGTAAATGTAAAAATGTTTCATTAATAATTTTTATATTGATGACATGTTGAGATGATAATATTTTGAAATATTGAGTTAAATAAAATATACAATAATACATTTTAATTTTAATAAAAATCAATTTCCCCTGTTTCTTTTTACTTTTTAATGTGGCTACTAGAAAATTTACCATCACATATGTGGCTTTCATTATATTTCTATTACTCTGGTCCAAGCAATTTACTTGCATTATCTGAACCCACTCTAATAATTTTAACAAAGGAGGTTCAATTATTATCCCAATTTTACAGATGAGGAAACTGAGGCTTCAAGAGTTTAAGTAACTTGCCCAAGGTCACATAGTAAGTGCTGGGGCCTGACTTGAATCCAAGTATTTGACCTCACGGTACTTTTCTTCTAAGCATTATGCTTACAAAGTATTTTGACTTTGACTTTGACTTTGTGAAAATCCTAGCGAGTAAAGGGGGCGGGGTAGGGGGAACAGGGAGAAAGAAAGAAGAAGAAAAGAAGCCTGTGTTTCTTCCTGGGCCAGTACAGAGTCGGAAGTACGTACAGTAGGCACTCACTGAATGCTCGTTGCCTGATTGAGTTGCGTGAGTGACAGGCCCCGAGGGAGGTGCCCCTAGCGCCCCACCTGTGCATAGCGCCCACTGCAGATGGCCCCTCTCCAGTCAGGCACGTTGATGCAGTCTGGATGCCGCACTAGCCAGTTGTCATGCTTGGTGAGGTAGGAGCCAGGGTATTCCGACACGGAGCCATCGACATCGTGGAACACAGACGTCTTATCCCCATCCATGTCCAGCTGGTTGAACCAGGGCCCAGGCTCTCCAAAGAACACTCTGGAAGTAATCTAAACAGAGCCCAAGAAAGTTAGGCTGGGCCAGAAGGTGAAGGGAAACTGCAGCCGTCATCAGGCCAGGGCAAGATTTCCGATTTCCGCTGACATTCCAAATGAGCCAAACTAAAGATGCTCTCGGGCACTAGAGGAAACCACATGCCTGACCCCTCAGATGGAGCCAGAAAAACAGCCAGTGCTCCCCGTTTCTCAGCTCCCAGACCCAGCACATTATTTTGGCCTCCACTCACTGGAGGGCTAGCTGCTGTGGGGGACCCAGAGACTGCTCTGATACACAGGCTCAACAGACGGCCCAGATCAGAGGACGAGAGGATTTAGGAGTGAGTGTGTGTGTGAGAGAGATAAAGAGAGAGAGAACTTTGTGTGGTCAATGTTTGTATGATAAAGTACGTATACATGTGTTGGGGTATATGTATGAGAATGTGCGTGTACGAGGGAGAGAAAGAGAGAGGTGGGGGATGTTTGTATAAGAAAGTGTGTCTGTGTGTGTAAGATTGTGTGTGTGTATGAGAGAGAGAGAGAGGAGAAAGGGAGGTGTGTGGAGAATGTTTGTATGAGAAAGTATATCTATTTGTGTGGGTGTTATGTGTAAGAGAATGCATGTGTGTGTGTGTGTGTGTGTGTGTGTGTGTGTTTCAGGAAGAGTTTTTCAGCATGAGTGTTTAGAGATTTCCATGACCTCTTTCAAGCCCACAGATGCCTGAGTAAAGAAATTAAGTAATTTAAATTTCATTCCTTTTTCCCTCAGCCTGCCAGTGACTGGGCAGACAGGCAAAGACAGGAGCATAGAGGAAGGAAAAGTCTGGGAAATCCATAACCTGAAGAAAATGCACCAGGGGATCTGAACCTGCCTAATCCCAATGGGTGCCCTTCGTTCTGATCTCCTCAATCCCAGCTCCTAGTCCGAAGACTCATCTGTGGCAAGGAGGCCCCTGTTTATATTCCACTCTCAGTGAGAGATTAAACAGAGCATCTTCAGGAAAGGCCTCTCGTGGAAACTGTTGAGTTTTTTAGATCAGTTGTGCTAAGTCAGGTGGCCTGGTCACAGCACAATGTATGTCCAGACCAAGACCCTTGGAGGAATGTCCTCAGAATCTTGAGTCCAGTGTGAGGTTCCTACTGAGACTTGGGTGAGTTTAGAACAGGGTGAGGGTAAGTGGTCATGTACCCAGACATGACCTATGGGGCAACCTATACTTGTACTTTTCCAGTTTGGAAGCAGAGAGAACTGGGACATGGCCCAGCCTGCTTAGAGAAGGCTGTTCAATCCCTGTGGTAGTGGCAACAGCTCAAACTCTAGGCCCCAGGAGACTTGTGAATCACTGCCCAAAGTCTGGGTTTGCAGGAAGTCTGCCCTGGCGCTTCACTCACCGGGACATCCTCAAAGGCAATGTTGGTCACGTTGTTATGGGGGCAGCTCTGCCAGGCATTATTCAGGCGGAAGGCCAGGGCACTGGTGTGCCGGCCCTCTAAGGCCGCAAACTTTCGGAAGGTGCAGTTCTGGATGTTGATGGGGCCATCGTAGAACTGAATTCCTCGTATTGGAAAATTCCTATCGAGTTAAGAAAGTCAGAGATCAGGCTGTGCCGCCATGTTGTTTACGTCCTCTGAGGGGGTTGGTAGCAGAGACCTTTTGGGCAAAGCCATTCCTGATCCCCACCTCCAGCGGCTCTCTCCACCCCAGACATTATTGATTACTTAATTCATTCAAAAAACACTCATGGGCATTGTAAGTGTCAATAAATGAATGTTTGCTGGATGACTGACTGACTGAATGAATGAATGAAAGAATAAATGAATGAATATTTGTCTAGTTTCTGCATTAGTATTTGAGGATGGTCCTCCAGTCAACTATTTCCTCCAATTTTCCCATAATATGAAGAGTCATTGGATAAATACTGTAAATACTACTAGAGAGTGCCAATACCATGTCCCTCGGGAGGTAGAGCTCTTACTCATTGTTACCTTAGTCTTAGTGGTTATAATAATTAAATCAGTTTAAGACTCACATGAGTTTCTCCTCTCTGAGTAAGTCTTTCGATTGGGAGTACGCTGGGAAACAGCAGGGAGAGGAGAGACACAGATTGGAAGGTGATAAAAATGTGGTAAGAGTATTTGTAGTGTAGCTTTTTGAGTAGCCCTAGAAGAGAAAGTAAGGAGCCTGGGTGGCACAAGTAGTTTGTGATTGGTTACTAACCAAAAGGTTGGTAGTTGGAACCCACCCAGTGGCTCCTTGGAAGAGAGTGCTGGTAATCTGCTTCTGTAAAGAAAATCTAATGGACTAGTTCTACTTGTAACACTTGGGGTCACCATGAGTTGGGGACCAACGCGACAGCAGTGAACAACAACAATAACAGGAGAGGGCAGGTCCCATTGGGAAGGCAAGACTGTGGACACAGGAGGGCCCCAAGCAGGCCCTAAGGACCTGAGAATCGGGGAAAGGACATGGCAATGGAGAGACTAGAGAAGAACTAGTGACTTGGAAATCTGCCTTAGGCCTAGCAGGGCAAGCTTCTCAGAGATGCTCCTCCCATTTGCCTTGGACTCCTGAGAAGGAATAGGAAGCAAGGACTGAGTGGAGCTGGCTGGACTTCCTGGAAGACTCCACAGTCCAGCCTTCTCCTTCTTGGACTTGGCCCCAACTCTAGGCTTACTTATTCTCCAAGCCCAACTTTTGTGTTTATACTGGTGTCTCTACCTCTGGATCAGGCTCCTCCCCGACCACAGGGGACGTAAAGAAGAAAGGGTGGAAAGAGGAAAAGGAAGCAGAAAAGGAATCTATCCGTCGGAGAAAGGCTGTATTCCAGCTGTCCCAGATCTTTGACCATGGCTTCCCCTCAGTTCAGATACGAGTCCTTGAGGAAGTCCCTAGTCACACCTGCCTTGGCACTGTGCCTTCTGTGGATACCAAGGACTCCTTGCATTTCCACATTTTTTATATTTATAATTGATTTACACCATCACCTTGAATCCTGATACTCATGGGATGGCTCCGTACATTCTTCCATTTAAGGTATTTTAGGGACAGCCCATTCTTACTAGCTCTGATTTAAATCATGTGCTTACTTTACTTTCGGGCCCCAACCAAGTTCCATACAGGATTAATCACCCATGAGTAGGAGTGCACAGCCCTAGGTTCCTCCTCTCAAATGCAGTTTGAAGAACCTGCCTGAGTCTTACGTAGTCGTCAGGTTTCCATAAACAAGCCCACCTCTGGAAGTCATCAGAACATTGTGGCCCAGGGAAGCTAGTAACCTTCAGCAAAGAAACCCCAAATATGCAGACTCAAATTTACTCATAAAAATGATATGAAGGGTTGCTACATCACTTAGGATAGACAGAAGCAAGAACTTCTCAACAGCACGTGCCAAAGGAGGCTGCAATTCTGCCTTTGCAAAATCTTTTAAAAAGATAAATGTCCACTTAGGTTGGGGGTTTCAGGCCCAGGTATGCTTGTGTCTTGACTATAGTGGCAGTAATTATATTTTCCTAGAGAAAGGGAGACAGGAAGGGCTGATCTTAGCTCTAGGAGAATCGGGACCACCATGTTATTTCCTGGCTCAGAGCCTTGCTCTCTGGCTTGAGTTCTCATCTAAGCAGAACCACCGTGAGAAGGTAGAGAAAGTTCCCTCACCACTGACCCAGGATATGGCTTTCTGAGGAACTGACCAGCTCATCACGATGACAGCTCATCAACCCTCCAGTCCCCCACTGCCTCCTCCAACTATATGATTGTCATCCAACCTTTGTTTGAACTCCTCCAGTAACCGAGAGCCTATGACTCCTCAAGACAGCCCTGCTATTGTGTTGTTGAAGAAGTCTGACTTCTAGAAAAACCTTTCCTACACCAAACCAAGTCTATCTTTTAGGACCAACGTAGAATGAGTCTAGTCTTTTATGTGCATGGTGGCCCCAAGAATATATGACAACACTCCCATGATGTCCTGGCAAGTATGTTCCCATCTCCTGGATGAAAATTTCAATCTGCATGTGACATGGCTTTGGGTTTTGTCATTCTCCTAGTCCTTCTATTTTATGTGTGCTTTGGCCTGATTCTATCACCTACCACGGTCAGAAGTGGACGAAATGCTTCATGTGGGTGTTGCAGTCAGAGGAGATTGGAACCCACAGTCCCTCATCCTGGATACTGAACTTCCATCAATGCGGCCCAGGACCACATTTTGCATTTTGATGGCCATGTCACCCTGTTGACTCATACTCAACAATGTTTGTTTTTAAAACTTTCACTTTCCGTTTCAGATTTCCTCTAACTGCTATTTAATCTTTAGTGCTTCAATAATTTCAACAGGGAAGTCATGTTCAAGAGGTAGAAATCACCACCTTCCATCCTTCCATTGCTGCCACTAGGTTAAGCCACACAGAACAAAGAAGACACCATGGTTGCAAACCTACTGGCCTATAGGGAGGGTCCTTCCACTGTGGTCCAAGCCGCCCGGGCCCCAGATCCTGTTGTCCATCATCTCTGTCCCCACGTTGCCACTCTCGCCAACAAACAAGCTGTTTTTTATCTCCTGCTTGGAGCCATCATCATATGGGAAGGTTCCACCACTGTAGAGAGAAGATGTTTGAGATGACATGTCCAGAAAAAATCTCCCCAAAAAGACCAAACACAATGACAGTTGCTCTTACCTAGCCAGAGTCAGGCCGATACCATTGTCAGCAAACCTGGGGACAAGAGCAGATAGTCAGAATGTTCTCTCACTCCTCATTAAGTGAAGGCATGGAGGGAAGGACCCTTCCCTGCCTCTGGAATCCTACTGTGGATACTGAGTGGGGGAAGCAGAGAGTTTGCTGAGGTAGTTGTGACTCTCCCATTCTGTACAATAAAGGGGTATTCTAGGCCCCCTCCTGTTCAATCTCTGACTCTAGAGAGAAAAAGGTGAGCCTGGTGGCTCTCAGAGATTGATGCTACATTGTGCTAGTAGCCTGCAGCCTGGGCTCCTTGTGCCTCTTTCTCCCAGTCCACCTCTTCGAGCTGCCTGTCCCTTCTGGTCCTTGTTCAGAATGGCCAGTGGCTGTCTATGGGGACCCTACATCAGAACTCAGTGTTCCTTGTCTTCTTCATTAGAACCTTAGAGTCCAATGAACCAGAGTTTCAAGTCCCAGTTCAACCACTTATGAGTTGTGCAACCTTGAGAAATTCACAAAACTGAGCCTCAGTTTTCCATCTCTAAAATGGAGATAATAATTCATATGTTTGAGAAGCATGGTAAGAAATAAACGAAACCAAGCTCTTGGCACATAGTAAGTGCAGAGAACATGCTGGTTTCCTTCCTTCCCTTCGTGGATTGGCATGAGGTCTTAAGAAAGCCAACCCCAGTGACTATTCAGAGGCAAATCATGGCCCACAGCAGCTGGCATTGCAGGCTGAAGCCAATATGGTGGTTTCAGTGGTTTTGGTCACTACGTGACGTCATACTACATCCCTACCTGGTTGGGAATCCCAGAAAACCAAATGTCAGTATGTATTGGTTACTCTCTCCCTCTTTCGTCTCTTCATACCCAGGGGAGGGCCATCACCCTCCTTTGCGTGAACCCCACATGCTCCCAGCTCACCGGCAGCTGTCCAGCCAAATGTCACCACCCCGCAGCCAGGCCCCGTGGTCCTGGTTCTTGTAGGCGATGAAGTGCTTGATGATGGCTGGTTCCCTGGGCTTCAGGGGGTCGGCATCCTTGTGAGGACTGTATCTGGAACACACCATTGGAATGGCACAGTTGGCAGTTTTAGGGGGCCTCCTGGACCAACTCCCTCCTGCACTTTGTGAGCTTCTCTCTACGCAGGGTGCCCAGGAAGACACCAACTAAGCGAAAACCAACTGGCATTGCCTGGGCTTGGGAATGAACTGTCCGAGCTCATCTCAGAAGCAAGAGGAGGCCTCTCCTCCAGGCCCAGCCCTGTGCAGCCTGCAGACACTGTCACCGCTGTTGCCCACCAGCACCACTGCAGAGCCCTCCCCAGGAGGGGTCACAGCCCAGAGGAAAGCTCTGACAGCCAGTCCCAAACCAGGCATGAAATGCGGCTCATGTGGCCTGGGAAGCTTGTCTTGAGATGCCCAGCTCTCCTGCTAATGGGGGATGACACTGAGCTGGTGCCTTTTCTGGGCCTCAGCTTCTCAGTCACAAAAAGGAGCGATGAGCCTGCCGGATGTCCGGCCAGTGGAAGTCTTCCGTAAACATCATCATGTCGCTAGCATTACCCACTCTTGATGGAGACCAAGAAGTGATCTCTTTAACGGGTACTGGTTTTACTAATTACCTTGAGGTTTGGACAGAACCTTTTAAAAGCAGCTCCTAGCCTTCAGCTGGGCTTCAGATTTATTTACAGGCACAGTCTGCATGTTCCTGCCCATTTACCTAATAGTGAAATTCCTTCCTTTTTTCCTCTTCACCTTCTTTCCCCAGCCCAACTTGTTATGGCCCTAGCCACCCCTGTTGACATAGCAGGTATGGGTATTTGCTGAGGAAAGCTTCAGGAATGTGTTTCTCTCTGGCTGCGGGAACTTGAATCCTACGCTTTTGGGACCCAGACCTTGCCCTGCTCAGATTTTCACCAGGACACTCCCAGTAGCTAGCTCAATGCCGAGCACAAGAAAAATGTTCAGGAGACATTTGATGAATGGATGCATGAGGGAGATTAAGGATCTGGGGTAAGTGGTCACTGTGGGCTGTATACGTTCCCTAGGGTTGGTTACCTGGCAGAGATGATGGAGAGGAAGGGCCGCTTGTCCTTGGCAGAGGCCTCCGTAGTTTTGACACCGTTGTCTATGATCATGCCAGCCTGGACAGAGAAGACACAGGGACACATTACCTTCTGTTGCAGGCTGCAGGCATCTTCTCATACCCGGCCTCATCACATACTCTTCAATGCTCCAGGAAAACTAACTTTGATCTCAGTCTGCATTAATAGAAGTAAAGGTTCTGCAGCGTAGGAGGTGAAGAGCTTGCCCTATCCTGCGTTGGAATAACGTGTCCTCTTTGAGGTGCAGGTAAGGAAACTGAGGTCTAGAGAGGTTAAGTCACTTGTTCAAGGTCACACAGCTAAGTCTCAAGAAACAAAATAAAAGGGAACAGAGGAGAGAATTCTACCTGCACCTTCCTTCAGAACCACGTCCTGATTTTCTTTAGCTGTGGGTCAGGCCTAACTTTCCATAGTCAACACTAAACCCATCCCCACCATGTAAATAACCAAACCAAACTCTGGTGCTCAGCTCTGAGGACACCAATAGGAGAAGCCCTCCTCACATCAGCCTGAGTAGAGGCACATCCTTCCCCTTTTGGCTCTGGACAGATGCTAAGTGGATGCCGATTCAAGAACTGCCACAATAGATTATTGTGAAGAATGGCCAGTGGCTGGGGGGCCTCAGAAGGCTGCTCTGTTTTCTCAAGACCCATGCCAGGAATGCAGCTGTTCCCGGCTGTAGCCAAGTGACCGTCCCAGCGCTAATAATCTGCAGGCCTGAGCTGGGGGAGCCAACAGGCCGTCCGGCAAGGCGCAGTCTGGAAAGACTTACCCGGTAGTTGGAATGTGCTCGGTTGTTATGGAATTTTCCTAGTGGAATGTGCTCTGAATAACCTGGGGAGTACATTCCCACTGAGGGGCCTGTTGGTACGTGGTGGAAAATGAACCAAAATCCAGTTTCCTGTTGGGGGAGGGCACAAAGGGGAAAGCCACAGAATTCAGCACCAACTTATCAGGGTGACCAAGTGGCCCACACAGTGGGCAGATGTAGTATTATCACTCAGAAAGGACTGCGCATCCCCAAACACACCTCCATGTGGGCTAGGTCCAGAAGGGATACAGAGAAAAGTATGAGGCAGACATAATATGTGGGGCCCACCCTGACTGTTCAACCCTTTGTAGGATCCCACTCTAGGGGCCATGGGCTCTGAACTACTGGAGTTTAGGCTCCTCCTCCTAATGCTAATGGGAGGATTTCAGACGTTAAGCAGAGCTCAGAGCCCGAAGTTCCTCTATGGCCTTGACTTTTCCTTTTCATTCTACAGATGCAGAAGCTGAGGCCCAGAGAGCACCTGACTTGGTCAGGGTCCCACGGAAGGTAAAATGCAGAGGAAGGTGGGCAAGAGCCCAGGCTGTGTAGACAGAATGTCCACGTTTGTGTCCCCGTGGCCCTTCCCACCTGTGTGTGCCTCTGGGCATGTTAGCTCTCTCTGCCTTAGCTTCCTCACTAATCAGATGGGAGTAATAATAGTACCTAATAATTTAATGCAAAAATTCAATTATTTTTAGCTTAGAACATATACAGTCAGTTCTTGTTATTTGCAGTGAAAGGGGTCATCGGTAGTTCAGTGGCAGAATTATCGCCTCCCATGTGGAAGATCGGGGTTCAATTCCTGGTCAATGCACCTCATGTGCAGCCACCACCCATCTGTCAGTGGACACTTGTATGCTGCTTTGATGCCGAACAGGCTTCAGCAGAGCTTCCAGATTAAGACAGACTAGGCAGAAAGACCTGGCAGTCTATTTCCAATAATTAGCCAATGAAACCCCTATGGATCACAACAGTCTGATCTGCAACTGATCATGGGCATGGCGTAGGACCAGGCAGCATTTCATTCCATTGTGCTTGAGTTGCCATGAGTTGGGGACTGACTCAATGGCAGCTAACAATAACATGTTCTATAAAGTCCTTGGGACAATGAATTCGTGAATACTGAGCCAGCTTTGTCCGACCTCAGCCAGGAACTGCACACAGGGCAACTCAAGATTTATGCCGCCCTGTGCATGTGCGTATCAGCAAATGACCACAAAAACACCATGAGTATTGACTTTGGGGTTACAAATAAATTTTAGCAAGTAGGCAAATTCACAAATACGAAATCCTAGGATAATAAGGATCAAATGCATGTGCCAGGCACCATTCTAAGCTAAAATAATTTAATTCTAATAATGAGCTGTTACATATAAAGTGCTTGGCACTCGGCATCAATTGGTCCCAACACAGAGTCCCTGATGGAGCAGTAGAAGGATGGGGCACAGAACTCAAATTCCAGTAAGAAGACCAGACTTAATGGTCTGACTGAGACTGGAGGTGCCCTGGAAAGCATGGCCCCTGGACTCTCTATCAGCCCAGAACTAAAACAATTTCCAAGGCCAACTCTTCAGACAGCGAGTGGACTGGAATGTGGGACATAAAGTGATACTCGTGAGGAGTATGCCTCTTAGCTCAAGTAGATACAAGAGACCAAAGGGACAGCTTCTGTCCAGAGGTGAGATGGGAAGGCAGAGGGTTAGGAGCTGGTTGAATGGTCATGGGGAATCAGGGGCGGAAAGGAGGATTGTGCTGTCACAGAATGGGGTGAGCAATTAGGGTCTTGTAACAATGTATGTATAAAAATTTTGTATGGAGACTAACTTGAAATGTAAACTTCATTTAATTACAACAATTAAAAAAAAAAAAACAAAAGTGCTTGGCACTCAGTAGGCCATGGTCATTAATACTGTGAAGCGACAGAGCCAACACTTAAAACCAAGTCCACCCGACTCCTAGTCTGGGTGTTTCTTCCTCTTCACTCCAGCTAAGCCTGACTGCACGGATACCTTGACTCTGGGCTCCAAACACACACATTTCAAGGTGAGCAGAGGTGTTAGCCCCAGCCATCTCCCATCCCGACCCCCATCCCTACCTTCTGCCAAAGAAGGGATATTTCTGCTCACCTCAGATCCTGCAGCAGCGCAATTTATGAGGTTGTTGTTGGGATTGGCTATCCAGAAGGTAGACACAGCACTAGGGGGAAGGGGCAAGAGATTGAATGGCATCACACAAAGGGCCACCAGCTCCATGCTGCTGCCCCAGTGGACACATGCCAGACACTGTAATATTGGTTTGAAGAGCCTCCAATCAGAGATTTAAGTAATCATTGATTTGTTGATCTGAAGCCCAGTTTTCTTGTGACAGCGTGTTGCATTTAAGCATTGAAAATCATCAGAAGTTGAAACAGGCATTGCCCTGCCAGGTAGAAGCACTTTGAGGGGGAAGCCTGAGACCAACTCTAAAATGAGTGTTAAGTCAAAAGAGCCCAGGAAAGTAGCTAGTTCTAAGGGAGAGGTTGACCGCACAGGAAGCGCTTTCTCGCTCACACTCACTCTCTCACTCTCTCCCGTGTCTAGAAATGGATCCATGAGGTTGGGGCCCGTGTGTTCAGACTGTGGCACCCGAGGAGGCAGCCCCCTCCTCTCATCAAAGGAGCACTCTGTGGCACCAGGAAATGCCCCACCAATGAGAACAGTGGTTCTCCTTGGACAAGAGGGATGCACAGGAGGCAAACTGAGAAGGGAGAAAGGAGAAGACACATTCTTGCCTTCTCTCCCAGAAGCTGTGAGCAGGTTAAAAACTGTGAGGTCCAAGTGGCTCAGAAGCCCTGAGTGCGGAAGTGGAAGATGAGCTGAAAAGCCACGTGAGCATGGCTCACACGCGCTCTCCTGGGCACAGCGGGGAGGGGAGGCACTTACTTGCAGTCCTGCCTGGGCTTGGGGATGTATCCTGGATAGGAGTCTTCTGTGATCATCTTGCACATCTTGCTGTCGCGGTCAGAGGGCAGGAGGGTTCCGGACTTGACAAGGAGACCAAGACAGTGGTCAAAGGTGTTGCGTTCCTCTGGCCCATCCTCCGTGAAGAAGCAGTGGCCCAAAGAGTTATAGCCCACAACGTCCTTGACCTGCAAAGGCCAAAACAGGGGGGCGTTTCATCCAGTGTCCAATTATTCATGTGCTCATTCATTCATTCAAAGAGCCCTGGTGGTGAAGTGGTTAAGCACTCAGCTGCTAACTGAAAGGTTGGCGGTTCAAGCCCACCAGCCATTCTGTAGGACAAAGATGTGGCAATCTGCTTCCAGAAAGATTACAGCCTTGGGAACCTTATGGGGCAGTTCTACTCTGTCCTATAGGGTTGCTATGAGTCAGAATCAACTCGATGGCAACGGGTTTATTCATTCACTCAACAAACATTTCAAAAGCATCAGCTAGACACCAGGCTCTGTGAGGAGCACTGGGGCTTTGGAGATGAACCCCTCACAGGCGCTGGGGTTGGGGAGGGCAGGGCAGGGGGATGGAGTGGTGACTTTTTTTAATTGTGGTAAAAAATATACATAACAAAACATTTGCCAATTCAACAATTTTTACTTACATAATTCAGGGGTATCGATTACATTCTTCACATTGTGCAACCGTTACCATTAAAATCTTCTGAACTATTCCACCACCACCATGAACAGAAACTCAGGGCCCCCTAAGCAATAACTTCCTCTTTCCCCCTCTCCCCACTTCTGGTAACCACTAATAAACTTTGGTCTCTATTCACTTGCCTAGTCTAGATATTTCATATACGTGAGATCATACATTATTTGTCCTTTTGTGACAGACTCATTTCACTCAGCATGTTTTCAAGGTTCCCTCATGTTGTGGCATGCGTCAGGACTTCACGTCCCTTTATGACTGAGTAATAGTCCATGTGTGTATGTACCACATTTGGTTTATCCATTCATCTGTAGATGGACATTTAGGTGGTTTCCACCTTTTGGCTATTGTGAAAAGTGCTTCAGTGAACGTTGGTGTGCAAGTTTCTGTTTGCATTCCTACTTTCTGTTCACCTGGCTATATACCTAGGAGTGCGATTCCTGGGTCATATGGTAAGTCTATGTTCAACTTCATGAGGAACCGCCAGACTGTTCTCCGTAGTGGCTGCACCACTTTACATTCCCACTAGCAATGGATGAGGATTCCAGTTTCTCCATATCCAAACCAACACCTTGTTTTTTGTTTGTTTGTTTAATCATAGGCATTCTAGTGGGGGTGAACTAGAATGTCACTGTGATTTTGATTTGCATCTATCTCCCTAATGACTAACGAGGAGCCCTGGTGGCACAGTGGTTAAGAGCTACAGCTGCTAACCAAAAGGTCGGCAGTTCAAATCCACCAGCTGCTCTGAGGAAACCCTATGAGGCAGTTCTACTCTGTCCTCTAGAGTCGCTATGAGTCAGGATCCACTAGATGACAACTGGTTTGGTTTGGTTCTTTGGAATGGCCAATGAGGCTGAGCATCTTTTCACGTGCTTGGTGGTCATTTGTATATCTTCTCTGGTGAGATGTCTATTCAAATCTCTTGCTAATTTTTTGACAGGGGTTGCTTATCTTTTTGTTGTTAAGTTGTAGGAGTTCTTTATATATTCTGGATATTAAACCTTATCAGATATATGGTTCCCAGAAATTTTCTCCCAATCTGTAGGTTGTCTCTTCACTTTTGTTGACAAGTTCCTTTGATGAACAAACATATTTAATTTTTGTGAGGTTCCATTTATCTATTTTGTCTTTTGCTGCTTGTGCTTTGGTGCCATATCTGGAGTGGTGACTTTTTAAAGTCCCATCCAGTTGGGAATGTTATGGTCAAGGCTCTATGGTGTAGGAAAGGGGACAAAACATCAGATGTGAGAGGTTGTGTCCAAGAGGAGACATGGAGAGGAGACTGCATGTGGCTGCTTTGGTGAAGGACCCAGACAAGAACACAGCTTACTAGGATTTAACATGGAGGGATTATACAGAAGCAAGACCAGTGAGTAAGGGTGGTGGGGAGAGCTTCAGCCAGGAGAAGCATCCGAGCGGAGCCAGGTGGACTTTTTATTACGACTAGTGTTGACGTTTCTCATTGCGCCCTCCCCCATGAATCTAAGCAGCCTTCTCAGCCCACACTAGACATGGGCCACACTTACAACCCCTAGGCAGAGAACCAGAAAGGGTTGCAAACTCTAGCTCTTCAAATTCCTTCTGGGAATCACAGAGTCAGTGCGGGAAGCAGAAAGATAATTGGAATGGATGTCAAAGAACCTGGGATACAGTCTAGGTGGTGTATCCAACCAGCACAGGGATCTTAGACAAGTCTCCCAGCCTTTCTTCAACTCACTTTTCCCTACCACACAACGGAAGACTTGAACTCTACCATTTATGGGCTCTGACATGGATTGAATTGTGTCCCCCAAAAAAGATACCTTGAAGTGCTAGCTCCTGTACCTGTGAATGTGACCCTGTTTGGAAATAGGAGTTTTCTTTTGTTATCAGTTAAGTTAAATAAGGTCATACTGGAGTAGGGTGGGTTCTAGTCCTGATCCCTTCTGAGCAGTGTCTTATGAAAGCAGAGAACAGACATGGAAACAATTACACAGAGGGAAGACAGATGGATCCAGTGAGGATGCAGCTACCAGCCAGAATCTGAAAGAGACAAGGATGGTTCCTCCCCTAGAGCTGACAGAGAGAAGCCTGAATCCCGACTTCCAGCCTCCTGAACTGTGAGAATTAATTTCTGTGCTTTAAAGCCACTGATGTTGTGATATTTTGTTAAGGCAGTCCCAGGAAACTAAGATAGGCCCCTTCTGGGTCAGAATCCCTATGAACTCCTCAGTCTCAGAGCTAAAAGGTCCTCAGAGGGCCTCTTGCCTGAGCCCTACCTCCCTGTCCAGTGCTGGACTCTTGTTTCTGACAAATGGGCATCCTGTTTCTGCTTGAACATCCCAGAGATGAGCTGCTCACTACCACACCAGGTGGCCTGTCCCCCTGTGGGACACTGAGGGTGGTGAGAAACACCTACTTGTCCTGACTGCAATCTTCTTCCTTCATCCCCGCCCAGGGGTCCTGACTTCCCAAAGACGCCACTAAACAAGGCGAGCTCCAGTGGAATGACATCCATTCAACTCACACGTATTAATGTACCTACTACCATGGCAAAAAAAAAAAAGCCAAACCCATTGCAACAGAGTCCATTCCTACTCATGGTCACCCCATGAATTCCCGAGTAGAACTGATCCATAGGGTTTTCTTGGCTGTGATCTTAACAGAAGCAGATCACCAGGACTTTCTTCTGTGGTACTGCCAGGTGAGTTTGAACTGACAACCTTTAGGTTAGCAGTCGAGCACAAACCATTTGTGCCACCTAAGGACCTTACCACCATGCCAGGCCCTGGAAATCCTTATACCAGCCAAGACAACTTCCGCCTCGGCCCTGTTAACATCTTAAGGGGCTGCCCTATACATTGTAGGATGTTTAGCAGTATCTCTGGCCTGCCTCCATCCACTAGATGACAATAGCATTCCTGGCCCCAGATGTGACAACCAAAATGTCTCCAGAAATTGCCAAATACTTGCTGGGGAGTGGGGAATGACAAAATCGCTCCCTTTTAAGAAGCACTGATCTGGGGTGAGCAACCAGATTCCCCCAGACCCTTCCATATGACAGAGCTTGTCTACTCTCCAACACTCAGGCAGCCTTCTTCGGGAAGCATATGGAAAAAAGGCCCCTACGTGTCCCAGCCTTGGGCTGGCTCTTACACCTTTTAATCTTGCTTAAATCTCACACAACCCCCTCATCTTTTTTTTTTTTTTAAGAGATGAGGAAAATAATGGTCAGAGAAGTTAAATTATTTGCCCAAGGTCACTCAACCCATATAAACAAAATCAGGATTGGAACCTCCATTTTCTAAGTGTGCCCATTCACCCTATAAACTTTCCTGTTCTGGAAAGGCTCTCTGTACTCTTGAACAGCACCCCTCCCTTAATCTTTGTAATAGTCAAGGGCGTTATCTTGACTCCTATTCAGACCCTCAATAAGCATTTCAGTCAATACCAAGGTCATTTAATGGGGCTGCTCCCTTTTCTTCTAGTGAGCTATGAAAGTTGGTTATAAATAGCCTAGAAAGACAAGCATGGGAGGAAAAAGCAAGGAATGTAGGCTGCTGGAGCTGGCAGGACATCAGAGATCAAGTCCAACGTCTTCTCTTTACAGAGGAGGGCACTGATGTCCAGAGAAGAGACGTGGAGCTTCTGGGCCACGCAGTGGCTTCATGGGAGAACGTTGTTCTGACCCAGGCCGCGGTCTCCAGCCACAGCTCTTTTTCAGTCTTATGCAGTCACTTGCCCTCTGTCTGGACCATACTTTGCGTGGCCCTTCTTTGAAAAGAAGGGAATAATGAATTTAAATAATTAATTAATTAATTTAATTTAAAATAATGAAATTAAAAAAAAAAATTGCTCTTGCGTCGATTCCGACTCATGGTGACCTCATGTGTGTCAGAGTACAACTGTGCTCCACAGGATTTTCTGGGCACCTCTAGATGGACTTGAACTGTCAACCTTTTAGTTAGCTGTTGAACACCGTTAACCATTGCACCACCGAGAGACTCCAAATAATGACTTAAAAACTGGTTGCCATCAAGTCAATTCCGATTCATAGCGACCCCACAGGACAGAGTAGAACTGCCCCATAGGGTTTCCAAGGAGCAGCTGGTGGATTCGAACTGCCGACCTCTCAGTTAGCAGCCGAGCTCTTAACCACTGTGCCACCAAGGCTCATTTTTTTTCCAACAAATACCCAAGAAAGAGATTCCTTCTTAAGACCCTTGTGACGTGCTACAGAGAGGGAAAAGCTCCACTGAGAGGAAGGAAAAATACTGCTGTTGACTGGGTGTCAAACGTTTTACACACATTATCTCTTTTAATCCTTATCACAATGATTATTCCCTTTCTACAGATGACACTGAGACTCAGAAACTTGCCCCAGGTCACTTCCCTTGCAGGGACAGAATACGGATTTGATTTCCTCTCCGTCTGATTCCATAACTTGAGTGCCAATCAATACTCAGCAGTGCTGGGGGTGGGGGGACTCTCACCTTGGATTATGTTTCTTTCTTCTCATTAGGAGTGGGGTAAGAAAGGTATGTAGGGTCAAAAGAGAGGCATTATAGGGCAGAAGAAAGCACTGGGTTGGGAACAGAAGACACAAGGTCAAATCTTGGCTCAGCCACAAACTTGCTGTGTAACTTGCCTTAGCGTCCCCTGTGTGACTGGGTGACTTCTAAAGTCCCTTCCAGCTCTGACATTCTACAATTGTTCCTTGTTAGAATATTTCCAAGGATTAAATATTTAGACTGTGACACAGCTTAAGACAGATAGACAGACAGATACGTTGCAGATGGATAAACAGACACATACATGGAGACTTAGAGGTGGCCACCGGGTCTCTATCATGCTAACCAGAATAATGTGTCATTCTCTGCACAACTTGTATTTTTCCCTTTTTTCTTCTAAACATTTTCCTTGTTAATGGTTGGAAGCCATAAACACAATCCCTTAAAGCTATTCTAAATCTTCAACTGCTGTTAGGTAGAGTTTCTCAACCAAACCCATTGTCACTGAGTTGAGTCTGACTTATAGTGACCCCATAGGACAGAGTAAAACTGTCCCACAGAGTTTCCAAGGTTGTGATCTTTATGGAAGCAGACTGCCACATATTTCTCCTGTGGAGTGGCTGGTGGATTTGAACCGCCGACCTTTCGGTTAGCAGCCGAGCTCTTTAACGACTATGCCACCAGAGCTCCTGTTAGGTAGAGTTTAGACATGAGATTATAAGGGAGAAAATTCCTCAGCTCTGCTCAACAATTGAGGACCCACAGCCACCAATGACTCCTTTAGTTAGGGTGACCATTTAGTTCATCATTCGAACCAGGGCATTTTTTAGAGTGAATGGGGCACTATTAATAATTATGCTGGGACAACAGATCTAAAATGGACTATTCTGTGCAAACCAGGGCATATGGTCACCCCAGTTGTAATGGTTTCAACTATCAACCTGTATAAAGCAAGGAAAAGAAATTGCTGTTTAAAACAAACAAATACAAGCAGGAATTGACTATACCCATTTCTACTTTCTAGGGGATGTGTGTGATATAATTCATATAAGTGAGAAACTTGACAACAGATGTGATCACGTTTAAAGGAAGACTGGAATTTCCAAGCTTCTACTTGTTTTTGTTTTTGTTTTTTTTTTTTTCAGCTGCTAAAGAGAAAAGCCTTGGAGTTGGCGGTCATTTATTTAGTTTTGTTTAGTTGAGTCTTAATGAATTTTTGAATATGCAAATAGAAGCTGGGAAAGGAAACTGAGAACCAAAATACTCTGCCTAATAAGGAAAGAAATGAGTTTCTAAGGCAGTTCAGGAGAGATGGGAGAGGGGAAGGAAAATTAGAAGGAAGGGGCAAGAACTCAACAACCAAGTTGGGGGGTGGGTATTGAGGTCTGAGGGAAAGCTTTGGGTCTGTTGAGGGACTGGTAAGAAAACGGGGACCTGACCAAATGGTCAACAATTACATTAAAACAAAGATGAGAATGTAAGGGAAACTAGATTAATGGAAACCAAACAACCAGAACAGAAATACTGAGAATGTTCATGCATTGTGAAGAACGTAACCAATGTCAATGAACAATTTGTGTGGAAATTGTTGAATGGGAACCTAAAGTGCTGTATAAACCTTCACTGAAAACACTATATTATTTTACAAAAAGAAGAAGAAAGAAAAGTCATCCTTTTACTCTACTTTGTGGTGTTTTCTGTGCTGACCTGTGATATATCCTTTCTCCCTCACATGTCTTACTCCAGTTGGTCAATAAAAATCCTGGGCCATGAAAATCAAGGACATGAGTCTGGGCTCCACATTTGGGTTCACATGGGAAGGAAAGATGAGAACATTTCCCCCAGCAGCACTTGCTCTGAAGGAGCACTTGGTTCAACAGAAGAAAAAGGGCCATCACTGTTACCACCTCAAGTCATTTGGGCAGATGCCTCAGCACAGAAACCTGCCCAATCCCTTTTGTCTGCACTCATGGAACAATCCCAAATTTCACATCATTCCAATGCGAGGAAGCAGGAGCTGGACTCCCAGAGACCACTGCAAAGTAACTACTCACCCATCTCAGTAGCTTGTGCCCTTTAAGGAGCAGACTACTTTTTCCTTCTTGCTTGATTGGTGACCTGCTCTCAGTCAACACTGGTCTAAAATCTGAGCTAAGGATGGTTCAACCCCCAACAGCTCTGGACTAAGTGTCTAGATCCAAATGCCTTTCTAGCACTAACCATCCCTGGGACCAGTGATGAGCTGGTTGGCATGGAGGGGAGGGACTGAGGGGATGAGGGACCCCTAGAACCCTTGCTTCCTGGGAAGGAAGTGCTTACCAACAGGCCATTGGAGCCATGGACGGTGACACAGCGAGAGAACGTGTGGTGGATGGAGAGCTCTCTCACGTATGTGGGTGGGTCATAGCCTCCCTTCTCGTCCACGTCACCCGCCAGGTGGAAGTGAATCGGGTACTGACCCAGCAGTTGCTGTCCCATGTGTTTCAGCTCCACGCCCTCCAGGTGCGCTGCCTTGAACCCCAGTGCAAACTGGGAGAGGAGAGACGAGAGTCAGAAGGAGTCCACGAGGTGTTTCACATTCCAAAATGGCAGTGGTATTGTCCTCAAAGTGTTTCATTAATCCCCATTCCTGGTCCTCAGTGAATCAAAGATATTCTCTATGTGCATACGATGAAGTAAGATGTCTGGTCCTTCGTACACAAAAGGAGGCAAGCAAGGGACTACTAATGATAGAGGGTTAAGGCAATAATGTTTGGAGTTGAGAGGTCTGGAGGACCTGTGCAATAGCTGGTGTTTGCTTCAACCCTCCTTTCCTGCCTCCTAAAACACTGCATCTTATGAGGAAGGGATAACCCTGAGCTAACCTGGGAGGAATCTGGCGAAATGCCTGCCCTAGAAGGGTTGGGGAATCCAGGTTAGGGTGGACCTTTGGGTAACAAGAGCCATCGTCCACCATCTGAGGCTGTCACCTGGCAGAGGGAAGGTAGATGCTAAGCCCAGAGACTTTGAGAAACCACACACTATGGCAGTGGGCGTGTAGAGTGGTGGGGTGGGGTCTTGCTCAGTGAGCACCCACATATTCACATCACAGCACACCCAGAATCATTCTTAGCTTGCTCAAGGAAACCACTTGAGAACACAGAATATCTGCACTCCAGGAACTCACCACAAAAGACTCAAGACTCTGGCTCAGTCAACTTCTAGTAGGGAAAGATGGTCTTAGGGACATGCTAACCATTCCCTCCAAAAACAGGTGTCAACTGGAATGCCAACTCCGGTAGTGGCTACTCTGGAGAGCTGTGTTGAGAATGATTCTGAGGCCTAGTTTGAGTTCAGTGAAAAAGAGTACTCTGATCGCTCAGGAATTGGAAAGGGGGTTGCAGCAGCTTTTATACCATATACCTGCTATTTTTGCTTATCTCTCTAACCAGGGTCTCAACTAAGGGCAGTAATGCCACCCCTCTCCCCACCCCATCCCCAGGAAATGACTGGAAGTATGTAGAGTTTTTGGTGGTTACAATGACCGGGGAACACTACCAGAATTAAATGAGCAGGGGCCAGGGATGCTAAAAATCTGTAATATAGGCCCACATGGCCAAGAATTCTGTCTCCTATAATGCCAGTAGGCCCCCTATTGTGAAACTCTGTAAGTTTCATTCCATCAGTCTCTTTAGTTAAATTTCCAAAAGGTCTTATCTTAAATCACACTATCTTTGCTTTGAGAGAATTATCTTCACAGGACTGCAACATAATATTATGCTATCAGCTTTGATCCCGAGTCACTGAAAGCAATGGCCACGTGAAGGGCTTTTGGATGTCTTATGCTATTCAAGATGCCAGACAGAGGCAGGAAATGCAAAAGAAATTCCTCTCTGAGCTTAATACTAGAAAAAACGGAGCCCCAATGAACTGGTATCATTTTTCCTTCTTGTGTAGAGCTCTGCAGCCCAGTATGTCTCTGTCTTCTTTGTCTTAATTGATCTATTGGAAATGTGATTTTTCTTGTGAATTAAATGCTTGTGCTTTTAGGAAGGGATCAAGGCTCAATAACGAAGGAAAGGAACAAAAGAAATGGTTGGGGTTGAAAGGCTTGAAAGCACAGAGTGCAGTATGATGAGTACCATGTGGCCTGGGAGAGGAGAGTTTCCAAGTTGGCTCCATCATCTCTCTTGTCCCCAATATTGACAAGTGAAGCCATGTGCCAACGGATAATGCAGAAGTCTTCCCCACCTCCCAGAAGACACTATTCCCTTGGTAAAAAAAAAAAAAAAAATCCCACCTCCTTCTTTCCCATCCCATCCCCAATCAAGATTCCCACCCATAGGCTGGCATCGAGGGAATTTTCCTGGCTGGGTTGGAATCAGTGTGCTGTCTTAACCCTTATCATGGGTTGACAGCCTCAGCCTGGCAGACCCATACCTTGATGTGGCCCCCAAAGGTATCAAAGTCAAAGAAGTTGCAGATGTGATTTCTATAGGGGTAGCATTCATCCTCCATCTCCCCCATCACCACGATGTTCCGGGTCAGGAGCCCGACCTCAGCCCGCATGTCCACACCATCGATCTCCTCCCCGATGTGCAGGTACATTGGTTTCCCTAGGGCAGAAAGGGGGAAGGTAGGGGAATGATAGGTACTCTGTGCCCACTGGGAGTCCTTGGGTGGTTCAAACAGTTAATGTGCTTGGCTGCTAACAGAAAGATTGGAGGTTTGAGTCCACACAGATGTACTTTGAAAGAAAGGCCTGATGAACTGCTTCCAAAAAATCAGCCACTGAAAACCTTGTGGAGCACAGTTCTACTCTGACACACATGGGGTCGTCATGAGTTAGAATCAACTTGATGGCGACTGGTTTTGTTTTGTTTGGTGTGCCCACTTTTCTCCCAGGCCCCTGCCAGAGGCTTTAACAGAAGCTGCTTATTTATCACCATACTCTGTGCTTATGGTGATCCCTAGTCCCACTTTATAGAAGAATAAAAGCCCAGGGACTTCATTCATTTGAAATCATTTGCCTGAACTTAGAGCCCGGATTCACAGTCACATATGTTTAGATCTGAAGCCCTTGGCCAAAGAAAAATCCGTTGCCGTTAAGTCAATTCGGACTCATAGAAACCCTATAAGACAGAGCAGAACTGCCCCATAGAGTTTCCCAGGAGCTGTTGGTGGATTCAAACTGCAGACCTTTTGGTTAGCAGCTGACTTCTTAACCACCACACCTGCTAATTGTCCCCAATGTCTATCTTTTCTCCTGCTTTTCAGTACTAGAATCCTGAGAGTTAGGTAGGAGAACCCAGGGGAACTACACTTCCCAGGCTTGCCTGCAGTAGGGTGTGCTCACAGGATGTGTGCACAAGTGCTCTGTGCAACCTCTAGCTGCCCCTCCTCTTCCTGTCTCCTGGGGGCTGGATGTGGACGTGTGTTGGTGGGCTGGCCTCGCCCATGTAGATGAGAGCCATGCCCTAGAGACGGCAGAGCAAAAGAGAGAAGAAACCTCACAGAGCTTACACCCTGGACTGCCCACCAGCTGGGATTCTTACAGAGATAGAACACAGTTACGGCTTTAAAGCAGTACAAATCCATAGTCTGTTAAGGCAAGCAAATCCATATTGTGCTTTCCTCAACTTCAGGTAGAGTGTGTATCTACAGCCTGGTACTCTGGAAAGACCTAGATTAGAGCACTGTGGGGGGGCTCCGGGTGCTTCAGTGGTACCATACGGAACAGTGAGGAAGAGTTAGCACCCCACTCTGTACTGACCTCACCACCACCTCCCTTTCTCCCTCCAGCCTGGATGAGAGGGTGCTCTCTCCCTTCGTGCCATGGATTACCTCCCTAAAAACCAAAAACTCCAAATCAGGTGCCGTCAAGTCCATTCTGACTCATGGCAACCCCATGTGTGCCACAGTAGAACTGAGCTCCATAGGGTTTTCAATGGCTGATTATTTGGAAGTAGATCGCCAGGGCTTTCTTCCAAGGTGCCTCTGGGTGGATTCAAACTTGCAACCTTTGGTAAGTAGCTGAGTGCTTACCAAGGAGTCGCACCATCCAGGGACTCCTCCATGCCCACTATCCCTTCCCATATTCTTAAGGTTCTTGACTCCAACAGCTCGGCCCTCCAGTAGCTTCATTTCTTCCCCCATTTGGGTTCCTCATGTTCTGTTTTCAAACTTTTCTAGGCCTCTCCATCCTTAATAAAGCTAACAAACGAGAAAACAAAAGGATTTTGGCAAAAAGACCAATTCTGCAACCCTGTTGCCGCTGTCGCCACAGCTCTGATTTTATCACCTCTGCTTTCCCTCACTGTCCCCTCCTTTTGCTTCTCTTAACACAGATTTCACTTCACTCAATTAACTGCTAAATCCACTGCAATTTTTCCCTCCCAGTTTCCCCTTCCTCCATCTGTGCACAAAAATGTACCATAAGAAACATACTCAGTGACAAGAGTTCAAACTTTAGCGTTGTCTTTGATTTACAGGCCCAAATTCTGCCTTTACAACAATCGCAAATTCTTTTCTGGGACAGAAAACAGCCTGGTTCTAAATTCAGCTCGTTCCTGAGACTGCTGAGCTGGCTAGTAGGCGCTTTCTCTTCCATTTGAGGATGCAATTACAGTGAGAAACAATCCCCGTCTGAACCACATTACCTACACCACTTGACATTCACATTTGACCTTGACTTGAGCAACGGAGCCCAAACCTCAACCCAGAGCCCCGCCAGTGCCCACAGACAAAGGCTGCAGTTATAATTAGCCCTCCAGCATCACTCGGCCTTGCCTTGACCTCTCATCCCCAGGAAGAGCTAGCTTCCCTGCCCCCCCAGACACCTGGCACGCATCCTGTGAGTCTGCATTATTTCCAAGGATGTTTACTGTTTTGAAATTTTTGCAGACTCAGTGAGATGATGGTTTCTTAGAAGCATCTTAGTTCAAGATATTCACTGCCCGTTTGTCAGTTTGTCGTACGCGCGTTGCTGTGATGCTGGAAGCTATGCCACCGGTATTTCAAATACCAGCAGGGTCACCCATAGTGGACAGATTTCAGCAGAGCTTCCAGACTAAGGCAGACTAGGAAGAAAAGTCTGGCCAGCTACCTCTGAAAATTAGCCAATGAAAACCCTATGGATCATAAGAGAACACTGTCCAACTCGCTTGCTTTTGATACATTATCAGGAGGATCCAATCGCTGGAGGAGGACATCATGCTTGGTGAAGTAAAGAGCCAATGAGGGCACGGGAGACCCTCAGTGACATGGACTGGCACAATAGCTGTAACGTGGACTCGCACATGCCAATGATCCTGAGGATGACACAGGACCTGGCAGTGTTTTGTTCTGTTGTACACAAGGTCGTCACGAGTCCAAGTTGACTGACGGCAGCTAACAACAACAAAAGTTCAAGATGTAAAATTAGTGTGCGGCAAACCTGAGAAAACATCTTCATTGGAGTCCGTATTAGTTTCCTGTGGCTGCTATAACAAACTACCACCAAGTTAGTGGCTTCAAACAATACAGATTTATTCTCTTACAGTTCTGGAAGCCAGGAGTCTGAAATTAGATGCACTGGGTTAAAGGCAAAGCGTCAGCGGGGCTGGATTTTTTCTGAAGCTCTAGGGGAGGTTCCTGACTCAGACTGTAGCTGTGAGTCCCAGAGCACACAAGGTCCCTATCCCTTGGGCTCTTCCTCTGTAAAATGGGAAAAATAATAGCACATATCAAAGTGCTCAACTGCTAACCAAAAGGTCAGTTGTTCAAACCCACCTGCTGCTCTGTGAGACAAAGATGTGGCAGTCAGCTTCTGTGAAGATTTACAGCCTTGGAAACTCTATGGGGCTGTTCTACTCTGTCATATTGGATCACTATGAGACGGAATGGGTTTTAATAAGGTAGCCACGAAGTTAAATGAGTTAACCCATGGACTGTGCTTAGAACAGCACCTGGCATACAAAAGCACATAGTAGGTGGCTCGTGTAACTGACCTGACTCCTACGGCTGTCACTGGCATTGTCCTCAAGTTGAGGCTGGAACCCGGGGCTCCAACCACTAAGCTCATGCCTGTGATGCTAGAGTTGGTGGAAAGCAGGTTTGGCAATGTTCTTTGTTCCATGGGGGAAATTGGACAAACTGTGTTTATCAGACTCCTGGAAGCTGAGTACATGTAAGTCCAATAGACCAGTTGAGAGCTGTAAGAAATATTCCCCCACTCCGAAGCCCCCATCAAGGCCTTTAAACAAAACCTCACCAGCACCGTCTCTTGCGGCAGTCAGCTCATCTGTCCTGTGGCTACATTCACAGGCCACTCCCAGACTGCTATCTTAGGGAAGCCCAGTGCTCCTGATTTTCCAGCATCCCATCCTGTCTGCGCAGCTCTCTCATCGGCCTCCACCCTCCCTTCCTTCTCCAGCACTGATACATGAAGGACAACCAGGGAAAAGCAGACTTGGCTAAGCCAGATCTTTCCCAAGTTATCCAGAAAAACCCTGGGCAAGGGATGGGAGGGGCCTGGAGAGCAGAGAAGCTTTCTCTGTGCAGTGGCCCCACAGAGGGCTTCAAACACCAACTGTTCCTAGCATTTACCCTGCAGGTGCCCTGGTTCCATAACCCCCAGAGCCCTCCATACAAGGCAGGCACAGTGCTAGGCACTCTGGGGTGAAGAGAAGCATAAACATTAAGGATCTTCCAGTGGGATAAACAGACACATATACTTATGGCTCCAGTGTACCTCATGAGCAGACACCACCCATCTGCCAGTGGAGGCTTGTGTGTTGCTATGATGCCAGACAGGTTTCAGTGGAGCTTCCAGATTAAGACAGACTAGGAAGAAAGGCCTGGTGATCTACTTCTGATAATCAGCCAGTGAAAACCCTATGGATCAGAATGGTCTGATCTGCAACTGATCATGGGGGTGGTGCAGGACTGGGCAGTGTTTCGTTCCATTGTGCATGGAGTCACCATGAGTCAGGGGTTGGCTGGATGTCAGCTAACAACAACAAATTGTAGCTCAGACCTAGCAGGGCCCAGTGAGTCTGAGGCTGGGGAGAGGAGGGCCAGCGTCTCTCAGGCCATCAGAGGTACAAGGACAAGCCATAGGGACTCAGGCTGGAGGGTGTCAGAGAGGCCAGTTTAAATCACAGAGCACTCAAGGTCCCCCCTGCTGTCATCTTTGGGTTGAGATGCAAGGAACAGGGGCCATTATGGAGGAATGGCAAAGCAGCATATGTAGCTCTGGAGCCAGATAGCATTGAGTTTCAATCCTGGCTCAGATATTGGCTTACTAGTCTATACCAGCCCCATCCACTAGAGCTTTCTGTGATGATGGACACGCTCTGTTCTGTGCTGTCCAGTATGGTAGCCACTAGCGACCTGTGGCTATCGGACACTTGAAATCTGGCTAGTGGAACTGATTTTTTAATTTTATTAAATCTTAATTACATTTACTTTTAAATAGCTACATTCAGCTGGTGGCTACTGTATCAGAAAGCACAAGACTAAACATTTAATTTTCATGAACCTCGGTTTCCTCATCTGTGTCATAGAGAAAGCAGGAGTATCTACCTTATTAGGTTAACATGAAGAGTGAATAAGATGTTTCATGTAAAGTGATTGGCATATTATGGGAAACTCAGTAAATGCTAATAATAATTTATAGTAGTTATTATTTACAGGTGTGGGGGCAGTTACAGGCAAAGCAGAAAGGTGGGATTGGAAACAGGGCAGAAAATCGAGGGGCCTCCAATTGCCCTGTTGAAGGTGTTGGGGATCACATTGTGGTTGGCAAACCACTGAAAGAATTTTTTAGATGATTCCCATATTTTCATTACTTTGTTACCATCTGTTTCCTGTAGGAAAATTCTCAAAATGAGAAAAGTCCTGCTTACTGGACTTTGGGGGCAGGGAGGAAGGAGGATCCAGGGGGGGCTGTGTCCCTCTCTGCAGCCAGCCTGGGGAGGAAAACCCTAAGGGAGTTGGGGCAGGAGGGCACAGTTAGGGAAAAGAGAGAAGCTAGGTGGAAGGCCTTTGCCCCATGTCAGCGGGGGAATGGAGAGCCAGGGAATAGGCTTGGGGCTCAGCAGGAGAAATGTGAGTCTCCCCCAGACAGACAGACAGACAGACACACACACACACACACACACTCTAAGAAAACTCCAAAACCAGACCAGTTGCTGTCGAGTAGTGATTCTGGCTCATGGTGTCCCCACGTGTTTCAGAGTAGAACAGCATCCCACAGCGTTTTCATGGCTATGACTTTTCAGAAGCAGATCATCAGACCTTTCCTTCTGAGGTGCCTCTGGGTGGGTTTGAACTGCCAACCTTTTGATTAGTATTCAAGGGCTTAAATGTTGGCGCCACCGAGGGATGCCTAGGGCTTTTCTGACACTGCCCACCAGGAGGCGCTGTTTCCATGTGGGCCCTAAAGCTTCTGTGCAAAGTCAAGTGGACAGTCCACTCTGAGCCTTATCGCTTTAAGGGAGTCGTGAGCAGGCTGGGGTGATATGGACACAGTTAGTGCTAATCCAATGGCGTTCGCAAGGTCCTGAGGGGAATCCAGCATCCTCTCCACTTGTCCTTTCCGCCCCTGGAACTCAGGGTCCAGATGCAGCGCCACCTCATTCTCTGTCCAGCCTCATGAGGCCTCCAGGAGCAGCAGGACCGACACTTATGTCCAAACCACACCTTTGGGTGGGGCCGACATGCCCCAACATTGCACAGGTTTCGTATTCTTGGGGCCGCCCTTGGCACCCTCATGTCTCGGCTGCCCCATCAGCACCTGCTCCAAGTGAAATCTCTGCCCCAGGGTGTGATGTCAGGCTTTCACCCTCCCAGATGACCCCAAATGCTGCCCCAGAACCATGGATCACCTTGCAATGAACAGTGACATCAGCTCAAACAGTCTGAATGCCACCACTCTGCCAAGAGTCCAGGGGAAACCTGATATCGGGGAGGGCTTGACCACAATGTGTTGTTCCCAGGGGACGGAGAAGTCATCTGGTGGAGACCCAGGGGACCCAAGTTCATAACGAACTGGCATCTCTTGGTGCTTCCTGTAAATGCTGACATAGGAAGTCTTTCCTTGCCTGGGGAAACCCAATGGGTGTCTGCCCTTTGTGACTTCCCAGTTGCCACCGTGGGCTCTCTTTCCCTCCAGTCCCATGCAGCTCTCGCATCCTCCACTCCAGCCACTCTGGACCTCTTGCTAGTGGACTACGCCGTGCTCCTCCCAGCAAAGGGTCTTTGCATACACTGTTGCTCTTTGGCGGCGCTTCTCTTCCCTACTCAACTTTTACTTTCTGCAAACTTCAGCTCAGTCATTAGTCTCTCTGGAAGGCTTCCATGACTGCTCCAGCTTTGCCAAATCCCCCTTTCTATGCTCCCACCATCCCTCATATTTCTCCATCATAACAGTTATCATGGTTGGAATTTTATTTTTATTGGGATTTATGATTTTATTGAGATTTATGATTCCTTGAAAGGAGTCTTGGTGGTGCAGCAGTTAAGTGCTCAGCTGCTAACCTAAAAGTTGACACTGGAACCCACCCAGCGGTTCCTCAGGAGAAACACCTGGCAATCTGTTCCCATAAAGATTACAGCCGAGAAAACCCTATGAGGCAGTTCTACTCTGTCATATAGGGCGCAGAGGTTAAGTGCTCGGCTGCTAACGGAAAGGTTGGCGATTTGAAATCACCAGCCGCTTTGAGGGAGAAAGATGAGGCAGTCTGCTTCCAGAAAGATTACAGCCTTGGAAACCCTATGGGGCAATTCTACTCTATCCTATAGGGTTGCTATGAGTCAGAATCAACTCCACGGCAACTGATTCAAACATCGATTGGACAACAACAACGATTCCTTGATGGATGTCTGTTTTCCTTGCTGGACTGTAGGCTCCCCGAGGGCAGAAACATGTTTATCTTGTTCACCACTGCATCCCCAGGGCCCGGCCTGTCGCCTGGAACACAATATGCGCTCTTTAACTATTTGTTGAACAAATGATGAAATGCTCCTTCCCACCTCCCGTGACTGTCCTCAAGAATGGAGAAGCCGGGATGCCCGCCCAGCCTGGGGGTGGGAGGGAGTTTAAGACTTGTCTCATATGTTGGTTAAAAACAATGATAAAAATAGTTTGCTTCTGTGATTTTACAATCCCTTTTACCATGGGCATCCTCACCAGCCAAAACGATTGTATTGAATTTTACTCTCAGTGGTTTTATTTCCAAAACAATAGGTATTTCAAATATCTCGGGTATGCTTTCTCAATCTACTGTCCTCCTCCCATCCCAAAGCGTAATACTTCTCCAGGACTATGGTCTTGTGTTGTTGTTAGCTGCTGTCCAGTCAGCCTCTGACTCGTGGACACCCCATGCACAATGGAAAAAAACGCTGCCATCCCTATGATCAGTTGCAGATTGGACTGTTGAGATCCACAGGGTTTTCACTGGCTGGTGTTTGGAAGTAGATTGCCAGGCTTTTCTTCCTATGGTCCTGTGGCATCTGATACTTTGAGTGCCCAGTAGTACACTCTAATTTTCCCTGCAGGGAGCTAACCTTTGATGCAGTCTATGAAGATGCCTTGCTTCCTCCTAGCCAAGCGGTAAGCACGTGACCCACCAGGCCAACCAGCTGCCCTCTCCCTGGAGGGTGACTCTTGACTGCTACGTCCCAGGAATTAAACATGGTTCTTCCAGTGATGCCCAATGGATGCTGCCCATTAGTTCCTGCTACCCAGACCCCTGAAGTCCTTCTACAGCTTGGTTGTCCAGTTTCTGCTTTAATTCTCTAAACTGAATGTTGTTGTTGTTGTCAGGTGCCGTCGAGTCAGTTCTGACTCCTAGCGACCACCCTGTGTACAACAAAATGAAACACTGCCCAGTCCTGTGCCCATCCTCACAATCATTGCTATGTTGGAGCTCATTGTTGCAGCCACTGTGTCAATCCATCCTGTTGAGGGTCTGCCTCTTATTTGCCAACCCTCTACCTTACCAAGCATGATGTCCCTCTCCAGTCACTGACCCCTCCTGATAACATGTCCAAAGTACGTGAGACAAAGTCTTGCCATCCTCACTTCCAAGGAGCATTCTGGCTGCACTTCTTCCAAGACAGACTTATTCGTTCTTCTGGCAGTCCATGGTATATTCAGTATTCTTTGCCAACACCATAATTCAAAGGCATCAATTTTTCTTCTGTCTTCGTTATTCATTATCCAGCTTTTGCATGCATATGAGGAGATTGAAAATACCATGGCTTGGGTCAGGCACACCTTCGTCAGGCACACCTTAGTCCTCAGAGTGACAGCTTCGCTTTTCGACACTTTAAAGAGGTCTTTTGAGTAACCTCCCAATAAATTCCTTTTTCGCTTAAGATAGCCAAGTTGGATTCTGTTGCTTACAACCAAAGAACTCCAACTGATACATAATCCCCCCCGACTGACAACAACTGGCCTGGATTATGTCTGAGGTTCTTTGGGCTCTAACAATCTGTGAATCTGGTAGCAACAAATAACATAAACTACAAGGCACTTAAGTCAAGGTTTAGGAGACACAATGAGGAAAAAAAAGAAAACCCAAAAGCTACAGAAAGACGGGATATAATATTTTTGCAGTAGTTAAATGAGCATCTATCAAATATTCACTCCCTCACCTCGGTGTTAATGGGAGAACTCTGCTTCCCTGCCCCATCAATGTCGAGTTGGACCATGCGATTTGCTTTGGGCAATGGAACGTGGGTGTGAGAGTGTGCAGTTCTGAGCCTAGGCCTTCAGAGTCCTCCTGTGTTTACGCTCCCCTCAGTAGGCGCTTTCACCCTTTCCCACGAGAAGAGCGTGTTCTGGGAAGAATGCGTTACAAGGAGCAGACCCAAACCCAACGCTCAGCCTGAAGCCAAGCTCAGTTTAGCACAGCGGAACCCTAGCCAACCTGCAGATGCGTGAGTGAGAAATAAACACTTGTCATTGTAAGCTACCGAGATTTTAAGATGGCTCTTTGTTTTGCTTGGTTATGCAGCATAATTGTGGCAATAGCTGAGTGAAGACAGATTTCTTGTGATTTCGGTCAACTTGAAAAAACCTGTTGTCACCGAGTTGATTCTGAGTCATGGGGACCCCATGTGTGTCAGAGTAGAAAGCTGCTGCATAGGGTTTTCAACTGTTGATTTTTTGGCAGTAGGTCGCCAGGGCTTCTCCCGAGGTGCCTCTGAGTGGACTCGAACTGCCAACCTTTCGGTTAGCAGCTGAGCACATTAACTGTTTGCACCACCCAGGGACTCTCAGTCAACTTTAAGCCTAACAATTTTCAGATTCGTCCAGCCTAAGAAGGGGTTAGTGAGGGCCTACCTGCCACTTTGACCTGGTTGGAGGCACAGGCTTTGCAGGGAAGCACCCGGAACTCTTCTGCCTGGTACATGGAGTAGTCAGTACTGGCAATGACCAGGGTATCTCCAGGCTTCCATGACTGCACATTGTCCTCCAGTCTCAGGATGACGCTGTTCACGTTGGTGTCGATGGTGACCGTGAGCTTCGGCCTCACTGTAACCCAAAACAGGGAGGACTGAGATGTAGCCCTTGGCTCTTGGCAGACTTTAGGCTGTCCGCCTCTTTCCTCCCCCTCCTGAAATAAGTAAATGCCAGACTTGCCCATCCAAAACTCCTATCACTGGGCTCACCCCATCCCAGTTCTGGTGCGGGTTTTTGAAGTCAACAAAAACCCTACCAGAAAAGAGCGATTCATGAGCTCTGGGCAGGGGAATTTTCCACCAACTCCTTAGCCGGAGTTAAATGTGGCCGCCTCACCACACCCACTTTCCTCAAGATATAAAACAAATATAGTTCCTCTCAACTATTATTTACAGTAGCCATAAACCTCTCCCTCCAAAGAACTTCCATGGCTAATGACTGCCTTCTGGAGATGGCCAAGTGCGTCAGCTAACAAACTAACCATTTCCAATCCCTTCTAACGATCACCTCAGGAACCGGTTTAAAATAATAGCACCCAAAGAGGCCAAGCGTGGCACATCTCTGTAGGGGAGGGCTGCAGGAAGGCCAGCCCTGTCCATCAGAGCCCTGGGTGTCTTAGACCAAGCCCTTCCCTTCCTGAAAGGCTTATGGGCAGGGTGTGGCTCTGCTGCCCTGCCAGCACCCAGCACCCTCCCACCATGCCTGTGTCACAGAAGTGCCCTCCAGCGGGAAGCTCGGAGGCAGCACTGTGTCACTGCAGATGCGTGGAGGCAGCTGACCTGCCCCCCAAACTCGCAATGTGTAGCTGCCAGCTCAAGGAATGACCTCACGACTGTGCCTCTATCCCCCACAAGGGGCTGCTTACCGGGCTTGCCACAGAGGAACCTCACACGGTAGCTCTGGCAGGCTCGTCCTCGGTTGTAGCACACGAACCTGTAATCTTGGCCTCTTTTGTAGATGACCTCGGTGGTGAGGTTAACTCCGTCCACTGTTGTGGCCTGGGAATGGCACCGAAATTATAGGGCAAAGTCACTTTTTTTTGGTGAAGAAAGAAGACGATGATTAATGTTATATACTCACAAGTCTAACATTGTCCCTGCTGCAAGAGCTATTCACAATGGCCCGAGCTTATTATCCCAGCTATTTCCCACATCCGTTTTGTTATAAGAAGACAGCATGAAGTCACAGGATGGGTAAGTGCCTTGCCTGGGGTCCTACAGTACTCAATATTCAAGCCAGTGATCAACTGCTCTTCGTTTGGTGAACACTTATGGAGCATCTGTGACAAGCAGGCCCTCTTTTAGGAGCTAGGCAGGCTACTTCTTACGACTTGTACCGCCACCACCAGCACCAAGAACAGTGGCTGATCTTTACTGAGGACTCATTAGGTTCAATGCAGGAGTCCCTGGGTGGTGCAAACGGTTAACACGTTCAGCTGCTGACAGAAAGGTTGGAGGTTCAAATCTGCCCAGAGGTGCCTCGGAAGAAAGGCCTGGCAATCTACTTCTGAAAAACCAGCCATTGCAAACAGTTCGACTCTGACACACATGGGGTCGCCATGAGTTGGACTTGGTTGTAGTTCAGCGCACTGGTGCTCAAATGTGGCTGCACATTGGAATCACCTGGGGCGTTTTTAAAATTACTCACGCCCAGGCCCCATTCTCGGAGGCTCCAATCTCACTGTGTCTGGGGTGCAGTCTGGTCTGGGCATTGAAATTTTTAAAAGCTGCCCAGGTGATTCCAATTGGTAGCAAAGTTTGGGAACCACTCCCGTAGTTATTGAGCTAAGTACATTATGGCTACAGTAAAACCTGTGAAAGCTGGAACCCGTGTAAGGCGGAAACCTGCCAGAGAAGGAAAACTCAAATATTTTCCACTCATCGAGAGCAATAGACAAGGGGTAAGACTGCACCCTGTCAAAGGCGGAAAACCTGCGAGACCTGGTAAACAAAGCCGTGCTGTCGCGTTTCGGCTCTCACAGGTTTCGCTGTATTATCTCATTCCATCTTCACAGCAAAGCTATGAGGTAGCTGTTGTTAGTTTTACAGACAAAGAAACTTGAGTCTCAGAGAAGTAGCTTGCCCAAGGTCACAAAGCTAGTAAAAGTGGCAGAGCCAAAATTTGAGTGCAGACTTATCCAGCTGCAAAGCCTGTGCTTCCAACCCTTCCCCTCCTCCGTGGGGGCTCGCAGACCCATGTGTCTGTGTGTGTCTGTCTCCCTCCCACTGAGTTCTGGGCTCTGGGAGGGCAAGGACCAGGTCTTTGTCTGTCTCGTGTCCCCAGCCTCCAGCCCTGGGCCTGGCACAGAGAGGGGTCTCGGTGGATGGGGGCTGACTGCGCCAGCAGCTACAGGGCAGGTAGGGGATTTTGGGAGCTGGCCCAGATGAGGACGTGGTCCCCGCCAGCTGGGGCTCATCCCGGAGCCAGGGTGTGTCCGCATCAAGACTGTGACCGTCATTCACAGACATGCAATTTAAGAGCGAGGGCTGCAGCTGCTGTCGCCTTTGGCACAGAGACCAAAGGGACCAGGGCTGGGGAAATAGGGAGGGGTAGTATAGGCAACCTTAAAAAAAAAAAGGAAAGGAAGGGACTTTTAAGGAAACATTGCTTGGAACCCAGTAGACATGCATTGTCTTTGGCTTGAAAAGCCAGTGCATAAATGTGAGTTCAGTCACAATTAAAATTCAGTCTTTTGCTGCAAGTAACACACTCACACCCACTGTCTCACGTGGTCTCCGCAGCAGAGAGGCAGGGGTTGCCAATGTGCTCTCAGAGGAAAATTCCAAGGCTCAGAGGGGTTCAGATGCATGCTCAAGGTCACTTGAATGTCAAGCCACCTCCTCTGATCACCGGATAGTCTCCTTTGAAGTCAACATGCTCTTCAGTAGGGAACCCCATAACACTGAGAACTGAGCCCAAAGGCGTCATCAAATGGACTTTTTCCAAGGTATAATATCAAACAAAGCAATTTCAAGGGAACATCTGCTCACTTCTGCTCTTTTCCCTCCCTTTATCTATCCTGAAGAATGACCTCAATTTGGGATAAGAAGAGTAAAAAGGGCTCTATCACCATTCAGTGAATTGGACCTTCACTTTAAATAGACAAAATTTTATTGTTATTGATGATAATTAATAACAATAAAATGTGTTGTTGTTGGGTGTCATCAAGTTGATTTCAACTCAGAGCAATCCCATGTGACAGAGGAGAACTGCCCCATATGGGAGCTGATTGCCAGATCTTTCTCCCGCAGAGCTGCTGGGTGAGTTTGAACTGCCAACCTTTTGATTAGTAGCCAAGCACTTCATTGTTGCACCAGCAGGGCTCCTTCAAAGAGTAAAATAATGAATAATATTATTATAAACCAAAACCCATTGCTGTTAAGTCTATTCCGACTCATAACAGCCCTATAGGACAGAGTAGAACTGCCCCATAGGGTTTCCAAGGCTGTAGTCTTCACAGAAGCAGACTGCCACATCTTTCTCCCACAGAGCGGGTGGTGGGTTTGAACCATCAACTTTTCAGTTAGCAGCTAAGCGCTTAACCACTGTGCCACCAGGGCTCCTTCAATATCATTACAGTTAATAATAAAATAAAAATGATTTCAAAATAATAAAAAATTGACTGAGCACTCACTATGGGTCAGACACTTCACATATTGTTGCAATGAATCCACAAAACCATCCCATGAGGGAACAATTACTATCCCCATTTTTGCAGACAAGGAAACAGAGGCGCTGAAAAGCTAAGTCACTTGACTGATATCTAAGGCTGAGACTAGGGTGAAGCAAGTGAGGAGCCCAGGGCACAAAATTTAAGGAGGCACTCAGTGTCAGTGTTGTGCAAGTGCAGAATCAGCTCCTGAGAGTGAGTGCCTCCTTAAATTTTGTGCCCTGGGCTCCTCACTTGCCTGGCCCTAGTCCTGAACCTTCTGATATGCCACAACTCACAAGTGACAGAGTTAGGACTCAAACTCAGATCTCTCTGGCTTCAAAATACATTTTCTTAAGCACCAGGTTAACCTACAACCTCTGTGCCAGCTGCTGTGGGGAATACAAAGACGGCCTGGTGTGGTCTCACCCCAAGGAAATCTGTATACAGTAGGTCCTCCTAGCCTTGAAGAGTCAGGGCACTCTGAGCCATGGCTAAAAGAGCAGGATAAAGAGAAGGAAAAGGAACGCTGAAGTAGGATCCAGGAGCAAATCCGAGTCCTAGTTTGAGTCCTAGTTTTGGAACTCACTAGGCGTGAAGCCTGGAGCAGATAACGTGCCTCAGTTTCCGTCTATAAATGGGAACGGTTTTCTCTGGCTTACCTGTCTCAGAGGAAGGCCAGGAAAATCGAATCACTCCACGACAAGAACATTTGTGATCTATAGAGTCTTCCGCAAAAGGAAGCCCTGACTATGATTTGATGGTTGCGGGTTTGATACCTGTATATCAATGGGACGGTTGCAGATTTTTCCTGGGTAGGCTGCCCGGAGGTCTAAAATTTTCTCCCCACCTTTGGTAGGAGACACGTTATCATGCTCGAACCATTCAGTCCACTCCACATCTAGGCACAAAGCAAAGAGCAAGGTAGTCAGGAAGGGTCCAAGAGGGCAAGTCATGCTCAATGCAGTCCCAAAGCACCCTCAGAGAAATGGGTATTGAATATCATCTGCACATTGTTCCTCCTGGCTGGGGAGCAGGTGGCTTGTAAGCACCATCTGCCAATTTTCTCACCTTTTAATGAAAATCAGTTGGAGTCGACTCCAATTCACGGTGACCCCATGTGTGTCAGGGTAGAACTGCACTCCATTGGGTTTCCAATGGCTGATTTTTCAGATTGCCAGGTCTTTCTTCCAAAGTGCCTATGGGTGAACTCAAACTCCCAACCTTTTGGTTAGAAGCTGAGCGTGTTAACCATTTGCACAACTCAGGGACTCCCTTTTAATTAAAAACACCTCTTACTGACTTTCTTATTATATAAAAAACAATATGTATTCTTGGTATGTTTATTGTAATTATAAAAACAAATAAACAAAAAGGAGAAAAATAAAATCCATCCATAGAACTATTAACCAAGGATTGCCGCTAGGATTGCTGCTTTCTGCAGCAACCATGTATGAGGTACCTGAAGGTATGGGCCACGTCCAAGTCACGTCTATTTGTCCTGTTCAGGGCCATTGCCTAGCTCTTAAAAGACATTCTGTGCTACAACATCCATATACTCACTGTCACGGATTAATTAGGTCCCCCCAAAAACGTGTGTATCAATTTGTCTGGGCCATGATTCCCAGAAGTGTGTGGTTGGCCTCCATTTTGTGATTGTAATTTTATGTTAAAGAGGATTAGGGTGGAATTGTAACGTCACCCTTACCCAGGTCACATCCCTGATCCAACGTAAACGGAATTTCCCTGGGGTGTGGCCTGCACCACCTTTTATCTCTCAAGAGATAAAAGGAAAGGGAAGCAAGCAGAGAGTTGGGGATCTCATACCATCAAGAAAGTAGTGCCGGGAGCAGAGTGCATCCTTTGAACCGGGGTCCCTGCGCCGAGAAGCTCCTAGTCTGGGGGAACACTGATGAGAAGGTCGAGAGAGAGAAAGCCTTCCCCGGGAGCTGACACCCTGAATTTGGACTTTTAGCCTACTTTACTCTAAGGAAATAAACTTCTCTTTGTTAAAACCATCCACTTGTGGTAGTTCTGTTGGAACAGCACTGGATGACTAAGACACCCACTCAGTTTTTTCAAATCTTAACATGTTGAGCCGTATTCGTATCAGATTGTGTTTAAGCAATAAAATGCAATAGAATTAAGAAAAAAAAAGAAAAAAAAAAAGGTATTCCGTGAACAAAACTAAGTGCCATTGACCCAAATCGAGGTGTAATTCAAATCTTACCGAGATGGAAACATCCTTTTGGGTTATTTGCCAGTGTGGCTTGATTAATTAAAGATAGCTTTCAGTTGCAAATCTAGTTGACTATGAAACAGTTAAGGGGTCCTATCGGTGCAAGAATGGGGTCAGTGGTGATTCAGCGGTAGAATTCTTGCTTTCTATCCGGAGACCAGAGTTCAATTCCTGGCCAATGTACCTCATAGGCAGCCACCACCTGTCTGTCAGTGGAGGCCTGTGTGTTGCTATGATGCTGAACTAGGTTCAGTGGAGCTTCCAGACTAAGATGGACTAGGAAGAAAGGCCTGGCATCTACTTCTGAAAATCAGCCAATGAAAATCTTATGGATCATAGCAATCTAATCTCCAACCCAGGGATGGCGCAGGACCAGGTGGCACTTCTTCCATTGTGCATGGGGTCACCATGAGTTGGGGGCCAACTCAACAGCAGCTAACTACAATAACAATTGGTGCAAGAGCAAAAACTTTGCTCTGCAAAGACGGTGACCCCTGGCCTTTGATCACGCTGGTAGGTTTTACCAAGTTCTCAAGCACCTCACCTTGAACCCACTCGCTGGATGAAGAAACGTTGAAGAGCTCGCCTTGTTCCGTCTGGAACAGCTTGAACACTCGGGCGGCAGCGGAGCCACGGTGTCCTGTCAGAGAGACCAGAGGCTTAGGAACCGGATGGACCCTCCAATTCAAAAGGGCTTGATTCCGAGGCCAAGAAAGCCTCCTACACACACGGATCTTGAGACATTTCTTTTAAAAAAAAAAAAATTCCAGACAAAACTTTCTACTTGAGAAGCAAATTATTGTCCCTTTCTTTGTTTCAGTTTTGAAGGGTTAGTTGCATTGCTCCATCAAATCTAGACTTTTGGAGTCCCATCATTTCTCATTAATTCTTCCCTGGGAGTAGAACCAGCAGCACCTCCCGCAACCTTCATTGGGCAGACAAGGCTGCCGCTATGTGGTAATGATAAAGGCCTGTCCAGAGTGTCTTTTTAGCTCAAAATATGACCCTGCTGGCTCTGTCCCAGATCTCCTCTTTCCAGTGTCATTTGTTTTGGATGAAGCCAGTGAAGACTTCTTTGAAAATGTAAATACTATCTCGAGTGATTGACCTTAAATCAGTATTGACCTTGGCCACCTTCATGGAACACAGCCAATTAAGCAGCTAGTCATTCAACTGGGTGTTAGGAAATGGGTCAGCCATTTTTTGAGGGAAGTGGGCCATTCAGAAAGATCCCGATTCTCTTGTTCAGAGAGACACCGGAGAGAATCAGGGCTCTCGTCAACCATTTATTACCGTGATATTCAATATGGTCTTCAACCGAAGAAAAGGGATCCCCTTTCACAGTTAGGAAACTCCAAGGGTGTCTGAAACAACGCAAAACAAAATAAATAAGTAAAGTTCGTCACACGTCTGAGCCCAAACTGGAGGCAGAGTTGAAACAATATCCACTGAGGAGCACCTTCCCTGTTGTTCGGGGAGAATTAGTTCACTCACTGGGCTTCTCTCCTTCAGAAAAATCAGAGTCTTTCTTTGCAAGCCCTGGTCTGGGCTTTCTAGCCTCCTGGTTTGCCTGGTGTTTGCTTATTGTGAGCCTCTTCGGCTCCAGTCTGGCAGGAGACGGGGCATGAATCACGAATAAACAAACAAGCCAACAGACCTACCGTTCCACCTGCCAGGCTCAATTATGTCCTGAAGCAAGTGCTCCGTTCCAAGAGAGATAGGTTATTTCTCTCATGCCCAGCATCCCTGGAGTTGGACTTGCGGAAAATGCCAGAGGCTAATGTGACAAGCCTGGAGGCCTGCACTGAGCCTCAGAAAGAGACTCCTCTTCCTTTTGAAGAGGAGGGGAGGAGAAAAGGGAGGCTTAAGATTTCGGAAACATGGACACCCATGTCTTTCCTCCATTAAAATGTGTGCTGCTATAGGCCAGGGAGGTTTTCTTACTCATTTTTGTCTTCCCCATAATGCCTAATGTAGCCTCTCTCTTACTATGGGATCTCAGTAGATTTTTATTCCCCTGTATCTTTCATTAGAAACCCTGGTGGTGTAGTAGTTAAGTGCTATGGCCACTAACCAAAAGGTTGGCAGTTCGAATCTACCACGCGTTCCTTGGAAACTCTGTGGGGCAGTTCTGCTCTCTCCTTTAGGGTCGCTATGAGTCAGAACCAACTCAATGGCAACAGGTTTGGTTTTGGGTTTTATACCTTTCGTTATTTTTGTTTTGATCTCTTGTATTGAAAATAAGTTGTTATTGGATGGTGTTTAACTGAGGTTGGGGATTTGACTATGTCACACTCTTGCTTAACATGCTTCAATGTCTGCCCATTGCCCCTCGGATGATGACCAAGCTCTTTGGCACAGAAAACAAGGCCCTCCTATGCCTGTCTCCCCAGCCACATCTCTCACCCCTTGCCCTCTGCCATACCCTGCTGCTTCCTGCACTTCTCCCACTCTTTCAAAACAGCCACACGTTCACCCCTGGGCCTTTGAACGTGCTGGTCACTCTGTGGGGAACCTGCTTGCCCTCATCCTCACCCACAAGCCTGCACTAAAGCTCCACGTGAGCCTTTTGCCCATTCTCTTGCTCTCTTGTGCCTCATCATTGTTCCCCATCTGATATCTGCCTCCCATGAGAGCTCAGTTCACCCACCTCTGCCAATACTGGCTCCATAGCTGCTCAGTAACCACTTATGAATGAATGAACAAATGAAAGAATGAAGGGCACAGAATCCAAGTCTCAGCACTTCTACTGATTTTAGATGTTTTGAGTTTGTCACTCAAAGTGTGTCTCTATACACATAAGAAAGGAGCCCTGGTGGCGCTATGGTTAAGCGCTCAACTGCTAACTGAAAGGTCCGCAGTTGGAACCCACCAGTCACTCTGCAGGAGAAAAGACTTGGTGATCTACTCACTCCCATAAAGATTACAGCCTAGGAAACCCTACGGGGCAGTTCTATTCTGTCCTATACCGTTGTCATGAGTCAGAGTTGACTTGGCGGCACACAACAACAACAATGTACAAATAAGAGATAAATATGCAGTTCCTGCTGACCTATGTACTCCAGCCACGCAAACGTCTATGACAAAACATGGTGAGCGTCAGCCCTCCTCATGACTCTTGGCTCATAAGGAAAGAGTACTTGCTAACATTTATTAAGTGCTTATTCTGTGCCAGGCACCGTGGCCAATATTTTGCATATATTATTACATTTACTCCTCCCAACGGTTCTTTGAGATAGTCCCTGACACATCCCTGTTTGACAGATGCAGGAGCCAGGCAGAAAGTGAGTCACCTGCCTGCGGTCACACCTAGTAGGAGGTCCGGCCCAGACTCTAATCAAGCAGGTGTACACCAGGTCCTGCGCCTTAGCCAGTGCTTCCTCCGCTGAGGCCTGAAGTAGCCAGTCCCCTCTACAGTTCTCTCCATCTCGGTCTTTTGGTTTTTATAAAACAGAGAAGTGGAAGTGCCCTTAGTTCTTGCTAACAAAGAAGTCTTGCAATGCCAAGCCATCCTTGTTATCTTTGGCTGCTTGGGTTTCCTGCCCAAACCCTTCCTGAAGGAGCAGCCCTGGGCTGTTGGAGAATGCACCCTGGAACCTGAAGCACCCAACCCTTCCTGGGGATCTCTGGGCAGCCAGGAACATGGCTTTGCCCCACGCCCAGAAAAGGCTCTGGCCTGCCCTCATTTTGCCCATGATCTTGGGAGCTGAAGGGAGAGGTGTCACAACCTCCCAACAGCCACAGGACAGATCATCTCTACTTTCCGCGGGGCTCAGACCTGATTCAACAAGATAAAAAGGCGCTGTTACTGGGGAACAAACAGAGCTCTCTTGGGACCAATGTGTGTGCATGCCAAACTCAGGTGTGATGCTACAGTCCGAGGCAAACAAAACACACTGCAGCACATCAAAATGACTTTTCTTTGGGTCTTTGGCTGGCCAGAGACATTTTGCATAATCTTTAAATCATTGCCTGCCAATCCAAGGCATAACATGACCAGAGATGGGCAATTAGCTGCATTAACTACTGGCTAAGGTACGGCTCTTGCATACAGTAGATGTTCAATTAGTATTTCTTTAGTAGCTGACTGACTGAATGAGTTCACATAAAGAGAGAAATTTTGCTTAGGAATATGTTTGTAAGGAAAAACCATTCTTCAAAAAGTTAGACATAGAACTACCATATGACCCAGGAATTCCACTCCTAGATATATACCCAAAAGACTTGAATGCAGAGACTTAAACAGATACTTGTACCTCAATATTCATTGCAATTTATTCACAATAGCCAAAAGGTAGAAACAACCCAAGTACCCATCAACAGATGAATGGATAAACAAAATGTGGTCTATCCATACAATGGAATATTACTCAGCCATAAAGAGAAACGAAGTCCTGATACACGCTATGACAATGAGGAACTTGGAAATATTATGCTGAGTGAAGTAGGTCAGTCACAAAAGGACAAATATTGTACGATCCGATTATATGAACTATCTAGAATAGGTAATGCATAGAGGCCAAAGTTTCTTAGTGGGTACCAGGGGCAGGTGAGTGGGGGGAGAAGTAATCGCTTAGACAGCACTGAGTTGCTCTTAAGGGTGAAGAAAAAGTTTTGGAAATAGATAATGGTGAAGGTTGCACAACATGGCGAATGTGATTAATCTCACTGACTCATACATCTAAAAATGGTCAAAATGGCAAATTTTGTTATACACATTTTACCACAATAAAACAAAAAAATTAATGCTAAAAAAAAGACTCCCTTTAAGAACAAGCCCCAAGCATGTCTAATGCAGAGAATGTGTCTGCATCTCCCTTTGAAACCATGTGGCCGTGGGGAAAGGAAAAAACCGGTTGCCATAGAGTTGACTCTGACTCACGGCAACCCCATGTGTGTCAGAGTTGAACTGTGCTCCATAGGATTTTCAATGGCTGATTTTGGGGAAGATCATCAGGCCTTTCTTCCGAGGCACTTCTGGGTGGACTCAAACCTCCAACCTTTTGGTTAGCAGCTGAGTGCATTAACTGTTTGCACCACCCAGGGACTCCAAGGAAAAAAGAAGGAGAAGGTCAATTCTAGGTGGCATGGGGTTGCTTCAGTGTTTTGGAGCTTGGGGAAGAGAAACAGCTGGGCAGTACCTGAATCCAAGGTGTAGGAAGTGTTTGCTGCCCAGTCTGGTCATTGCCTTCCTGGCTGTGTCATCCAGGTTTCGAGAGCCTTCATCATTTACCGCAACAGAAAGGATTCTGCCATCAGGGACAGCGTTCAGATACTGGACCAGACGTTCGCTCTCTTTCTTGGACCTATAGGTGTCAAACCTCAAAAGGGCAGAAAGAGAGGATTTTAACTGTCTTGATAATAGCCACAAAAGAGAGGTCTAAGTCTATCTTTATTGAAACAACTAACATGCCATCAAAGCTCCCAAAAGCTGTGACTTTTTTGTGTGTGCTTTAAGTGAAAGTTTACAATTCAAGTTAGTTTCTCATACAAAAATTTATACACACATTGTTATGTGACCCTAGTTGCTCTCCCTGTACTGTGATAGCACATTCTTCCTTTCCACCCCGGATTTCCTGTGTCCATTTAACCAGCTCCTGTCGCTTTCTGCCTTCTCATCTCGCCTCCGAACAGGAGCTGCTCATTTAGTTTCATGTATCTACCTGAGCTAAGAAGCAGTCTCTCCACAAGTATCATTTCATGTCTTATAGGCCAGTCTAATCTTTGTCTGAGGACTTGGCCTCGGGAATGGTTTTAGTTTTGGGCTAACAGAGAGTCCAAGGGCCATGTCTTTTGAGGTCCCTCCAGTTTCAGTCAGATCATTAAGTCTGGTCTTTTTACTAGAACTTGAATTCTGCACCCCACTTTTTTCCTGCTCCATCAGGGACTCTCTGTTGTGTTCCCTGTCAGGGCGATCATTGGTGGTAGCCGGGCACCACCTAGTTCTTCTGGTCTCAGGCTGATGAAGTCTCTGGTCTATGTGGCACTTCCTGTCTCTTGGGCTAATACTTTCCTTGTGTCTTTGGTGTTCTTCATTCTCCTTTACTACCCGTGGGTTGGGACCAATTGTTGCATCTTAGATGGCTGCTCGCTAGCTTTTAAGACCTCAGACGCCACTCACCAAAGTGGGATGCAGAACATTTTCTTAATAAACTTTGTCATGCCAATTGACCTATATGTCCCCTGAAACTATGGTCCCCAGAGCCCATCCCTGCTACTCTGTCCCTCAAAGTGTTTGGTTGTATTCAAGAAACTTCTTAGCTCCAAAGCTGTGATTTTTAAAGAAAGAAGATTTTATTATACCAAGAAACGATCACCTCAAACTTGACAAAGGTAACTCACCCTTATTCACATAAAACATCAAGAAAATGCAGATTTCAAAAAAAAAAAAAATCCACCACTGGTGAGAAGAAAAAGACAGACACAACTTTGTAAAGATCTCAATTCTCCCCCAGTGTAAGTATAAAGATTTTGTGTAATTACAATGGAAACTCCAGAAGAATTTGTCTTGGAACCTAACAAACCAAATAGTTCTAAACTGACTCCAGGAAAAGAAGCCAGCATAGACAGCCAAGAAGATTTTGGAAAGGAAAAACAATGGTGGTATGGGTGGTGGCTGGATAGGTGTTCCTGAGTCCTCAAGCTGGTTTTCAACTGTTTGCACAACCTGGTCCCACTCTCTCTATGCCCCCTCATCCTTCATGCCTGCTCTCCAAGAATTGTCTTCTGTAAGCCAAGCACATCTTGGTGCCCCGTGACCACATTACATGCCCACTCCTGTCTTCACTCAACGACCCCTTTTCTCCAACTAATCAAATCCTCACTACCTTTCACAAGCTGAAAAAACCAGTTGCCATCGAGTCAACTCCAACGCATGGCAACCCCATGTAAGTCAGCATAGAACTGTGCTCCACAGGGTTTTCAATGGCTGTGAACTTTCAGAAGTAGATCACCAAGACTTTCTTTCAAGGCACCTTTGGGTGGACCCAAACCGGCAACCTTTCAGTTTGCAACCAAGCACCTAATCACTTGTGCCACCCAGGAACCATGTGTGTGTATGTGTGTTTCTGTGTGTGTGTTATTAGTATCTTTATTTACTCATACACATTTAGCTATCAGATCCTCGAGGCTGCAGCTACACGCTTTAAGCCAAGGAGATTTGGAGTGAGTAAGCACTTCGTAATCTCCACTGCAGCTGTCTGGATAACTTCTTTTTATCCAGTTCAGTGATGAATTAGGCTTGAGGTTGGATAGCTGCAAGTAATGACACTTTACTTATTTAGGAAGCAGTGCCAAGGAATCAGCACGCAATTGAGGAGACTGCTCTCTCTTGTATGAAGGTGGACGCTATCTGGCACGCTTTGCGTCAGTCTTGTTCATTCTGGCATCAGTTGCTACATGTGAACTTGGGCTTGCCCAGCCCCAGGCCGAGGCAGATGGCTGTCACCAGAGATTCAGTGGGGGCTATTTGGTGGTTAAGGGTCTACACAGACCTGGGCTTGAATCCCAGCTCCCGCACTTACCAACTTTGTGACTGTGAGCAAATTTAGCCTCTCTGAGCTAAGCCTCAGCATTTTCATTGGTATAATGGAGCCCTGGTGGCACAGTGGTTAAGAGCTCAGCTGCTAACCAGAAGGTTGGCAGTTCGAATCCACTAGCTGCTCGTTGGAAACTCTGTGGGGCAGTTCTACTCTGTCCTGTAGGGTCATTATGAGTCTGGATCAACTAGATGGCAACAATTTTTTTTTTTTTAAATGAAGATAACAACAGAATCTGCCCCACAGGATTTTTATGAAGATTAAATTATATATGGTGGGTAAAGTGGTAAACGCAATGCTATGCAGTGATTGTATCATTGTTACTAATATTCACCAGAGGGCAAGGTTTGGCTGTCCTGTGTTCACCAGCAAGCACTTCAGCTTTGCCCAACCTGCTCCTGTGATAAGCTGTCTCCCCTGCTACCTCCTGTTGACACTGCCAGCTCAGGCCCCGTTCTTGAGGAGCTCCACGTCTCCCTCCTCCAGAAGCTCCAGGATAGCTGTCTCCACTTTCCTACCCTATCTGTGTCCTTCCCAGTGGATCTTTCCCTCTGGGTGGCCTGGGACAGACGGCCTCTGCAGGGCCTGAACGAGAGCCCCCAGGAGTCTGAGGGGCAGGCCCACTGGCCGCAGCACTATATGCCAGCTTACACCACGGCCAGGGAAGAGGGTAGGAGGGGAAGGAGTGGGAGACCTGTCCACTCTGCCTCTAAATGCCTCTCAAAACCATCCAATTCTATCCATCTCTTGCCTAGACCACTGAAGGAGCCTTCTAACCATTCCCACTGTTTTTGCTTTTGCCCTCCACAATCAATCCATTCTCCACACAGCAGCCAGAATATTATTTTAAACCAGATCTCATGGCCTTTCTTGAAGTCCTTCAGTGGCTTCCCATCCCACTAAGAATAAACCCCATCTCCTTACACGGCCTCCCAGTTCCCACATCTGCCCTTGCCTACATCTCCAATGTTACTGCATGTCACTCTTCCATCGCTCACTGTACTCCAGCATCTCTGGTGGCCTTTCTGCTCTTCTGTGAGAACATCATGTTCTTTCTCACCTCTGTCCCTCTGCACACACTTTGTAGTGCCTCCCTCTGGCTTGAACACGTTCCCTGACTCACGTTGACGCCACACTTTTCAGCTCAAATGGTTCTTCTTTACACTGGCCTTCTCTGACCACCCTGTGTGAAGTGGTCTTCCCTACTACGCTCTACAATTCCTCTATGTTTTTCCGCCTTATGCCCACTACTCACCATCTGAAACTATGTTGTGTGTGTTTGTGTGTGCTTCCCCCTGTTAAATTTGGCTTCATCAGGAAAATGGCTGGGGAGGACAATGATTCCTTGGGGGCCCTTCTTCTTTGTCTGTCATTCTCTGTGATACTCCCAGCACCCAGAACAGTATCTGGTTAGCCCATACGCTCAGTAAGTCCATGCTGAATGAACAGCTATGTGTTTAAGTGAAGGCAAAGCTTACCGGTCAGAATGGATGACTGTCCCCGACTTGGGGTCAATGACATGGACAATGACTCCACGATGACCCCAGCTCCTTTCAAAAAAATAGCCTCCTTCCTCCATGCCACCTGGGTGAAGGGTCTTGCTTAGAAACGTCCAGGAGAGCTTTTTCTGTCCGTGCAACTCAAGGGTGCCTCCTCTGCCGACTCCAATGTACTTCAGGCCAAAGTAAGGGTCGGGCTGAACATCCTCATCAGCCCTACGAGAGAGAACAGCTCCTCAGATTCGGCTGGCACATCTCTTTACCAGGTGCTGAACCCAGAGGGGACCATCATTGCTCCCCGTCTCCCCCGGAGACCCCTACAGAGTCAGCCACACTTTGATGATCACATAAGGTCAGTAAAGACAGCATTAGCAACCAGCTCTTCCTAAGCCCAACCAAAAGGAGGCCAAAAAATCAAGCAGAAGTGCTTGTCATTAGTTGACACATTGGCACTTCTTTCAATTGTAATTATCTTATATTTTGGTCCGTGTCAGATGTGGAATCACCTGGACAGGTACCACATACCCTTGTGTATTCTTGGCCATTACTTCTTAGAACTCTCAACTGCTTAAAGAGGGAACACAGCCAAAGGTAAATACTGCATGGAATTTTTCTTTATCTTGTCCATTATAACCTATTAAAACCTTGCAGAGCCGCCCTGAGCCATGACATGATTGGAAGGTGGCTGAGAAGCTGGCATGGACTTCTGTAACGTAAGCACAGCACCCAGGCCACAATAAATAAAATCCCTCATGTACTTCTCCAGCTCGTCCAAACTACCATGTCTGTTTGTTCATGATTGCAATCTGGCAGGACCTAATGATGATCCCTGTCTTACACTAAGCCTCGCCGTCTTGTCTCCCTCTCTCCTTTGGAAAGCCTCCTTCCTATCAGATCCAAGAACAGCACTTGACCCATGGAAGCTGTCTACTCACCTTCCATACAAAACAATGCTGAAGTTGCCTTGGAAAGGGCAGTGGGCACTCCCAGCATGCAGTTCTCCTCCATTGTCAATCAGGATGTGCCGGGTGCGCAGAACGATTGGCTCTTCGTGGTCTTTAATGACTAGCTTTCCTGAAGAGGTAGGAAAGGGTGAGGTTTCAGAACACCAAAGTTAGGGATGAAACCATAGCAGAGCCAGGGCAGCCCCCCTAATCCCTCATCTCATCCTGGCAGGCAAGAGGGCACATCTTTTGAACATCTCAGTGCTTGCTGTCCTCCCAAGTAATTACTTTTCTCTTCTTTCGTCCTCTCAATGTGCAAATAAGTCCATCTGGTTTCCTGCCATCACCGCAGACACTAAATTCAATGACCAAGCATCCAAAGGTAAAATACGTAAGACTGCTCAGAGCAGCAACAAGGATTTCTTCTAGAAATGCTTCTTTCACTAAGATTGGCACCCCGACAAGCCATTCCTAAGGGCTTAGAGCTGATGGCTAGCGCAAAAAGCCAGATGCTCTGACATTAACCCAAGGCACATGTTTGTTCTGTCCATCTGAAGTTATGGCAACCTGCATCCCATCTGCTAGGCTCTGGGGTGATGGAGGGGGGAAGGGCAGATTGGCTTACCTCCCTCTGAGATGTGGATGGAGTAGACCGTGGTAGAAGAGGTGAGCAGCAGCGCCTTGTCCCGGCCGATGTAAACGTGGTTGTCCTGGTCATGGCCAGGGCTCCAGCGATGAAGCTCAGGGCTCTGGTCGGGGCACTCAACTGCCACTGCCAAGGACAGAGAGATGTCACAGCTCCCATCCACCAGCCTCACCAAGCGAGGTTTACCACAGACCACGAGGGGGCTCTCATCCATCTTTCCAGCTCCTGCCTCCTCTCTCCAGTTGCCATTGAGCCAATTTCAACTCACGGTAACCCCAGGTGTGTCAGAGTAGAACTGTGTTCCATAGGGGTTTCAATGGCTGATTTTTCGGAAGTAGATCACCAGGCCTTTCTTCTGAGGTGCCTCTGGGTGGACTCAAACCGCCAACCTTTTGATTAGCAGCCAAGCACTTTAACTGTTCACACCACCCATGGACTCTGCCTCCTCTAGAGCTAAAAAGCCAGGCCTTAAAGAGCAGGGAGACGCCCCCTGGTACAGGTGTCAGAAGCCCTGGGGTCTAGTTTCATCTCTTTCATTAGTTCATTTATCTGTGGACAAGTCACTTCCTTTTTCTGGGCTCAGTTCCCCCATTTATAAAATGAAGGGTAGACCAAATGATTCCTCAGGACATTCCAAGATCTAAAGTTACACAATGATCTACCTAGATTACTTGGACTCCAAGCCATTCTGTCCTCTGGAAAGCAGGGGTTTGAAGAGTTAAAGAAAGTCTTTCCCCTTCTGCATGAGAATTTGACCTTTGGTTAATGTTCTAGCTCTGTTCCCCTGGAAATCTGAGAAAGACGGTTATTTTCTAAACTATGTTACCAAGAACACTGCTTATAACAAATGATTGGTAAGTGGCCTCTAAACTCAGAGGAACAGTAAATGAATAAGTACCTGGTGGGGAGGTCATGCTTTGGGCTGACCCTGTAATTGGTACGTCCCTTGTAGGAACAACGGAAGTTATGCAAATAGAGTCGTTATAAGAGATACCGGCTCCAGTGGGACCTGAGGCTTCTAAGCAAGGGCAGTTCCCACACCTGTCCCATGAGTCTGGTTTCCTCTCACCTGAGCTGTCACCTGGGAAACCAAAGAGACTAGTTTCTGAATGGCTGTGTGGACTGCTGCAAGGAGTCTCCCATGGAAAGGAAGTGCCTGATGCTGCCCTGATGACAGGCTCCCGTCCTATATCCTCCAGCGTGAGTCGGATGCCAAGTGTGGCCAATGGTAGCCTCATGGGTATGAATATCTAGTTGAATCTAAAAAGCCCCTGTGGAGGGTGTTGCAGAGGGACTTCTCCTCTGGCCCCAACAGAAGCACTGGGAGGACCCTCCATGTTCATATGGCTAACACGGCTCTAACCCAGCAGTGTGCCATGGAGGGGTGCAGGGGGGAGGATTGGCTCAGAAACTCAAAGAATCTCCTGGGATAGCAAAGAAAAATCCATAGAGGGAAAGAGGTGGGAAGAGGCAATGGGCAAAAAAAAAAAAAAGAGAGAGAGAGAGAATGTATTGCCTCAGGGACTAGGCCCTGGTGCCCTCCTTTTTCTGTCACTACAGAGCTGTGAAGTATGAAACAGCAGACTTCAAAATAAGCTGGGGTGGGGAACGGAGAGGTGGGGAGGTGCCCAAGGCAGAGAGAGGTCCTGGAAGGAATAGAAGCACAATCCACAGCTCAGACCCTGAGAGGGAGCCCAGGAGGCCACGTCCCTCGAGCAAAGTAGGTGCAGTGACTAATATCCACAAGATGGCACCGTGACCTCAGGAGGGATCTGGCTTCAGTGAAATTACTGGCATGCCTAGTCTCATGTGACTTGATTTCCATTCTGTTATCTCTGGGGTAAGAGTACCTGTCCCATGTTTATCTATCTCAAAAAGAACCGGAAGGAGATTGTCCCTCTCTACACTTGACAGCGCCTGATTTGGGCCCCCTAACCCCCAGTCACGTTGCAGCGTCTTCTTTGCCCATCAGATTGCAGGGACTGGCCTTCTCCTCTTTCCTGCCTAGCCCAGAGCAGGCACTCAATGCATGTTTGTTGAGTGAACTCACTCCCCATCCTCACAACACTCCTCCTTTCTGCTCCATCTGCTCGCTGTCAGGCCCAACGGAGGCCCGGGATCTCTTTCATTAAGAAGAGAGTTTCACGTTTCTTGGAGTTTTACCGAAGCAGCTCTTCCAGCTGTTGTAAATCCCAAGAGGCTCAAGCTGTGGCAATAAGATGAAACACTGCAGGGCTGTTCGTTTGGGGCTTTCCATTCTAATGTAAGAGCAGGGCTACAGCAAGCTGCTGATATGGGCGGGGTGGGCTCTCTGCCTCGGAACTCAACAATCAAGGGTAGTCATGGGGTGGCGGCTCCAGAGCCCCTGCCCCGCCAAAGGGCTCTGAGGGCCAATGCCCATCCCTGCGTTTGTCTCCAGATGGGGTCAAGTGCAAGGCTGGCTTTCAGCAGAGGGGACTGGAGGCCCTGGGCTGCCCTCCAGCTGGTCCTGGACCTGGCGTGTCAATTTCTCCAGTGTGGGGAACACGTGTAGTCAACCAGCAAGCCCAGAGGTCCAGGCAAGGAGCCACAAGCATGCTGGGAAGAAACCACTCCAGTCCACCAGACAAAGCCTCAAGGTATAATACAGTCCACATTTCTCAACTGCCCCTTGTACTCTGCAAGGACACAAGTTTGCGTCAGACAAGCTGGACCTGGAGGTGGTCAGTCTCACCCTGCAGGCTTTCCCATCACCGGAAGCACAAGTCCTAGCTCTGCACCACAGCTGAAGCCCACTGCTCAAGCCCAGCAGTGACAAGCTTGGCCTGGGATGGACAACCCTTCATTGGACCTGGATATTTGGCTCTTGGTGGAGATCATTTGACAGTGGGTTTTTATTTGTAGAAATCAGTGAGGGGCTGGAAATGGTCCGCACCCTGTTGAAATATCACCACGGCAGCCACCAGTGCTGTCCCAGGAGTGGACCCACCACGCAGGATGGAGAGTGAACAGACGGACCTGCTGGGACCGTGCCTGCAAGGACTGGCTTCTCCATCCCTCCTACAGAGCAGGGGGAACCTGAGGCCCAGCCTCCATTCCAAACGGCTTTCTCTCAAACGGCAAGATGGCCAGGATGTGGGAGGAAATACCCGGCAAAGCATCGATTAGGCTTCCCCAAGGCCCTGCAGTGGACCACACCAAAGGATAAACCAAAACCCAGCGGCTAGCACATGGTTAACACCCCCTTTGTGTGTTAATGGAATAAATGACTTAAGGACAGATGAATGAATTCAGGTGATATTGTAGACTATTGCATCCAAAGTTAAAATATTGATTGCTTGCTGCATCCTCTAAGGACTGGAAAGATTCTACAGGGAATCACATTGAAGGAATTTCACTAGTTAGGATTATAGATACTTCTGTCCATCAGTGGGTTGAGAAAAGCAAAATACAATGAATGTACAGCCCTTTATTCTTATCATAGAAGAGCACAAAACTAATTAATAACAAGGGCATTTTTTTTTCAAAGAACAATCAATAGTGATGGTAATATTAAGAGCCAGCTGCTGGTGAGTCGTTTCTGACTCATGGTGAGCCTAAGTGTGCCAGAACAGAACTGTCTCCATAGAGTTTCCAATGGCTGATTTTTTGGAAGTGGATCACCAGGCCTTTCTTCTGAGGTGCCTCTGGGTCAACTTGAATCTCCATCCTTTCAGTTAGCAGCCGAGTGTGTTAACTGTTTGCACCACCCAGGGACTCCAATGGTAATATCACGAAGTTCCTATTCAAAATTTAAAAATTGTCCCCCATTTCTTACCTTCCACCCCAAGTTTGATTTATTTGGTTCCTGTTTCCTAAAGCCCAGGAAAATTTGCTTTGTGTTTCTGGATATTAATTCAAAATCACTCAAAGAAAAAGCTAAAGATATTGAGATTGGAACAATAGACCTAACCCTTGCATAACACTGCACAGCTTACAAGGTGCTTTAACGTACCCAGATCTTACGGTGCCAAAGCAGGCAGGAATCATTGAGCTCAGGCAGCTCAGAGGTAGCTAGCTGGCTCACAGATATGTGGGGTGTTTTTTCCTGGCCCTCCTCCAGAGTGGTTTTGAAAATTTGAATTCATCACTAACATTTAAAAAGTAGGGAGCTTTTACATAAAAATTGAGACTTCTGGTTTCTGAAACTTGAGCAGGTGCTGCAACACAGACCCACATTCCCACGTGGCAGCACTGGCCAGAGCGGAGAACTGGGAGACCCTTTAGAGGGAGCCGGTGACCACAGTCCCCATGTGACCAGTTTCACCCATTTATGTCACATGCCTACCTCCTGGTTTAGTCTAACCCGTCATTTTGTGGATGAAGAAGCTGAAGCCCAGCATGAGACTTTCCTGGGATCCTGAGTTAGCAAGGACGAGTCAGAACCTGACCCTGACCCACAGCTCTTTCCCCGGCCCCCAGCAGCACTGCTTCACTGAGGGGTTGTGCCCTTCCATGCTGAGATGCAGAGGTCCCACTGTTGTGTGGTGGCTCACCTATGCATGTGGCCCCAGAGAAGTTGGTCAGGATGAGCCAGCTGATGGTCAGCATTGCCCTAGAGGGGAAGTCCCGCCTTCCAGAAGCTCCCATGGTGGCAGAGCACTCCCTGAAATGGAAGCACACTGGCGTCAGACGTGCAACCTGGGCAGGCCCAGGACAGTGTGCAGGGTGGCAGGACAGACCCAGAGACAGACAGGGCCATGTGCACACACAGATAGCTGCAGTCCATGCAGAGTCCTCCCAGCGGTGTCCCGCTGCCGCCAGAACCCAGGGCCGGGCAGATCAGGCCAGCAACCCCTGCCCTTGTCCTGCCTGTGTCCTGAGGCTCAGAGACCCAGTGAGGGATGGAATTTCATTCTTGGTGCCCAAGTCTCCCCCCGCCCCAAGAATGAAGCCTTTTTTCTTAAATTAAGAAACAGAGAAGAAGAAAAACACTCCCCCTGAACGTAAGTGGGAAATTCGATGCTGCCAATCTGCTGTGTGATCTCAGCTGATCTGTTTAACTCTTCTGGGCCTCAAGTTCCTAATCCGCGGACTGGCTGGTTTCTATGCTTTCCCCCACCGGTAACAATCTATGCTTCTGAAACCAGTCTTGGATCATAGTAATTGAACTCCTAAATATGTAAATATGTGCGTTACAAGCCCTCTTCAGATTGCCCACCCAAGAGGGAGGTGAGGCAGAGATAGCTGACTGTCCCCCAGTATCCATTCTACCCTCCTTCCTCAGTAATAAAATCCCCAGTTTTTATCTGGGCACACGGCTGCCTAGAATAAAGACCACATTTCCCAGTCTCCCTTGCAGTTAATTGTGGCCTTGGAATTAAGTTCTAGCCAAGTACAGCAGAAGCATAGTGTGTATTCCAGAAAATGTCCTTAAGGAAAGGCAGGTGCCTTGCTACCCTCTTTCCTCTTCCTTGCTGGTTGGAATGCAGATAAAGATGGCTGGAGCTTCAGCAGCTATCTTGGACCATGCAGTAGCAAAGCAAATGGAAAGAACTAGGGGCCTGACACTGAGGAGAACTGACAGAGCTCTAAACCGGCTGACTACCTATGGATTTATTTTTATGTGAGAGAGAATTAAACTTCTATTTTATTCAAGTCACTCTTACGCTATTTTCTTTAACTAATACAGAATGTGGATGTGGGAATATAAGTAAGCCTTAAAACAGGAACTTTAAAAAATGATACAAGATTTGCCTTTCAAATTATACCTACTCCTCACTTATCGACTACCTCGTTATCCAACATTTCAAATTTATGACAATAGTAAAAGATCTACTATCCGACTATTTTGTGCATTAACAACATACATATGGCGGTAACGAACACCGAGGTGCGAGGCAAGAGTAATGCTGGCTGTGATGGTTAAGGTTATGTGTCAGCTTGGCTGGCCATGATTATCAGTGGTTTGGCAGTTATGTAATGATGTAGTCATCCTCCATTTTGTGATCTGATGTAGTCATTCTCCATTTGCACGCAACGCTGATTATTGTATAACAACCTGGTCTTTGGAACCTAATCATGCTGATAAGTGAGGAATGGGTGTATAGTGTCATTTGGAGAAATGTCTGCATTCAAGTCATATGTGGCACACACAAAGCTTAGTTAGACTGGACTTTGGAAGTGGCCAGCTCCAGCTTCTATGCCCATCCCCCAAATCCTCCCCTGAGTATGACTATTATTGTGCCCAGGAACAGATATTCTCCCACAATGAGTGAGGGGCCAACATCTATCTCAGCCAACACAGGCTCCTCTCTTCAAACTAGTTCAGCGACAAATCTGATTATCCCTGACCTCTCGGCTCAAAGCAGAGCTCTGTGTATACGCTCGGCAAGCTGGGGCGGGTGGGAGAGGCCTGAAACGGGAGCCCACTGGGCCCTTTGCCTGATATCTCTCACACAGGTGTACTTGGGGAGCCTGGAGAAGGAGGAAACAATACTCTCAGAATCAATGTTGGTGGTGTCCTCATAATGGGCACCTTGCCTGGGCCCACATCTGATCTTCTGAGAACAACAGGGCCCATTCTAGTCACCTGTGTCAGATTGCTGAAGTCACGTATTGCAGCACCTGGGGATGGCTGCTTTCTCATGGCCCCCACGAGTGTTCTCTTTCATGCTCTTTGTGATAGAAAGGAGGAGAAACCAGGGACAGGAGTGCTTTCAGGGTCCTCAGGGGAAAGCTACAGCCCTGCTCTCAAGTCCTCATCAGCTTGGAAAAACCAAAGGCAGTTTGTTGTCTGCTGCCAAGAAACCCCAAATCAGCATGGGGCCTCTCTGAAAGGAAACTGTACTTTTGGGCCATGAGCTAGCACCTTAGCTTGGTAAAGAAATATGACAGGCACCCAGACTGGAGGCAGCAGGGTGCGGGCAGCAGTATGGGTGCGGGCACCTATCCTTCCCTAAGCTACGAGGGACCCTCGCCAAGTCATTTCCTCCTGCGGGCTTCAGACTTCCCATGTGCAGAGTGGGAAGGCTGGTTTGCGGGGGCTTTTAAGCTCTGGTAGCTTCTGACGATGATATCATCAAAAAACCAAAAACCAAACTCATTGCCATGGAGTCGATCCCAACTCATGGCAACCCCACGTGGCACAGAGTAGAACTGCCCCATAGGGTTTTCTTGGCTGTAATCTTTACAGAAGCAGATCGCCAGGTCTTTCTTCTGTGGTGCTGCTGGGTGGATTCAAATTGCCATCCTTTAGGTTAGCAGTTGAGTGCAGACTGTCTGCTCCACCCAGGGACCTTATCATAGATAACTTCAAAGACAAAAAAAAAATTACTTTCTGGGTGGAAATAAAAACAGTGCCACTTGGAGAGAATAATGCTCTAATTGCTGTTTTCCTAACATTGAAGAGACTTCTGCTACCTTCCAGCTATGTCAGAGCCACAGGAGGCAGAGAAATCTCCCTGCCCAGAGAGGCGAGCCCCACATCACCGAGTGAGTGGACATTCGTGCTTGCTTGTCCATGAGGGGCTTCCCAGCACCAGTATCCGTAAGTCTGGGAAACATTCTGGTGAAGTGAATTCCAAGAGGTTCTCAAATTTCACTTGGGACGTCTTCACCAAGAATTTCTCGGTCGGCTATTAAAAATTTCTGGCAATGGGAAGTGGGACTCGGGTTCTCCGGCTGCCACGGTACAATCTTGAATCGGTTCCCAGCTGCTGAAGGCCTTGGAAGACTGCACACTGGCTAATAATGCTCGAAATCTCTGCAGGAAGCTGTTGGATTGGGGCTGGCTGGCCGCTGCCCTCGCTGGGTTAGAGGGCTTCTCTAGATGGGCTCTTGATGGCCCTGAGCCCTGACCCCTTTCTTTTGGGGTGCAGTGAGCCCCTTCAGCAAGCCTGTGAGAAAGAAGAACACCGACATCCTTTTTGGAAGGCCAGCACTTCAGGATATTCCGCAAGTCTTCACAATAACAAGCTAAAGTTTTCCAGAAGCTCAGCACTTCCCAAGTCCAGCTCCTTCTTGGTCTTTGTTTGCCAGGCCTCACAGGGCCAGGGAGAGGCAGGCCCAAAGCAGGAGCTAGAGGCTTTGCTGCTGGTGTCTCTCTGCTTCTCCTTGCTGCTGTCACACAGCAGGCGTCTGGGTCGTTGCTCTTCCTTCCGGTGGCCCTGGCCAGAGCTGCCCAGAGTCCAGGGCTGATCACCTGCAGAGCAAGAGGAGCAGAGTGTTACATGAGCCTCCAGAGAGGTGAGCCCTTGCTCAGACCTCCCAGAGCAACAGAATTAGCAAGAACATGGCCCACGGCATGCCCGGCCCTGCGCGATGAGATTTCCTGCTGCCCAGAAGGCTGCAGAAGCCAAGACTTCTTCAGGGATTGTCTGCTGAAAACGGAGAGGAAGTATGGGAAGAGTCAGCTTAAGCTCCAAGGAGGAAGTGAGCTGAGACCTCCAGGGTGATCTGGGAAGCTTATTTCTTGAGGTGAGGGTGAGGCCAGATGGCGACAGGCAGACACCTCTCCCCTTGTCACACCTGCATGAAGGCACTTCTTGCTCCAGGCAAACCTAGACAAGGCTCAGCTCAGTGTCTAGCAGAACAGTGCGGTGGCCAAGAGCCTGGGCTCCACAGTCTTAAAGGCCTTGGGTTCGAAGCCTAGCCTTGTAGCTTACATTGGGAAAACTAGCTAGCTACGTGAGGTCTCCTTTCTTTCTTGTATAATACTGGAGTGAAGCACCATCAACTCCAGCGTCCTTGTGAAGATTGACTCAGATACTGCATATGAAGGTCACTGTTGTTGTTGTATGCATTTCTAACAAGCTCCCTAGTGATGATGATGCTGGTCTGTGGGTCACACTTTAAGCAGCAAGGATCTAGTTCAATCCCTACCTTCCCCATTTTACAGATGGGCAAACTGAGGCCCACAGAGTAAAAGACAGTCACTCCACTGATCAGGAGCAACCAGCATCTGATTGGAGAATTGCTGGTTGGGGCCATTCCTTGACCCCAAATTATGGGACACGCGTCATCTTCCCAACCACCGTGCTTGCTTGGGAGAAAGGGGGAGAGAGGGGCAGACAGAGCCCATCTGTTCCTGCCTCTGTTCCATGGAGACATCATTTTAAGACACAGTGTGGAGAGTAAACGTGTCTCAGGTACCCTTTATATATATCCAAAGAGTAGTAACTATCTTCTTCAAAGAAAATGGGAAATTCCCACTGGAGGGCCACCTGCAGAGCCTAAGAGGGGAGATGTTGCAGTTTCCTGGTGATAACAGAGACTCAGCATCATGGACCACACCCCCTACCCACAAGCATATCAGAGCAAATCATGCCCGGTCCAAATACCTCATCACACCACTGAGTCAGCTCTATGAGGGCTGTAAGCTTCTGAGCCTTTGCCAGCTGCAGCTCTGACAACCATTCTTCCATCCTATTCATTCAGCACACATGCTCTCAGCACCCCAGGCAGGGAACGGTGCTCTGTTGAAGGGACAGGAAGGTAAGATCCCTGCCCTCAAGGATCCCCCAGTCCCTTCTCCCTGTGCTCACTGCTTCTCAAACAGGCACCAACATCTAAATTACGAGCATAACCTTCCCAGCAAACCAGATATCTCCTAATAAAGAATCAACTCTTAATTATTGACTTGACATTCAACACAGGAGTACAAATAATTGAGCCTCAGTGATAGATCTAAATTTCCTTTTTGTTTAGAGGTAGGATGTCCAATAGAGTAGCTACAAGCCAAATGTAGCTAAGCCAACTTTAAATTTAATTAAAATTAAATAAAATTAGAAATCAAGTTCCTCAGTAGTCACCCTAAACACATTTTAAATGGTCAATGGTTATGCGTGGCTAGTGGCTACCCCACTGGACAGTGCAGATCTAGAACATTTCCATCATTGCAGAAACTTCCACTGGACAGTGCTGGTTTTAGAGCCTCGCTACTCAGCGTAATTTAGAAAATCCAACCTAGAGCTATAGCTGGATTCAGAGGAGCGGTTTTCATGGTGTTGTTTCTGGACCAGCAGAATCAGCACCACCCACTAGAAATGCAGATTCTCAGCCCCATCCCAGATCTACTGCCCTACTGAATCCAAAACTGCCCAGGATTCTGTGTTTTAACAAGCCCTCCAGGTGATTCTGACGCAGCTCAAGTTTGAGAACGATTAGTTAAAAGTGTCAGTTTGTTGTACTGTGGTGGCTTGCATGTGGCACTGGAAGCTACGCCCCTGGTATATCGAATACGAGCAGGGTTACCCATGGTGGACAGGTTTTAGCGGAGTTTTCAGACTAAGACTAGGAAGAAAGGCCTGGCAGTATACATCCAAAAATCAGCCAGTGAAAACCTATAGATCACAGCAGAATATTGTCCAGCACAGTGCTGGAAGATGAGCCTCCCAGACTGGAAGGCACTCAGAATACACAGTGGCCCCAGCAATGGACTCAAGCACACCAATGCTCATGAAGATGGCGCAGGACCAGGCAGCATTTCCTTCTGCGGGACACAGGGTCACCATGAGTCAGAGCCAACTCATGGCAACAAACAACAGTTCAGCGTGTTGATTCAGTTCAAAAGATCAATCATCAGTTCAGTGTCAACCTCATGAGCATTTGACTCAGGTTTTGTCACAAGGCAGAACCAAACTTGAATCTTGGACCAACAACTCGAGAGCTGTGTGACTTCATCCAAACCACTTAACAACCTAATCCTCAGTTCCCTCAGCTGTAAAATGGGGGCATAAAAGCAGCTGTCATATTGAGCTGCTGGATGGGATGAGATGATATGATATGGCACAGTGACTGGCCCGGGGTCACACTTCATAAACATTCACTTATGGCCATCATTCATGATTTGCTATCCTGCTGTCCACTGTCTGCTGCAGCTAGTCCCCAGCTTGACTTACTAAATGGGATTTTTATGTAGCCTGCTTAAATGGTTAGCAGTTCGTCATCTGTTGAGAGGTACATCTAAACAAGAAATACTTTTTCAAAGTCTTATGCAGCAAATCCCTCCCCTCAAGGGGCAATATGTTTATGGACTGAGGAAAAACACGAATATGACATCGTGGGTGCCCCACGCTGGGTTCCGGGCAAAGTTCCTGCCTGGGTGACGTAAAGTGTGGCAGGAATGCCAGGCAGTGTCCCGGTCCCCGGGGCTGTGGGGGCGTCAGCCCTGAAGTAGTACTCCTGCTGGCTGGAGAGAGTACGAAGGTGGGGGGCCTGGATTCCTTCAACCTCAGGGGCTCAGCAGAGGAGGGGAGAGCACGTCTACTCTGCAGCCTGGCTCATCATTTCATTCCAGGGGGGCTTTGTTTACCCTTCACAATCAAGGAAAGCAGAGCTCCCGAAAGAGGGGAGAGGGAGAGAAAAAGATAAAAGATGATGCTATCTACCATCCCAGTATTAAATTACCGCTCTTCTGGGGAATTCCACAGGCGAAGACGCAACACCTGCCGGGGGAGGCGGGTTGCTAAGAAGGAAACAAAGGCCTGTAATGGGAAAGAACATGCCCAGGGAGTTAGCAGACGAGTTGGTCCCAACCTATCACACTAATGTGTTACTGGTCCCCAGTGGATTTGCTGATGTTCTGCAGCCTCCTCACCTTCAATGTGTTTTCTCTTTGCCGCTGTCATCCCGGCTGCCACTCTGAGCCTTTTGAAATTTTAATAATTCACTTTGAGATTCAATTTCTACCTCCCCTTAGGAGCTCTCCCTGGCCCTAAAGTCTGCGTCAACCACTTCTTTCTTTGCGCCCGCAAGCTTATGGAAGGTCTCTCTGAGTCAGAGCCAGGGCTGTCCTCTCCCCAGCTGGCTGAGTGCACATTACTGCCTGGAGAATGATGGCAGCAATAAACACTTCATCCAGTGTATTTTTTAAGTGAAAATACCAGCATCAGCAGTTTCCTTGGCATTTCTCCTGGCCTGAAGTTGCCCAATGGGTGCCTGCCCGTTTCTGAGGTCCAAGGAGGATTTCTGCAAAACGCTCCCTGCCCTCTCCCCTTCGCCTCCTGCCAGGGCCGAGACCTGCATTACTCCTTATTGGGGTCCTTTTCATGGCCCCTCCATTCCAGCCTTCTTTCCAAGGATTCCCTGGCCCAGCTGGGCTTGGGGGCACAGAGTCCCACAGATAACTACATTTCAAGGAGGATAACCACTCCTGTCTGTCAGTTTGTTGTCCTGTGGTGGCTTGCATGTTGCTGTGATGCTGGAAGCTATGCCACTGGTATTTCAAATACCAGCAGGGTCACCCATAGTGGACTGGTTTCAGCAGAGCTTCCAGACTAACACAGACTAGGAAGAAAGGCCTGGAGATTGACTTCTGAAAATTGGCCAGTGAAAACCCTGTGGATCACAACAGAATGTTGTCAGATACAGTGCTGGAAGGTGGGCTCCTGGCTTAGAAGGCACTACACATTGGACTCAACAATGGTCTCAACCATGCCAACGATCATGAAGATGGTGAGGGACTGGATAACATTTAGTTCTGTTACATATAAGGTCGCCATGGGTCAGAGCCGACTCAATGGCAACTAACAACAACAACGAGGAGGAGGATGAAATTGGTGCTTAGTACGAGTGAGGACATTTGGAGTGTGCAAGGTGGCCAAGGAGCAGCTGAGATGAGCACAGCGCTGTGGGCAGGACCGGTCCACAGAGCGCCTTCCACGTTAAGTTAAGGAGTTTGACCTGCATCCGGAAAGCTTGGGGGCCACTGACTGACTGAAGGAATGGTGGAGAACAAGTCAGTGTGGATTGCATAAAGATTCTGCTGGCAGGAGCGGGAAGGATGGATGGGAGAAGAAGCAGAGTGCAGTCCAGGAAGTCTGCTGTGGTTTAATTAATCTAACACGTATTTATTAAGTGCCTGCTGCATGCTGGTGGTGCAGTGGTTAAGTGTTCTGCAGCTAACCAAAAGGTTGGCAGTTTGAATCCACCAGCCGTTCCTTGAAAACCCTATGGGGCAGTTCTACTCTGTCCTATAGGGTCACTATGAATTGGGATTGACGTGACAGCAATGGGTTTTGCATGCTGGGTCTAGCACTGGGACAGAGCACGAGACGACTCAGGCAAGGACCCTGTTCTCACAGAGTTTACATTCTACTGCGGGAGAGTGGGGGACGGGGGACACAGATTACAGATTAAACAAGCAAGGCAGTGCAGCCTGTGTTTGATGCTGTTAACAGTCGCGGAGAAAAACCAAGCAGGTTAAGGGGGAAAGGAGTTGCTATTTCACCAGCTGCTACTCAGAGACCCTATGGGGCAGTTCTACTCTGTCCTATAGGGTCGCGATGAGTCAGAATTGTCGATTTGTCAGCAACGGGTTTTATATTACAGGTAGGGGGCAGTGTGGGCTCAGTGGCAGAATTGTCACCTTCCTGGCCAAGGCACCTCATGCACAGCCAGCACCTGCCTGTCCCTGGAGGCTTCTGTGTTGCTTTGATGCTGAACAGGTTTCAGCAGAGCTTCCAGACTAAGATGGACTCGGAAGAAAGGCCTGGCAAGCTACTTCTGAAAAATCAGCCAGTGAAAACCCTGTGGATCACAACAGCCTGATTCGCAGCTGACCCTGAGGATGGCGCAGGACTGGGCAGCATTTCGTTCCATTGTGTATGGGGTTGCCATGAGTTGGGGGCTGACGTGACGGCAGGTAACAACAACATGTTACAGATACAATGGCTTTCCCCAAAGCAGAGGTTCAGTGCAACATCAGCTAACTAGTGGGGAGAGCTAGAGTTGGTATCTAACATGCCCCCGCTGAGCAAGCAACATGAAAAGATGCTCAACATCATTAGACTTTAAGAAAACGCAAATTAAAACCACAATGAGATGCCAGTTCATCCCCACTAGGGTGATTATGATCAGGAAAATGGAAAACAAGCGCTGGTGAGGATGTGGAGAAGTTGGAACCCTCAATACATTGCTGGTGGGAATGCAAAACAGTGCAGCTGCTGAAGAAAACAGTTTGGTAGTTCCTCAAAAAGTGAAACATAGAATTACTATATGACCCAGCAATCCCCCTCCTAGATATATACCCAGAAGAAGTGAAAGCAGAGACTCACACAGATAACTTGTACATCAATGTTCATTGTGGCATTATTCACAATAGCCCAAAGGTGGAAACAACCCAAGTGTCCATCAACAGATGAATGGATACACAAAACGTGGTGTATGCATGCAATGGAATGTTGCTCAGCCCTAAACAGAATGAAGTTCTAAGTCATGGATGAACCTTAAAAACATATGTCCAGTGAAATAAGTCAGTCACAAAAGGGCAAATATTGTATGATCCGACTTCCATGAAATATGGAGAAAAGGAAAGGCACAGAGACCAAAGTTTACTAGAGATTACCCGAGGCAGGAGGGAGGGGGAAGGCGGAGTCATTGCCTGGAGGGCACTGAGTTTCTGTTAAGGGTGATGGGAAAATTTGGAAATGGATGATGGTGAACATAATTAATTAATATCACTGAAGTATACACATAAAAAAGGTTGAAATGACAAAAACAAAACAAACAAAGCACCCCCCAACTAGATGCTTCTGGGTTTGCTATGATATGTACAGACTTAGATGAACTGACAGTGAGCTTGTATGGGTCTCATTCCATCACCTGGCTGGGCACAGAAGGCTCATTCTTTTGGCGTGACGTACCCGCCCCCACCCCGGCATTGTAAGTAGATCAAGGTCCGTCATGAACCCAACTTACAACTGCCATGAAGGTTCTAGGGTCAAGCAGAGAGGTAACACGCCAGGGTCTAAAAGGCTGACTTCTGGTGGAGTGGGCCTCACAGTACCTGCCTGGAGGTGAGAGATGTTCTCAAAACTGTGAAGCCCTGGAAACGTCAGCCTTTATTAGAGGGAATTGCATGTCATCCTGATCTGGGGTGTTCAAACTATTGTTTTATTACAATGGTAGTTCTAAAGCACCCACTTTCTGAAGGGTAGAAGGGAAGGGAGGGAATGGAGCACCAGAAAGGTTCATCCCAGAGGCCCTGAAGGCAGGTGACAACCTGAGCTGAGATGGTCTAGAGAAGTGTGTGTGTGTGAGAGAGAGAGAGAGAAGTGGTAGGAGGAGTGTGTGTGTGTGTGAGAGAGAGAGAGAGATCCCTGTGTGCATGGGTGTGGATGTGAAACAGAGAGACAGAGAGAGCTGGAGTCCTCTGCAGAGCTTGGTAAACATGCAGATCACATCCTTGCACCCCAGGGGCTCCAATCCCGTGGGGCTGGGGCAGGACCCAGGGATCTGCATTTCATTTAACACACTCCCTGGATCATTCTGACACAGGTAGTACCACTCTCCAAGGCACAGGTTGAGACCTTTGTTTAGACTCAGGATAGGCTGGTCCTTGCATTTCTGCACCTGGAGAAACAGAAGCATCCTTCACACAGGACACAGACCCTTCTGGGAGCAACCGCCTTCTGCCCCAAGCAAAGGTGTGTTCTGCCAGGAGCAGCTGGAGAGACAGGGGTTGGGCACACCATTCTGGTGAGAAGCCACCTGCTCCCAGGGCCAGGTGTGTTCAGGAGAGGCAAGGTCCACACGTGAATTTAAAACAAAAGGCTATGAAGTTGTGTTTTACCAAAAGGGAGAACCAGACTTAATGGCCTGTAAGAGAATGTGCTACATTCAAACTGAATGAGCAGAGAGAGAATTGGGAAGGGCCAGGATAAGAATTCCAGGAAGGGGCCTTTGGAGCCCACAGTGGGCATCTGTGGGTGTTGCTTGCCTGCCTCCATTCCCTTCTCCTGCCTTTGGCACCTTGACCTTCCGTTGGCCTCCATCTCTCCCTCATTCTCAGTCCATGTGGTTCAAGCTGGGCTAATCCACCCACCCAGTTTAACGCTCAAGACAGACATGTAACCCAACCTGGCCAGTGGATATATCCCATTCCCCTGGCTGCTGTGATTGATTCAAGGGTGGTCGCATAACCCAAGACAATTTTTTAAAAGGGAGGCATTTGCCAAAACTCTTGGGAAAGCATGGTTCTCATCCCACCCTGGTTGCAAAGACCCTGGGGGCTCTCTTTGCCCCTGTCTTAAGGGAGCCTGCCTGAGAATGAAGTTTGTACAGAGGACTGCAGAGCCTAGAGATGTGAAGAGGCAATAGTTGGGCACCCAGTTCCAGCTATGCCTGAAGCTAATAGTATTTCTGGACTTCTCTATTGTATGAGTCAATAAAGTTGCTTTTATGTTTGAGCCAATTTGACTTGTGTTCCTGACACTTACTATGGAAACAATCCTGACTAATAAGGAGCCAGAAGTGCAAGGCAAGATGAAGGTTAGTTGCTTAAAGTCTCTTTGCTCTCATAAAATGTCCATTTGGAGCCATGAGACCACATATTACTTTATTGGGAAAAGAGACTTCCTTTCCCCAGATGTGGCTTAAAACATGCATGCCCCAAGGAAGGGTGACCCACATCACAGAGAATGAAGTCACTGCCACCACCACAGTCCAATACGCTTTCCTGTATGATTCTTCAAGAGCCATCTAACTACCCACGCCCCTCCTCAACCCCAATCCGTCTTCCACAGACCGAACATCATGGATCATGGCGCACCTCTGCTTAAAAGCCTTCAGTGGCTTCCCATTGCACCTAGAATAAAGCCGGAACTCCTCACCAGGCAGGCCCTGTGGGGGCAGGCCCCTTTCCAGCCTCATCTCCCTCATCTTCCTCTCTGACTCTCCTCCTGCCACGTCGGCCTCTTTATTATCGCCTTGAAGATGCCAAGCTTGTTTCTGCCCCAGGGCCTTTTCACATGCTGTTCCTCCTGCCAGGAGTGCTTTCCCCCCCTCCATCCACCCTCGGGTCTCAGTGTAAAGTCCCTTTCTTAGGCTTTTCCTGGCATCCCCTTCCCATCTGAAGAAGATCCTCTTTGTCCACACTCTTCATGGTATTTATTGCTTTCTTCATTACCCTTGCCACAGTTCATAATCACATGATTATTTGAGTTCATTTGCTTATTGTCCGTAAGCTTCATGAGGGGAGGGATTGTGGCCATTGGTGGTGCTACTCTGAGTGTGATCCAGGGATCAGCAGCTTCACTATCCCCTGAAAGCTTGTCAGAAATGCAGAGTGCAGACTCGGCCTCCCCACTGATTCACGTGCACATTGAAGTTTGAGGAAAACCAGTTGCCATCGAGTCAACCCTGACTCATGGCAACCCCGTGTGTGTCAGAGTAGAACTGTGCTCCATAGGGTTTCCAATGGCTGATTTTTTGGAAGTGGATCTCCAGGCCTTTCTTCTGAGGCTCTTCTGGGTGGATTTGAACCTCCAACCTCTCGTTTAGCAGCCAAGCATGTTAACACTTTGCACCTCCCAGGATTTCTTGAAGTTTGAGAAGAACTGCTCTAAGACACCTTCTGATCCAGTCGTTTGCTCACCTGGGAGAGGAGTCGGACTTGCTGGTTTCCACGCATCTCTTTCCACACCCCACCCTCCCAATAGCATTGATACTAACCAGTAGGGCTCCAAGCAGATGACAAAGGAGGCAGAACATGAGAAGTTCTACAAAGAGCCGTGGGCCCCAGAGGGCTTCTATGAGAGCCTGAGACGGGCGTGCAGCCCACGAAGTTTGCCCCTTGGGTTCCGATGCAGTAAGAGGCCAATTCGCTGGCACCTGCTGTGCCTGGAAGCTAGGCTGGAATGTCATGAGGCAGGGCCTGGCAGCAGTTCAGAGAGCGCAGCCTTCCTCCCGGGCGCCTGTTCTCAGGCTCACACAAACCCAGGAAAGGCCGAGACAGCGAATGTTTGCACAGCAGATAGACTCTCTCTACTCCTCCCTCTGCCCAGCCAGACTGGAGTCGCAAGAGCACACTTGATTTTGCTTCAAGTTTGGGCCAGAGTCTTCCTTTGATCTGAGAGGCTTGTCTTTTCCTGGGTTATTTATTTGTAGAAACCCCTCCGTTTCCTACAACTTCAAATGCACCTACAGGAAGTGACGGCAGGTGGGGCCCGGATGCCTGGGCCTGTTTTACTGCCCTGGGTGCCCCTGGCTCCTTGTGCTCGGATCAGTTACCTATAACCTTGCATGCAGGTGTGACTCACAGCCCTGGGCAATGGGACAAAACCCGGTGTTCATCGGAGGAAAATGGGCTTTGATGAACCTAGCATGGAGTGGTGACCAGAGGAATGAGCTAGAAATCGGGAGACCTGGGTTCTAGCCCTGAGAGACCCCAGGCAAGGCTCCCCTGTGCCTCAGCTTTCTCTCTGTAAAGGGAGACTCAGTGACTTGTGTATTTTAGTCCTGACATGCAAGGGCTGGGACAGACGTGAGTAAGGGTGACAGGGCTTGCTGAGAAGCTCTCCTCCTAGCCCTGAGTGTTGGGGAGCCCTGACTTACCACTAGGAGACCTCAGAGCTCCACATAATTGCTCCCGGCAACATATTATTATGAAAATTTCAAACATACAGCCAAGTTGAAAGAACTTCACAGTGAACACCAACAAACCCACCACCTGGATGCTAAGCAAAACTCAACCAGTTGCTGTCAATTCCAACTCACGGCGACTCCACATGTGTCAGAGTAGAACTGTACTCCATAGAATTTTCAATGGCTGGTTTTTTGGAAGGAGATCACCAGGCCTTTCTTCCGAGGCACCTTTGGGTGGGCTCAAACCTCCAAGCTTTCTGTTAGCAGCTGAGTACATTAACCGTTTGCACCACCCAGTGACTCCACCTAGACACTACCGGTAACATTTTGCTGTATTTGCTTTATCACACATCTATCTACCTTTCTATTTCTCTATCCATCCAGAAATCAATCTTATTTTTGAAGCAGTTTAAAGTAAATTACAGACACCAGTACACTTTCCCCTAAATACTTCAGCATGCCTATTATTAACTAGAGTTCAATAGCCCTTCAGTTTTTTTGTAATTTTTTGAGCTAAAATTTACTTGCAGTGAAACACACAAATCTTAAGTATACATTTGCTGAGCTTTGACAAATGCATTACCTGTATAACCCAAGCCCTTGTTAAGAGGCAGAACGTTATCATCGCCACGGGAAATTCCCTCCTGCCTATTCCAAGAAGCAACCTCTGTTCTAATCAAAAATATCAGAAGCACATCACAGATGAGTTTTGCCTGTCCTAGAACTTCACATAAATGGAACTATCCAGCATGTAGTCTTTTGTGTAAGGCATCTTTCACTCAGCATGTCTTTGAGATTCATCCATGTTGTTCGGTGTATCAGTAGTTCATTTCTTACAATTGCTGAGTAGTACGCAACTGTAGGAATATATTACACGACGTAATTGTTTGATATTACTGCTCTAGGAGCCCTGATGGCTCAGTGGTTACAGAGAAAGATGTGGCAGTTGGCTTCATAAAGATTTACAGCCTTGGAAACTCTATGGGGCAGTTCTACCCTGTCCTGTAGGGTTGCTATGAGTCAGAATCAACTAGATGGCAATGGGTTTGGTTTCTTTTCAGGGAATCCCCACACAAACCAGGACCCTGAAGAGGAAGAAAAGAGGCACAACTTTGCTACTAAAATGCAATCAGACAAAGCTCTGTTTGCCGTTGTCCTTCTCAACCCAATAGGATGCTGCAGAGGCAGGATAAACTAAACGAAACCAAACCCGTTGCCGTAGAGTTGATTCCAACTCATAGCGACCCTACAGAACAGCGTAGAAGTGCCCCAGAGAGTTTCCAAGGCTGTAAATCTTTACCGAAGCACACTGACACATCTTTCTCCCTCGGAGAGGCTGGTGGATTTGAACCGCTGACCTTTTGGTTCGCAGGCAGCACTTAACCACTGTACCACGAGGGCTCCTTATTTGGCACATAGCGAGTGGAAATGGTTGAACAACAGGATACGTGTAACCAATGTCAATGAATTGTACACATGAAGAGTGTACAATTTGTTACATACATATGTACCACAAAAAAAAGTTACTATATTTTTAGTGAGAAGGAGCTGTGGCTTTTAAAAGATTTGGGTTTGAGCCTCACATGTACAATTTAGTGGGTACGAGATTCTGGGGAAGTCGCGTAGGCTCTTTTGAAAACAGGAGTGGCTTAATAATAGTTTATGACATTAACTTGAGGATTTTTTTTCCTCTCCCTGCTTTTCTCCTTCCTCTCCTTGCCACTCCCTTTGAGTTTTGGGGTTTTTTTTTTTTTAAATTGTGCTTTAGGTGAAAGTTTACAGAGAAAATTATTTTCTTATTCAAAAATTGATACACAAACTGTTTTGTGACATTGGTTGCAATCCTTGCACTATGTCAGCACCCTCCCCCTTTCCCTTCCACCCTGGGTTCCCCGTGTCCATTCGTCCAGTTTTCCTGCCGCTTCCCGCCTTCTCATCTTTGCTTTTGGGCAGGTGTTGCCCATTTGGTCTCGTGTACTTGATGGAACTAAGAAGCACGCTCCTCACGTGTGTTATTGTTTGTTTTATAGGCCTGTCTAATCTTTGGCTGAAATGTGGACTTCTGGAGTGGCTTCGGTTCTGAGTTAGTAGGGTATCCGGGGGCCACAGTCTTGGGGTTCCTCTAGTCTCCGTCAGACCAGTAAGTCTGATCTTTTTTGTGTGAATTTGAATTTTGTTCTACGTTTTTCTCCCGCTCTGTCCGGGACTCTCTATTGTGATCCCTGTCAGAATAATTTCCTTCAAGTTTTTAGGCTAAGATTCCTCCCCAGCCCATAAGGCTATTAGTGTCTGCTACCTAATAGAGGTTTTAAGAGAATTAAAAGAGGTAATATATACAAAATGCTTAGGAAAGCATTGGGATGCAGTAAGCATTCTACAAATGGTGACTTCCATTACTAGCTGCTCTCTCTAAAAGGGCAAAGCAATGGCTTAGCCATATTTACCCAAAACAGTGGATGCTTAAGGAGCACTTCTGAGTGAGGCTCGCCCTGAGAAGTCAGAACATGGGGCATGCAGGTCAGCCTCGGCCTTCCTACCTAACAGGCGTTATTGAAAGTGGAATTCAAGGTGAAGGGGGTGGGAACTGCAAAGTGTCTACAGCAACTCCTGAGCCCTTGGCCTCATCTTCTGGGGGCTGCGGCCTGCTTGGTGCACAGCTGGAAGGAGCCACAAGGCAGAGTCTCCACCTCAGGCTCTGGCAGCGGTTGCTGAGTTAAGCTGCAGCCCAGGATGCTGGCCCGGGTTCAGCCCGAGTTGGCTGTGTTGCCCAAGATCTTCCAGAGGCTTCAGCTGGAAAAAGTTATGCCTTGCTTTTCACCATAAAGTTGGAAAGGGCTGTCCTGTCTGGAGAGGAGGTGGCACTGTCAGCTTAGGACAGGCCTCACTGGCTCAAAGAGGGCATGGTGGGGCCCAAACCCCTCATCCAGGGCTGCAGCCCCAGGTAATGGGACTGGCTGGTATCTGAACCCAGATCTATCTGATTCCAGGTTATCCCTGCCTCTGACTGTCCATTGACTTCTGGGGTGTTAAATCTGTAAGTTGTACTTCCAGCGCATGGAGCCCTGGGAATGTAAAATGGTGCAGCCACGGTGAAGAACAGTTGGGCGGTTCCTCAAAATGTTGAACAACAGAACTGCCATGTGACCTAGCAATCCCAATCCTAGGTCAATACCTGAAAGAAGCGAAGGCAGGAACACAAACAAACTACAGCAATGTTCTTTGCGATGCTTTTCATAATAGCCAAAATGTGGAATGTCCGACTGAAATGTCCCTCAGCAGATGAATGGACAAACCAAATGTGGTATACATGTGCAAGGGAATATTACACAGCCATGAAGAGAAGTGAAGTCCTGATGTATGCCTCTACATGGATGAACCGTAAAAACATCATGGTGAGTGAAAGAAGTCAGTTGCAAAGGGACAAATATTATATGATCTTACTCATATGAAATAAGTAAATATATAGAAACCAAGATTATTAGTGGTTACCAGAGGTGGGAGGGAGGAGGAAGGGAAAGTTTTTGCTTAGGGGGCAAAGCGTGGTGGAAAGATTTGGAAAAGGATAGCGAGAAGGGATATACAACTTGAAGAATGCAATTAATGTCACTGAAATGTACATGTAGAAATTGTTGAGATGGCATATGTTTTGTTAAGTATATTTTCACCACAATTAAAAAAAAAAAAGGTAAAAAAATAAATAAATAACGCATGGAGCCCACAACTTGTCCAAGGTCCTACAGTGAAGTTGCAAAGCCAGGTTCCAATTCCATTCAACACATCTATCACATATTGGAAACCCTGGTGGCATAGTGGTTAAGAGCTACAACTGCTAACCAAAAGGTCGGCAGTTTGAATCCTCCAGGTGCTCCTTGGAAACCGTATGGGGCAGTTCTACTCTGTCCTATAGGGACGCTGTGAGTTGGAATCGACTCAATGGCAACTGGCTTTTTTTTTTTTTTTAAATCACATATTAGGTGGAACAATATGTAATTGTCAATATTCAACCATTTTCGATCTACAAAAAAATGGCAATTTCTGATCATTCAATCTATACATTTATCCAGCCTGTCTTATGTATACAATGCTGTCCCTTGAGTCTGTGAGGTGGGGGTGGAGGGCACAGAGATGAGGAAAACACAACCCTTGCCCTTAGAGCTGATATTGCTCATTATAATCCAATCTCTCTGTTGAGATCTCTTTCCCAAGCAGTCCCACCTCTTAGTCTGAGGTTCATGCCATCTGAATTGGTCAATTGCTTTCTCAGAGCTTCAAAGACCCCCATATTTTAGGGTTTCCAAAGCTATGCCTTCAGCCTAGTTCTCAGCTCTGCTCCAGACCCTCTGTGATCCGTCATTGCACAGAGGGCCTCCTGGCAGCCATGTTTCCTCAATGGGACTCCTGACCCCTGGGCCACACTGATTGGACCAGGGTAGGGGTGGGGGAGGTACAACTAACCAAATGGCCAGGGTTGGGCTGATCACTTCTGTCCTGGTTCCAGTCCCTTCTTGAGGCCTAGTTTTATTCCTGCCTTTGACTCATGGAGACAGCCTTGTGTCCTTACAATAAATTCAACTCCTACGCTTAAAAAAAAAAGTTTGCTTAATTTAGCTCAACTCAGTTTCTATACATGCAATCCAAAGAATCTTAGTTCTTCAGCCCATAAAGGAGTGATCTGGTTTTTCTCTCCCAAGGTCTTAAATGGGCATTGGAACATTCCAACATAACAGACACATTTTTCTGCATGGATTTCTACCCTGTTCTCAGTGTCCCCCGTCCGTGGTTACAAACCCCATCTATGGGTAGTCGGGACTTTGTAGGGGCAGAGAATGTGATTCCCCATGCCACCTCCCGTATCCCAGGGCTAGACAGTGGTGAGCTAAGCAGCCTTGCAGGACTTATGAAGATGGCACACGTGAGTGTGGACCGTTTGGTGCCATTTTGTCCCCTGGCTATTCAGGCACTTATTAGGAGCTGCTCTCATATGTGTACGGTTGAATCCATGTTGGAACAAAGACAAGTCAAAAATCAAATAAATAGCTTCCAGGTACTTAACACTGCACACACGTTGTCTTCCTCCTCCTGGAGGATTGAAGACGAGATAAGCACAACCTTGTTGG
>NW_004444122.1:3306523-3312696 GCF_000243295.1 Trichechus manatus latirostris | reverse complement strand
AGCACCTAGGGCAATTAGTGTTACATTGCTGAATGGTCTCTCACAGCTGATGATGGAAACTGTGATGCCAGTAGAAACTGCTAAATGGCACCCCCCGCCTCAAATGGCACCCGGGGCACGGCACCCTACCTGCTCTCCCCTAGTTAGCCTCTGCACCAGGCTTTTCTTCTGAGACACTTCTGGGTGGACTCGAACCACCAATCTTTGGTTGGCAGTTGAGCGTTTAACCATTTGCCCCACCTAGGGACTCTATTGCCAGAACAGTCATTCTCAAGGGCAGACCTTGTGTTTTCCACCCTTCCAAAAGCTTTGATGGCATATGAGGCCCCTCATGAAGTGACCCCTACCTGCCTACCCAACCTCACCTGTTGTCACTCTACACCCCCCACCCCACCTCCTAACCTAAGCTCTGGTCACCTGGGACCACCGGAAGAGCCCCCCAGTGCCCTACCCCCTCTCATGGTCTGTGCCATTCTTCACGTTGCTCTTCCTGTCTGGACTGTCCTTTTCCGACATCTCTGCCAAACCCTGCTGTCCTTTGATGGCAGCTTAAACGTCATCTCTTCTCTGGAATATTTACTGCATTCCCAGGAGGAATTAATCACAATTTTCTTCCTTATTTCCCATCTCTACTTAGCACTTACTGCATTGCATTATTATTATTTGATTTTATTACTACTTCTGAAAATCAGCCAGTGAAAACCCTATGAATCACAACGGTCTAATCTGCAACTGATCATGGGGATGGTGCAGGACAGGGCAGTGTTTTGTTCTGTTGTGCATGGGGTTGCCATGGGTCAAGGACCAAATCAGCAGCAGCTAACGATAACAACATTACAACATCTCATGGTGAAATGCAAGCTCCCGGAGGACAGGGAACCTTATTTTCTTCACCTCTATGTCCCTGGTCCAGGGTCTGGCACAGAGTAGGGATTTGGCAAATGCTTGTTGGATGAATTACAGAATTAATTTACCAACAGATCAATGAACAAATGACTTGTCTTAACTCTAAAAAGAAACTCACCCCGAGACGGACTGAATCTGTCAACCAGTCAGCTGGCTTACCTCACCATCTTCTCCCTCCCCTTCGGTTGCCCCTGGTCCTGGTGTGGAGGGGCGGTGGGCCCCGAGGTTGTCTGCCCACCTCTCCTCTTCTAGGACCTCCCGTCTCTCTCCCATATAGTCACTATAGGGGCTTCTGCATGAGTCAGCACCATCCTGATGCTGGTCCCAGCTGACTGGTCCACAGGTGAGCACCTGACTCAAGCCTGACCAATGAATCACTTCCCTGGGATTTTGGACTTAGTGATATACATATTTATACACACACATACATACATACACATATATATATACGTAGGTACACGTATATGTACATACATACATATATTAGAGTTTGAGGATAGTTTTACTACTATGGTGGAAGCTGTTAGATATAAGGCTTCAGGCCTGCTGGCCTCCCTGTTCTCTGCCAGGCCACCCTGAGAGATCAGAAAGCCAGTGAGGAGACAGGAGCAGAGGACGACACGGAGGAGGGAGAAAGTCTTGACAGCACTTGAGCCCCTGGTTTCGTTTGTTCCTGGGGCCTGACTCTTCCCTGCTGTTTTTATAATATGGTCTTTCAGTCCTATCTAGGATTCTTTGAGCCCTCATATTCTCCTTTTGGCTTAAGTTACTCTGAGTTGGGTTTCTGTCACTTAACCACTCCAAAGCTCTGAGAAGCAAAGAGGCGAGCAGGCAGACCTGGGGGAAAATTAGGCCTGCCCATAGCCACGGCACTGCTCCATGACCCAGTTAGATAACTATGGACCAGCTGCTGTGAGAAGGGGTTCCCTCCTCTTCCCTCCCCTTATCCTTACTGGTCAGCAAAGTCCCTTGTACCATGGCTTCTCCTCACCCCACCCTTCAAGACCTGTCTCCTAGGAGAAGTAAAACGAAGACGCTGATAAAGAAGCTGCTACCCACTCTCTCCTTGTACACATGCCCCAGCCCCCTGACTAGTAATCATCCCCCTCACCATGCCCCACCAAACTCCCCCTGCATCTCTCCACCTCCTTGGGCCCCCTAGCGTCAACATGGTCCACACCTCTCCCTACCTCTTGCCTGGAAACCACAACAGTCTCCTCTCTCTCCAGCCCATCTTGCCAGCTGAATCTTTCCAAATCACATTTGTCACGTAGTGTCCATGCTCAAAAGCCTTTGGTGCTGCCCCTTCTCCACCACCATCACCTACACATTCTTGATGGCTTGGCAGGGTGTGGCCCCTACCTAACTCATCAAACTTGATGCCAATTCATCTTTAGCATGTGGCAGACAGAATGGGTTATCCACTGTCTCTCAAGTAATCCTTGACTACTTCTGCCTCCGTCTTTGCTTGCTCAGCTCCCCCATGCCTGGAATCACTTTCTATATGTTCATATATTTTGCTTACTTCACCTTATTTCAGTTCTGCCTCATCTTTGAGAACTTCCCTGACAATCCCAGTGGGTGGCTTGCCTCCTGGTTCACTTTCTTGCTCTTTCTTGTTTTCTCTCTTTCTCTTGTTCATGCCACTTAACTATACATGACTTTCAAAGTAAAAGAAACCCCATGTGTCCTTCATGACCTTCCAATCCACCTCGCTCATCTGGCCCCTGAGTAAACTGGAACCAGCACTGAGGAAGTGACTGGTCCAAGATCTCTTAGGTCACTAGCAGACTGGTAGCCAATCCTGTTTGGAGGCCTAAGAAAGAGGGAGGAGAGCAGGATGACTCAGGAGTTTATGGCTGGGGTGGACACAATTCTTTTGCACCCATTGCCAAGAGAATGGCAAGCAGATTTCACAGCTGGCTGGGAGCCCCTGCTGAACTTGAGATGCCATGGGAAGACCAAGAGTAAATGTGCAGGGGGCAGTTGTGTAGGTAGGTCTAGGGATTCAGGACGGAGGTCAGGGCTGAAGACAGTTTAAGGAGGTTGCTCAGTCCAGGGGGCACCTCATCACGGGGCACACTGACTGCGAGAAGGTTGAGGCCAGAGTCCTGGAAGAACACAGCAGATTCAGCTTGGTCCCCTCTTAGGGGGCTGCACCCAACATGGCAAGGCTGGTCCTGCTTTCAGAGGCTGGGGACACCTGGGGAGCAGCTTCCTGTACCCCTTTCTTCCCCCTGGGAGCCCCTTCCCATCAGTGGGTAGGTTTCACCCTTTGGGCCAGCAATGCTGTTGGAGGATCTGAAGTCCCCACCCAGAGAAGTGGAGCCTGCAGTACAGCAACAGCACCTGGCTGCCAGCCAGGCCCACCACCTACATGGCCAGGTGCCTCCCCTTCCCTGCCCCCAGCAGCCCCGACACAGCCTCTGCTTCCGCAGGCTCCAGGCCACTCTGACTCTCCGAGAAAGTCTCCCTCAAGCATCTAGAGGTGGTTTCCTTCCTTTCCTGCTGATGCTCGTTGGAAGAATAACCCCAAGACAGAGTCCCCATAAAGAGTGTGCTGTGAACTGAACTTCATCTCTCTCCCTAGAAATGCCAGCCATTGTGTGAGTCAAGGACAAGTAGAAAAGGCCCACTGAGGCTCTGCCTGGCCCCACCAGCTGTTCCCCAGCCAACAGGCCTGGAAATGCATTACAAGGTGTCAAGCGGATTGTCTGAGGCCAACCCAAGGTGTCAGAACACAAGGCAGGAGCAACTGAGGGCGGCTGTCCTGGAACCAACTTCTCATCGGGCCCTTTCCCAGAACTATGGATGTAGGAAAAAGGCTGATGGAGGCCAGGTGTCAAGGCCAAGATAGAGGAATCCACGTGGCCCCAAGGTCAGCCGTCCCAGACCAGGCAGTGTCCTGCAGGTCTCCCTCTCTTATTTTCTCCAGGCGCTCCAGTAACTAACCAATCCCCTTTCTGCTTTACCTGGGAGATGAAGTCATCCCCAGTCAACCTACCATGTGGGTGCAGAGCCCGGGCGACCATTCTTGGGGATAAAGGCCCCTTTGTCCCTGCGAGAGGCACTTGAGGAGGGGTCAGTACACATGCTTGAAAGCCCTGCATTGCAGCAGCATCATCTCCCTGAAAGTCACAGAGCCAGTCCCAAGAAGAGTCACATGTCTCCACAGCTCACCATGTCACACCTGCTGTTCCCCAGTCCCTCTTGGCTGGGCAGGGAGACTAATTAACTTCTGCTTCCTGGCCAACGCACCTCACAAGCAGCTGCCACCTGTCTGTCAATGGGAGCTTGCATGTTGCTATGATGCGGAACAGGTTTCAGCAGAGCTTCTAGACTAAGACAGACTAGGAAGAAAGGCCTGGCGATTTACTTCTGAAAATCAGCCAGTGAAAACACTATGGATCACAACGATCTGATCCGAAAACGATATGGAGACAGTGCAGGACTGGACAGTGGTTTGTTCCATTGTGCATGGGGTCACTATGAGTCAGGGCCACTTGATGGCCACTAACAATACCAACCTGGCCACCAATCACCCTGCCATTCCTCAGCATCCCTTTGCTCTTTAACGTTCTGACCAAGCACCCACAGTTTTGCCATGCTGGGAGAAGATGGTCTCTACACTGGTCATCTGACCATGCGGAGTGAGGACCCGTCTTCTTGGTAGCGTGGCTGGCCACTGCCTTGGATGACTGGGATCATCGCACAGCCACAAACTGCAGCTGCAATCCAAGACATCTTGCTGGAGGGCAGAGGGAGAAAAATATCTGAGTGTTCTCCTTCCAGGTGGCACAGCAGCGAAGGCACTGATTGCAGCTCTTGGTCCACGTGGGGCTGCTGGCACTGCTGGGAGAGACCCAGGCTCCACTGCAGCCCTGGAAGCCTTCTGTTGGCTCCCGTTTGCTTTATTTTATTCCTATGGAGCCTGAAGTTTACTAGTCAGTAGTTTCCAAAAGCTTCTTAAGAACCACCTGGGGCACTTTTTAAATATACACATTCCCAAGAGACCTCCCTGGAAGATCTGATTCTGTAGGTTCTGGGATGGGACCCAGGAATTGATATTTTTAAATGCCCTTGGGGCTTCTTATACAACGGCAGCAAATGGAAACTGCTGACTTCAGCTTCCAGTCTTTTCACTCGTGCAGCAATGATTTTGCTGTTAGCTGCTATCGAGTTGGTCCCTGACTCATGAACCCCATGCACAATGGGATTGGACCGTTGTGGTCCATAGGGTTTTCACTGGCTGATTTTTTGGAAGTAGATTGCCAGCCTTTTCTTCCTAGTACATCTTAGACTGGAAGCTCCACTGAAACCTGTTCAGCATCATAGCAACACACAAGCCTCCATTGACAGACGGGTGGTGGTTGCACAAGAGGCACATTGACGGGGAATCGAACCCAGGTCTTCTGCATGGAAAGCGAGAATTCTACCATGACCCACCACAGCCCTCATCAACAACTACTAGGTGTTAATATTTGCAGCTGAGTCACTGAACCAAGACATAGGACTTCACACTTATGCTCAGGAAGTTTGCTTTTCATTTCAGCCACTGTTTTGTCACCCAAGTCCTTTCCCAGCCAGTGGCATCAGACCCTTCAGCGGGTAGGCCTTTCTTGCTTCCATCCAAGTTTCTGAGAAAAGGGAAGAGCTGGCCTCCACGCTGCTCTTAGTTACCAGGCAGGGCTGGGAATGGCCGAATGACAGCCGGGAGCCCTGGCAGAAACCATCCCTTGTGCACCGTTCCTCCTTTTCCCCCTCAGGATTAGCCACGAGTGAGTTTGCCCAAAGGAACCCAGGAGGCGCAGTGGTTAAAGCACTCAGCTGCTAACCAAAAGGTCAGCAATTCGAACCCACCCAGTGGCTCTAGGGGAGAAAGATGTGGCAGTCGGCTTCTGTAAAGATTACAGCCTTGGAAACCCTATGGGGCAGCTCTACTCGGTCCTACAGTATCGCTATGAGTCAGAATCAACTTGACAGAATGGGGTTTGTTTTTTAGAGTCTGCCCAGTGCCGTGCGGGAAAGTATAGTGGGTCAGGACAAACAGTCTGGGGTCAGCCTGCCTGCACTGGCTTGCAGCTCTGACAGCCACTACTCAGGCAAATTGCTGAGCCTCTCTGAGCCTGTTTCCTCATCTGGAAAATTCCCATAGTAACAGTGCCTGCCTCCAGGATTGTTGTAAAGATTAAATGAGATGGCATATTTGAAGTACTAAGCTCAGTGCCCGGCACATAGGACGTACTTGAGAAATGCTAGTTAGTGTG
>NW_004444122.1:3301995-3304612 GCF_000243295.1 Trichechus manatus latirostris | reverse complement strand
CCTCCTGTTGTGTGTCCTCAGTCAATTCTGACTAGAGCAAACCTATATGACAGAGTAGAACTGCCCATAGGGTTTTCGGGGCTGTAATCTTTACGGGAACAGATCGCCAGGTCTTTTCTCCCACAGAGTCGCTGGTGGGAGACCTTTCAGTTAGCAGCCAAGCACTTAACTATTGTGCCACTAGAGTTCCTTGGAGGTCCCACTAGCACTTAAAAAATAAAAGAGCCTGGGGCATAGTATGTGCCGGGCCCTGGGGTTCTGAGCCCCGTTTACTTGCACAGCGGGGCGGGTCCTGGGCCCTGTCATGCTGGCCCACCCGCAGCCGCCCCCTCAGCCCATCCTCACTCCCGGCCCTGGCCCCAGTGTCTAGAGGTTACTGCAGCATTCTCAGGCAGATTCTTGCACCTCTGAAGTCTGGGCCTGGCTCAATCACTCCACGCTATCCTTTGTCACCAGGCACGTTCCCTGGCAGTGGCAGGCCCTGAAGCAGAGGTGGGGACACAGGAAGGAATCAGCCAGACCCATTTGGCCCCGTTCCAGCCCACTGAGGAGCAGCTGGTCAGGTCTAACTGGCTTAAACAAGCCTCAACTGAAAGCAGCAGGAATTCCTCCTTGGGCTGCCACAGCCCCATGAGTCATCCTGGGGGTGGCTTTCAGGAAAATACTCCCCTCCACGGAGGCAATGGCCACCAAAAAAGCCCAGGAGGAAAGATGGGGGCAAAGCTATCACCTGGCTAAATCTGGAAGAGGGGCCGCAGCTGTTGCCACCCCCTCCTGCCCCCTCATCCTGGCATCTGGCTTGCTTTAATGGTCTCTGCTCCTGGCCTGAGCTTCGCTAGCTATTTTCCCAGGATCCACTGTGTCATTAGGGCAGGGGCACAGGCTGGTGGGTGGGGAGGGGCTCAGGCAGAGGGACCCCAAGGCAGCTGCAGCTCATCTAGGAAGGGGCAGGGCAGACAGGGGCGGGGATCCCACAAGAGCAGGAAGTCCACACCCACTTACCAGCTGCTCCTGAAGCTGGGTGTGGGGGCCAGGAGGCTGATTCCCTGGGCTGTGGGGACCTACCTGAGTGGTTACTGGGTAACAGCCTCGGTGTCTCGTCTTCCTGGGAAGGAAGTGTGTGAGGGAGGCCAGCTTCCCCAAGGGCAGGCCCCATGGGCAGTAGTGGTCTGGGACTGAGGTGACGTGAGATAAACACTGGGCTGTGTTCTCACTGTGTTCTCACCTGACACTGTCACTAACTCACTGGGAGGCCTTGGGCAACTTCTGGTTCCTCCCTGCCTCAGTTTCCCCATTGGTAAAATAAAGGAAGGGACTCACACCTCCCCCAGGAGTCAGGCCACCATGGCCCTAGTTTTCCTCCTTGGATGAAAGGACAAGTGAGAGGCAGGCCTCTTCTGAATCCAGGCTGGGCTGCTGCAGCTGGGTAAGAGAGCACCCAGGGGCAGTGCCCTCACCTCCACCTGGGTGCTGGGCACTCTCCTGCCTGCACCTCCAGCCCAGAACCACGGACCTGTACACTCAGCCATCTCCAAGCAGAGGCGGTCTGTGCAATGGATACGAACCACAGGAGGGCGGATATCCTCAATTAAAACAGTGCCAGCCTCATCACAGGTGCTCAATGAATATTAGTGGAATGAACACATGAATCAATGGATCGGAAGACAGGCTCTGGCATCAGACTGCCTGTACTCGATACCTGTGTGACCTTGAACCAGTTACTTAACATTTCTGACCCTTGCATCTGAAAAGTGGGGACAGTCACCGTACCTACCCTCATAGGGCCACTGTGATGATGAAATAAGATACGGCATTTAAGATACTCAGTGTGTATCTGGCACATAAGAGGTTCACTATCATCATTTACAGGACAGCTCCACCTGGATGTCCCACCAACGCCTCAAAGGTCAGCTTGTACAATCTGACTTTTTTCTCTGCTGTGCTTACTCTCAGTTGGTGGTACAAGCATCCACTCAGTCACCTAAACAGAAACCGAGAGTTCCTCATGGCTCCTCCCTCTCCCTTATCCCTGCCACCTCCTTATTCACGGCATCCTTCCCACCGGCCTCCTACAGGTCTCTGGAATCCCTCTTTTCTCCATTCCTGCTGCCCTGACCCTGGTTCAGACCCTTATTCTCTCCCAAGCCTCACTCCAGCTATCCCAGGGAAGTCTTCCCTGGCCATGGCCCCCCCTGGCTGTGCCCCAGGCCCTCCAACACCCTAGGCTTCCCTTTATACTAGACCTTGCTGCAATCATCCGTCTACACATCTGCCTGTCTCACTGTTGGTCCCTCCATAGCAAGGAGTGAGTTTTCCTGCTCAGTAAATGTTTGTTGGCTGATGAATCAGTGAACACAAGAGACCAGAGTAAAGGTTCTGGTGGGTAGAGGGAGGCCACATGGGAGGAGAAGAGTGAAAGGCAGTGAGGTTGAAAGCTATTCTATGCATAATTTACTGCCTTTTAATCCACCATGATTTTGTTTAAAAGAGACTACGGTAAAAGATGAAATAGAAATAAATCTATTAAGCAGGTACAGATGGTACCCAACTTGTTTCTGTTCCAAGAGTGTGTTTGCAAGTTGACTGCTTAGAACTAGCCTTGCATCTTCTGATAGAA
>NW_004444122.1:3300118-3301126 GCF_000243295.1 Trichechus manatus latirostris | reverse complement strand
ACTCCTCAGAGTGACCCTCCTGGCCCCACTCCTCTGTAAGAGTTGTGTTTGGTTACTGTCTCCGCCGTCCCAACAACCGTCGCCACTGTGACAGATGGTGCCCTGTGTGAGGACAGAGCTGTAGACGCCCTCACACTCAATCCCTGAAGGTGGTAAGCACAGGACGTGTCCATTTCTGGCTGCTCTTACAGCCCCGGGAGCAGCGGGGTTTTTCCGCGGGCGGAACTTTCCCGGACTTTCTCATCTTGGGCTGCTATAGCCCCGGGAGCGGCGGGGCTTTCTCGTACCCTCCTTCAACGGATTTCAGGCTTCGGGCCAGGAGCTTTCCTATCACTCTTTCCTTCATTTTCCTATCCCTCCTCGCTATGAGGAATTCTCTTTCTTCTGAACAACATCAACACAAAACCCAGTTGTTGGGATTGTTAAAGCCCTCTAAGCTTAAGGTGTCAGAAGGAACCCTTACCCAACTTCTGCTTTTAATTGAATCTGCCATTTCCCAACAGGTAGACAATCAACAAGCAGCTGAAATTCTTTGTCTCCAGCTTGCTTGTGAAAATGCTAATGCTGACTGTCAGGCTGTTTTAGCTCTCTTAAAGGTACAGAGTCTTAATTTAGCTGAAATGATTAGAGCATGTCAAAATGTTGGCACAGAAACTCATAAGGCACAAGTATTAGCGGCAGTTCTCCGTCCATCCACTGCCACCTGTTTTGGGTGCGGTAAACCTGGACATTTTAAGAAGGACTGTCACAGTTTAAAAAACAAAAATGCCAACACTAAATTTCCAACCCGAAAGTGTCCCCGCTGTGGTAAAGGCTTTCATTGGGCTAATATATTCTGGGTTTCTCTATGCTACAACCCTTTCTGGAGAACGTTCTACTCATGCCTGTTGTCATTTCACCCAAGCCATTGCAACTATGGGATGTCCCCAAGCCCTTAAAACTGATAATGGACCTGCATATACTTCGGCTAAATTTCAACAATTTTGTGCCACTTGGAATATTCTTCAT
>NW_004444122.1:3285637-3294049 GCF_000243295.1 Trichechus manatus latirostris | reverse complement strand
GTTAGAGGGTTGATATGTTGTGGGGTTGTTAACCAATGTCATAAAACAACATGTGTACTTCTGTTTCATGAGCAACTATTTGTTTTGTAAGCCTTCACCTGAAGTACAATAAAAAAAAAAAGAAGTAATAAAAAAAGCACAACAATTGAAAAAAAAAAAGATTACAGCCTAGAAAACCCTATGGGGCAGTTCTACTCTGTCACACGGGGTGGCTATGAGTCAAAATGCACTCGACGCACCCAACAACAGAAGGCTCAGCAACCCATCAAGACGCTTCAGGTCCTGAGGGCTGAACACTGTGACTCAAACACCTCAAGAACTCAGCCACAGTTGCTCACAGAGCAGGCTGTATGTCCAACAAGAGCAGGGCAAGGGGTGGGGAGCACAAGTTTCAGAGCCAGGCAGGTCAAATGTTTGCTCTGACCCTTCTTAGCTGAGTGATTTAAAGCAAGTGATGCAATCTATCTGGACCTCAGTGTATTCCTCCGTAAAATGGGAATTCTTTCCCTGCATATCCGAAGAGATAATGCGAAAGTACTCTGAATTGTAAAGACCTGTATCAGTATTGGTTACTGTTGGATATAAAGCATGGGAATAAGTTCCGGGAGTTCAAAGATAAATCACGAGAGAATTCTGCCCTCCAGGACCTCCCCTACTAGTGAGGTGGATGAGAAGCATACAGAAGTATGGAGGAAAGAGGATTTCTTAGAGGGTCTAGGTGATGTGCTTGGAGAGTTCAGATGAGCAGAGATAAATCCCACCAAGCACCTCTGGGCAGTAAGGGGAGGTGGCATTGTACCTGACCATGAATCCAGGGCAGGGTCTGGACATGCAGGGCAGAGACATGGAGGTGTCCACCATAGTACAGAACACACACTCAGAACAGGGAAAATGGAAAATACGTTTGTGAAGCTCGGTGGGCGAAAGCATTTTCTCACTAAGACAGGTGAGCAGAGAGGTTGGCGTGCCCGGGAATGAGAGCATAGAGAGGGGCCATGAGGCAACCACTTTCTGCACAGGGGAGGTTTTCCAGGTGCCAGGTGAAGCCTCCAGGTGGGGTGGGCTTACATAAGCAAGTCCCTAGGTCTATCCCATGAGCTTAGCTGGGCTAACTTTGCTCCCACCAGCTGGCAGCCAGAATGAAATGAGATGAGTGCTAAAAATGTCCCAAAATAAATGCGCAGAATGCCTGGTTCAGATGCTCTGGAATACCTGCACTCTTCCCCTTGATGGAAGACAAGGAAAACGTTGTCAGGGAGTATTTGGTACAAGCGTTCAAGCAAACCAGTGTCAGCTCCTTGGAGGCATTGAGTGTGAACTCTGGCATCCGATCTGAGCTCGGGCTGCATAACTTTGGTCAGCCCTTAGTTTCCTCCGCTCCAGCACCTCAGAAGTGTTATCAGGCATAGATGAGACGACGCCTGTCAAGTGTTTCCTACTATACCATGCCAGAGAGCAATGCTGTTATTCTTTTAGGTCTTGCCATGTTGAATGCTTCTTGCTGAGGAGCCTGGGAAACTCTGTTTACCTGATTCTGGACTACAAAACCGAAAAAAACCAAACCCATTGCTGTCCAGTCGATTCCAACTCATAGCGACCCTATAGGACAGAGTAGAACTGCCTCATAGGGTTTCCAACAGATGAATGGATGCTCCTGGCTTGTGGCTCCACACGGATTCCTTCCCCGCTTGGAACAAGCTGCCCTTGTTTGTCTCCTTAATTCATTCTTAAGCCACAAATCACACGCACACACAGAGAGACGCACACACACGACCTTGAACTGTCGACCTTTTGGTTAGCAGCTGAGCTCTTAACCACTGCACCACCAGGGCTCCAGACTATGCCATCCATTATTTCCACACCTCTCGTCATTTTCAGGAGCCCTGGTGGTGCAGTGGTTAAAACGCTCAGCTATTAACTGAAAGGTCGGCGGTTTGAATCCATGGGAGAAAGATGTGGCAGTGTGCTTCCCTAAACATTACAGCCTTGGAAACTCTGTGGGGGCAGTTCTACTCTATCCTATAGGGTCGCTATGAGTTGGAATCGACTCAACAGCAGTGGGTTTGGTTTGGTTTTCATCTTTTTCAGTCCATTCTCTTTGCACGCCCATCTGTCTGTCAAGCACAGAATCTGGAATGGCAACACACTCTCCCAATCTGTGGCATCCTAGGGGGTCTGGTGAAAGTCCTGTTGTTTCTACAAAGCCAGTCCTGCTGAGCAGCCACAGTCCCCCCAGAAGCCAGGCTGTCAGGTGGGCCTGGCACGGCTCTGGTGTTTTAGCAACCTCACCTGCTCCTTGGCCTCAGGACCAGACACATCCCAGAGACTCTACCGAGCTGAGGCCTGCAGATAGAATGGGACTACTGGATCTGCCCTTAAGGAAGGAGCGTGTGAGTGCTAGTATGCCCCAGAGATTACTGCGTCAGCTGGAGGGTGGGAGCTGGCAGGGGGAGAGGTTGGAAACCTTTCTAGGATGGAACTCAATTCTTCTAGGACTCTCTGCTTAGTCCCTACAATGTTGTTAGTTGCCACCAACTCGGCTTTGACTCACAGCAACCCCATAGAAAACAGAAGAGAACACCACCCCGTCCTGCGCCATTCTCACGAGCACCAGCGTGCTTCAGTCCATCGTTACCTTCCAGCCAAAGGGGCTCATCTTCCAGCACTATATCAGACAATATTCTGTTGTTATCCACAGAGTTCTCATCGGCTGATTTTCAGAAGTAGATCGCCAGGCCTTTCTTCCTAGTCTGAGTCTGGAATCTCCACTGCAACCTGTCCACCATGGGTGACCCTTCTGGTATTTAAAATACCAGTGGGATAGCTTCTAGCATCATAGCAACACACAAGCCTCCACAGTACAGCAAACTGACGGATGGTGGGTCCTTACAATTCTACCCTATTATTCTGGCTGTTATAAAATATTACTTATTACTTCCTACCACTGAGGTTCTGGTAAATGAACGGCTTTTATTTGCTGAATACCCTGTTGGTTGGAAAATGAAAATTTGGGGAGTTGACACTGAGGATAGGGAGGAAATGTGGCAAAAAGAAAAAAATTAGGAAGGACTTGGTAGGGTTAAAAAACCAAAACCAAACCCGTTGCCATCGAGTTGATTCCAACTCATAGTGACCTTATAGGACAGGGTAGAAGTGCCCCATACAGTTTCCAAGGAGCACCTGGTGGATTTGAACTACTGACCTTTTGGTTAGCAGCCGTAGCACTTAATCACTATGCCACCAGGGTTTCCTTGGTAGGGTTGGGCACTGTGAAAGAAGAAACTATAGAAAACATATTTGAGGAAGGTTTTCAAGTTGTTTTTTATGGAGAATGTGCCATCAAAACCCTCCATGCCCTTGAAACCACCAGTAAAATTCTGCCCACTAGTGCTTTGGGTGTAAGTGGACAAAAATCAGAGACAATTTGCAGGGGCAGCCAGACAGTGGTTAAAATAATATATATTTTAATCACTGCTTTAATTTCCCACGGAGGGAGACATTTTTCTGCTTGTCAGAACACTGCCCTTCCCTGCTATTACTAACACCAGCTCTGAAAAGATGCCTGCTTTTTCTCTTTCAGAGAGAGAAGCAGAGACCTAGCAATTCCACTCCTAGGTATATGGCCCAAAGACTTGAAAGTGGGGATGCAGCCAGATCCTGTACACCAATGTTCATTGCAGCTTTATTCAAAATAGCTAAAAGTTGGAAACAATCCAGCGTCCATCAACGAATGAATGGATAAACTAAAATGTGGTCTATCCATACAATGAAATATTACTCGTCCATAAAGAGGAAAGAAGTCCTGATGCATGCTACAACATGATGAACCTTGAAAAGATTATGCTAAGTGAAATAAGTCAGACACAAAAGGACAAATACTGTATGAGCCCACTTATATGAAATACCTAGGATAGGCAAATGCATAAAGACCAAAGTTTATTAGTGGCTACCAGGGGCTGGGAAGAGGGGAAAAGAGGTAGTCACTGCTCAGGGACACTGAGTTTCTGTTAAGGGTAATGGAAAAATCTGGAAATAGATAATGGTGACGTTTGTACAACATGACAAATTAATTAATATCACTGAATTGTACATGTAAAAATGTTGAAATGGTAAATGTTTTATTGTGTATATTTTTACTTTAAAAAAAAGAGAGAGAGAGAAGCAGAATTTAAGAAGGAACAAAGCTCAGCGTAACTGACTCTTGAGTTTGGGAAACAGAAGGCTGTACCAGAATCGTGAGGCCAGGAAAACGCACCAGCAGTGGACAGGGTGGAGAAAGTTTGCAAGCATTTTGGGGTTTAAAGAGAAAAATAGAGAAAAACTTACTATGAAAAATTATTTCTCTTTCCTCTCTAACTATATCAGGTATGAGCCTTTTAATGAGGATACCAAGTTACACATGACCTATCTTAAAGTTTCCCAAAGAACAAAGGGACTTAACATTTTAAAAGGACACTTAAAAATAAACATTGTAGATATTCCCATTTTCACCCAGATTTTATTATTATTATTATTTTAATCCATGGTTCAAGTTGAGGCAAGGCTCTGGTCTGTCCAGACTAGCTATGACCAACAGTGAGGGAAACAGGAGGCAGATTATGGGAGAAGGGGACCTTGGACAGTCATAGCACCATCCACCAAGGTCCCTAGGGAAGGGGAAGCCCTGAAGAAAGCCAAGGTGTCCACAAAGCCAAGAAACGCAGATGATGTTTTCATGGACATCTTTTTAAATTATTGTTGTTATTATAAAAATATAGATAACATAACATTTCCTTTCAAGGAAATCTTCAATCTATGAAAAAGAAAATATTATATACTACATTTTAAGGCAAATAATGCACACCCTCTATGTTCGTTTGCCAGCCAGGCCCTCCGCCTGTGAGGTATTTTCACAAGCCCTGTTATGCCAATTTTTTTTACATGTTGCCATAAGAAAAATTAGCATAGCATGCTTACAAAAATACCTCGAAGGGAGGAGGACGTGGTTGGCAAACAAACGTAGAAAGCACACATGTATTATTTGCGTAAAAATATGGTATGTTTCCAAACTCTGTGGACACCCTGTAGATTCAGACCACCAAAAGGCAGGATGGTAGACTCTATGCCATCAAGAATATGAGATCTTCTACGGCCTGTAGACCAGCCCAAAAAGTACAGACTGGGTAAAAAGTGAAACGGCCATTCAAGTTACAAAAATTGGTCTCTATTCACCTGGAGCAACAGAAGAAGAAGGAGAGTCTGGAATAGGAGGAGGAAATGGAATGTGTGGCTAATTGCCTCCATGAACAACTAACTCCTTTGCCATGAGACCAGAAGAATTGGATGGTGCCTGGCTACCATTACTGAACATTTTGATCAAAAATTCTATAGAAGAATTCTGATCAAAAGGGGGAACATGCAAAACAGAATTCCAAATTTTCATGGAATCCAGACTTTCTGGAGCTATGAAGGCTGGATGAACCCCTGAAAATTTTGCCCTGATATAGTCTTTAAATCTTAAACCAAAAATATCCCCTGAAGGGAAAGATTAGTCCAAAGGACTAATGGGCCATAACAACCACAGTCTCCACAGTCACCACCTTGCTATCACCTACAACTGCTCTGACAGGGATCACAATAGAAGGTCCCGGACAGAGCTGGAGATAAACGTAAAACAAAATTCTAACTCACAAAAATAAAGGCCAGACTTACTGGTCTGACAGAGACTGGAGAAACCTGAGAGTATGGCCCCCAGATACCCTTTTAATTCAATACTGAAGTCACTCCTGAAGTTCACCCTTTAGCCAAAGATTAGACAGGCCCATAAAACAAAATGAGACTAAATGGGTACACCAGCCTAGGAGCAAGGATGAGAAGGCAGGAGGAGACAGGAAAGCTGGTGATGGGGGGAACCCAAGGTAGAGAAGGGGAAAGTGTTGACATGTTGTGGGGTTGGTGGCCAGTGTCATAAAACAATATGTGTATTAATAGTTTAATGAGAAATTAATTTGCTGTGTAAACTTTTATCTAAAGTGCATATATATATATATCCTCTGAAGTCTTCTTTAAACCAAAGAATACTTTAGCTTCACTAGTAAAGACTGTCTGCCTTGAGCATTGTGTTTTCTTAAGAACTATCTATATGGGATCATACTGACAAGAGCAACTTGAAAGATTAGACAGGAACCTTAGAGGGCAAGGAGTTTATGTCAGTGGGGAAGGAACAACTCAGAGAACAAGGATAAAAATGGTTGCACAACTTGAAGAATGCAATCAATGTTACTGAACTGTGCATGCAGAAACTGCTGAATTGGTGTATGTTCTACTGAGTATATTCTCAACAACAATAACAAATAAAATAAATGATTTAAAAAAAAAGGTGAAGGGTGGTCATGTGGGGCCCTGGCCTAATTCCCAGGCCCAGGACATTACAAACGTTACAGTTGAGCAAATATTAATTGTGCTCCTACTCTGTCTTGTGCCTGGACTAGGCATTGGTGGGAGCTGGGGACTCCCCCTTCTCTGCCTAGAAACCCCTACTCATTCTTTAAGACTCAGCACTGGTGCCACGTTCTCCATGAGACTTTCCCTGACATCTCCACCTCCAGCCCCTAATGCTGGGTCCACCGTTTAACGGCCCTCTTCTGTGTCTTTCTGCATCCCCAGGTGTACCACATATTGCTGAGCTCTTGAGCTCTTTGAGAGCGGGTTGTATGATCTATTCTTCTCTGTATCCCTGGAGCCCAGCACAGAAATTGGAATCTGGAAGGACCTCAGGAAATGACTGGTGAATGAATGTATGTATGTTTGTCAAGATGGTCTCCCTCCCACATTCTACTGCAGAAGGCAGACTAGAAGATAACTAACCTCTGTACAAAGTGATAAGCACAAGGAAGGCTGGTGTGACAAGAAGGTAGGGGACACAGAGGAAGAAGCAATTCGGCTTGAGGTCGGAGGGTACTCAAGAAATGCTTGATCTAGCCATTGATTTAGACCTAGGAGTCACCTGGGGAAAGGAGATCCCAGGCAGAGGGAACAGCAGGAGCAAAGGCATGGTGAATCGGGGGGAACCTGGAGTAGTTTCACATGCTCAAAAGAAAAGATACATAAGATGGGATGAGGGAGAGAAGGAAAGTGGAGCTGGATTGTGAATCTACTAAATGCCAGGCTAAGATATATGGCTTCTCTCTCTCTGTCTCTCTCCCTTCCTCTCTCCTTCCCTTCCTCCCTCTTTCAGCAATGAGGACACAGAACATGTTTTAGTCCAAGAAATAGAATCTTTGAAAAACGCAAACAGATCCCTATTTTGACAAATAAAACACTTTATGAGTCGGAATCAACTCAATGGCAACGGGTTTGTTTGTTTGTTTGTTTTGGTTTTTATTAATATAAGACACTGTCATGTGCTCTTTTTTTTATTTTTTTGAAATTTTTATTTTTAAGAGAGAGAGAAATTCAAGAAGAGCTAAATAAATGGAGAGAGATGCTGTTGTCATGAACTGGAAGTCTCAATGCTATAAACATACCAGTTCTTTCCAACCTGATACGGCGAATCCCAGTCAAAACCCCAACAGGTTTTTTTTTTTTTAATGGAAATGCAAAGGGCCAAGAAAAGCAAAGAATATCTTGAAGAACAAAGTGGGAGGCTGTAATCTACCGGCTATCAGGGCACATTATCAAGCTAAGTAGTTAAGACAGTGTAGTGTTGTTGCAAAGATAAATAAAACAATGGAACAGAAGAGACGAAAGAACAGCCCCACATGTTATGAACACTTAGGACAAAAGTCACATCACAGGACAATGAGGAAAAACTAGTCTTTTCAATAAAAGTTGCTAAATTGATTGAATTAAAAAAAAAAAGCCATTGTCACCGAGTCAATTCCGACTCATAGCGACACATAGGACAGAGTAGAACTGCCCACATAGGGTTTCCAAGGAGTGACTGGTGGATTCAAACTGCTGACATATGGATTAGTAGCTGAGCTCTTAACCACTACGCCACTAGGGCTCCAATCAATTGAATAGTCAAATGAAAAAAAAATGAAGATTGACCCTCTCTCATACCATTGAAAAACCAGTCCCAATGTGGACTGTAAATCTCAATGTGAAAGACAAAACAATAAAAATTCCAGAAGAAAATAGGTAGGCAAAGATTTCTAAAACAGGAATCAAAAAAGTACTAACTACCAACACCCATTTCTGATAAAAACTCTCAATAAAATAAGTATAGAAGGGAAATTTATCAACATAATAAAGGGCATCTATGAAAAACCAATGGCCAACATCATTCTTAATAGAGAGAGGCTGAAAACATTCTCCTTGAGAACAGGAACAAGGCAAGGATGCCCTTTATCTCCACTCCTATTTAACACTTTGCTGGAAGTCCTAGCTAGAGCAATAAGGCAAGAAAAAGAAATAAAGGGCATCCAAATT